>NW_024609882.1:19501876-19961226 GCF_016920785.2 Ixodes scapularis | reverse complement strand
CCACGAAATAAGCTACGCCTTTCGACCAAGGGTGGGTGCATGGACGCTATATGGCTGTACACTTTAAAACGGGCGGTATACCCTGCGTCACATAGCCTAGAAACAAAAAAACAACCACAAAAAGTATTATTTGGATCTTGAAATCATTGTTGCCAGTTATCTGAACCTTCATTTGAAATCTCAGAAAACGGTTACTTCCGTATATGTTAAAACAGTACGCAACGCAGCAAAACGATGTATCGCCCGAGTTTCCTGGCATCGCGTGCATCCAGAGTTCAGAAAGCCGCAGTTTAGAATCCTGCAACGGTCGCCAACCGTGCCCGCTCTATACTCTATCTCAGGAGTTGTGTGCAGCAAAGGCAAAGGGCATTGGCACGGGCACGTGGCTTTCAGATGTGCTTTTTTTTCGCGAGTGCTCGTGAAAGGAAAGCAAATATGAAAGCCAGGCCCTCCGGCCTGTGCTGTTGCCTCTCCTGCACGCAACTCATGAGATGCAGTATACACTAGGCACCAAAATGGCGGTGCCCATTGGGGAAAATCGGAAAACTGAGTGCCGGTACCTTAGTGGCTCTATATTGAAGAGTGCAATGCCCGAGATTAGAGAGTGCAATGCTCCGGGCAGCCCGATGTCCAGGAGTGATGTCCTGCGATAATTTTCGGTCGGAGAGAGTCGCCCGGGAAAGCCCAGCAGAGTCCAATGAACGACGAGGACAGTCGCGGGAGTTTAACCCCTTCGGCACTCACAATGCAGAGAGAACACCCCGAGAGTTGAGTGCACCCAACGAGGGCGGTTACCCTTGCCCCGGCCGCCGCCACCACCGCGGCCGGATTCTGGTTTTCGTGAGCGCGGGGATTTCCCACGGAGGAACCAGATCGATGGGGTCGCCGGAAGGCTTCAAAGGGAAATAGTAATAAGAAAACTCGTAGGAGCAGCTTTTGTTAGTTTTTTTTTTTTTATCGTTGCAGTTGCTAACTATAGACCATCCTCTTATTGCTGGTTGACGTGGTTGGGTTGGGCAATGGAGAATGAAGAGTTCCCGCGAGGCTACTTTAAAAACAAATAATAACCGGCAAAGAATAAATAATACTTGACCTTTTCGCAGAAGAGGTTGCCAAGACTGGAACGCGCGAGCTCAAAAGAAGCGGTGTTCACGTGCCAGCTTTCTTTTGCAAGACGTCGTTTCGAGCAGGCTGATATGACATTTGCTCGGGAGCCGAACGCATGTTTTGCGCGTGCGCGGAACACCCCGCCAAAGTTAGTTTGCGTGCTCGCCGTTTGGCGGCGTATTTACGCGGAAAAAGAACAAGGCTTCGGCCACCTGGTGGCGCAACCGATTAAAACGGTTCAGCTCTATCCATCCATCCATACATCTATCAGGTCCGTTCACCGCTTTCAGCGAAGCCTGGGCTCTTCGAGGAAAGCTCCAGTTCGGGATTTTTCGGTTTTCTTTTTCGATATTTATCAAACGGGCTCGGGGGGTGACTTTTGTGTTTATCGGTGTTTACCGAAAACATTCGCACCTTACACCATGGTTTTGTTCCTTGCATATACCACGCAACGAGACACCCAGTCCCCAGCTCGACGCGCGTGGAGCGAAAGCTCGCGTTGCAAAACCCAGGGATCCTGGGTTCGAGCCCCACCCCTGCCCGTTTCGATCTGGATGAGCATCGTACCGGCGTGCGGTCGTGTATCACTACTGCGTAAGCACGTTAAAGACCCCAGCTTAGCAGTCGTACTGCGCTGGCAAAATTGCTCATCTACAGTGTACACCAGTGTCGCCCCTACTGGCAGACCAACCTTACGCTGTATAAATCACTAATGGCGAATTCCACTGGGCGTTTTGGAGCGCGCCGGGATCAGTTGACCAGATCCGGATTGGAGCACAAGATCCGAACGGGGTCGCGCCGCCTACGGATCCTCAGTGGAACATGACCACTGCTCCGGGATCGGCGGATGCTTTCCCGTCATTCAACTGCCCGGGAATCCCCTTTTCGCGGCCGCCGCGGTCGTTTCGAAGACGTTTTCGCTGCGCGGCGCTAACACGTGTTCGACGCACGAGTGGCAGGAATGGCTCAGGCGCTTCTAGCAACGATTGCCGGAATGCCCCGTAGCGCGGCAAATACCTTCTCTTCTCCTTCCTGGAAAACGAACCGGCTGTCGAGCCAATGGGTAAGCAAGCGGCCATTACGAATTCTTCTGATGTCGAGACAATCTAGGAGCCCAGCCCGCGACGTGCTTCTTCTTCTTCTGAGGCGAGATGGGCGAAATCACAGTAGGCGAAATCAGGCGAGATGCCCCACGAGAAAGGAAGTCACGTGTGTGCGCCGAGGGCTCCGCAATCGTTGGAGCGACTTTTCTCGTGGCGAATTCCACGGGTCGTTTTGGAGCGCGCCGGGGATCGATTTTTCCGGAGGCGAGCCTATTTCACGGGGCGATAGGGATCGAGACGAACTTGTTCCACTGGTAGTTTTGGATTAGCTCCCGCTCCAGATCTCGATCTGGATCCGAGAAAAGTCGCTCCCCCGATTTTGGCGGATTCAACCGGGAAGCCAGCCGGGTCAGCCTTCGGCGCACACATGTGACTTCCTTTCTCGCGGGCATCTCGCCTGATCTCGCCTCAGAAGAAATGGTAATGGCTGCCTTGCTTACCCCTTGGCTCGACAGCCGGTTCGTTTTCCAGGAAGGAGAAGAGAAGAGAAGGTTTTGCCGCGCTACGGGCATTCCTGCAATCTTTGCTAGACGCTCCTGAGCCATTCCTGCCACTCGTGCGTCGAACACGTGTTAGCGCCGCGATCTCGAAAAAGTTGATGCTTGGAACTTGGAACCAGCCGCTACCAGACACCTGATTTGTTTCAAAAATACCCAGGACGTTTTGGGGGAATGAATCGATCACATAGCAGGCGGTAGACAAGTAGACAGCGTTGAAAAATATTTATTCCACCGATTGTTATGAAGGCCGATGGTGTCGGTGTCGCAGTTTTGAAGCACTGTCAGTTCAGCTCAACACCACGTTACAAAAGACGGTTTGGGGTACTGCCGGTGCTAACGCAATTTCACAGTAGAAATAGGAATTGCATGAAAGAACCGGACAGAAACACTTCATACTGTGGCGTAAATGCCGAACATATACCAGCGATGTCACCTTCCTCGGTTAGGGCTATCTGCTTTGTCAGCGAATGAAGAACGTTTCGATACAATAAAGAGCGAAAAATACTCCCCGTGTCAAGTTTTCTAATTACAGCCACTGGTTGATGTCGTACCGTGGTAATTCCCGGCACTTCCAACGCACTAGCACTTTGTAGAGTCACATTTCCAGCGATTCCGTGCCGCATACGAACGAAGGTAAACAATCAAGATGGCGGAGTGTTCCCCGTGTTGTCCACGCCGTCAGCGCGGTTGTGACAGCGATTTTGGCCCCAAAGCGGCGCGATTTCTGCCGTCGCGGCGCTCGTGCCGCAGAATTGCTGGTGCTGGCCTGAGCGCCGCGACGGCAGAAATCGCGCCGCTCTAGGGTCAAAACCGCTGCATGTGAACTAGGCTTTAGGGGTGTCGCGAACCGGCCGCGGTTCGAGTTCGACTAGGTTCGACTTTTTCGAACTTTTAGTGGAAAGTCCGACAAACCTTGTATCGAGGTTCGACTCGTGTGCGCATGCGCGTCAGGCTGGCTCGTTGGCTTCGGATTGGATGGGAATGGCTAAGAGATGAATTAAGTGCAGCGCTGATTGGCTATATCAGTTAATACAGTACTAAAAATTAAGTTATTAACTTCTTCAGTAATTAGATTTAGTTTCCTTTAATTGCAGCTGTTCACAAAATAAAATAACCCTTTGCATAAAAAAAAATTCTCCAAACCCACACATGCTTGTATCAAGGGCTGGCCACACTGTCCACAAAGTCGAACCGGTCGAATCTGGCGAAAATATCGAAGGTTCGACCCAGTCGAACCCCGAAAGTTCGACCAAAAAATCTGGTTCGACAAAAGTTCGCGACACCCCTAGACAGGGTTGTCGGACAACAAATCGGGCAACACTGTTGCCGGGCGGCAGCAACATGTTGCCCGACTGTTGTTGTTGCCGCGATGTGACAGGGTCGCCGGCAACACGACTTCCCCGTGTTGCCGGATAGATTTGTCCAACTGTTCCCCTCAGTGTGACAGGACCTTTACCTCTTGGCTCGACAGCCGGTTCGTTTTCCAGGAGGGAGAAGAGAAGGTTTTGGCCGCGCTACGGGCATTCCGGCAATCTTTGCTAGAAGCTCCTGAGCCATTCCTGCCGCTCGTGCGTCGAACACGTGTTGGCGCCGCGATTGCGAAAACGTCTTCGAAACGACCGCGGCGGCCGCGGAAAGGGGATTCCCCGGCAGTCGAATGACATGAAGGCAAATGCCGATCCCGGAGCAGTGGTCATGTTCCACATGGGGATCCATCGCCGGCGGCGACCCCGTTCGGATTGTGAGCGCCATTCCGGATCTGGTCAACTGATCCCGGCGCGCTCCAAAACGCCCAGTGGAATTCGCCATCGGATCCAGATCAAGATCTGGAGCGGGAGCTAATCCAAAACGACCAGTGAAACATGTCGGTCGCAATCCCGATCGCCCAGTGAAATAGGCTCGCTCCAGAAAAGTCGATCCCGGCGCGCTCCAAAACGACCAGTGGAATTCGCCATAAAACGTCCAAATTGAGACACCCAGTCGCAGCGACGGCTCATCGCTGCTGCAGCTGTTTGTGTGTGGCCGGGTTACCGCGAAACCGAAACAAAACAGACGTCATCCCCAGCTTTGAAATTCAGCACTGCCTGCCACGATATCAGGTTGGGGCGCGACGCTATCATTTCCGCGGCACCGCGGTACAGTGCCCAGATTTGAGAGAGCTCGCAGCAACTTCAAGGGCGCTTGTAGTTTAATGGCGGACGCCTTCTGAACAGGTTGGCCGAGGAGCAAAGCGGGCGGAAAGGCGGATGCGTTTGCAGACGATAAAAAATTTTTCTGCCTCTTAGTTGGACTCAATCAAGTTATGTCCTCCTCCTCCTCGCAACTCCTCTGGTGCGCCCCAGGAATAGAGTATGTGTCGATGATTTGGGGATCCCCGTTCGTTCACCGACACAAATAAGTAAACTGGAACGCATTCAAAGACTCGCAACTAGATTCCTTTGTGCAATAGGCGATTTTGTCACGGCTTTGTTGAAAGGAGCTTAGCCGTCTCCCTTAGCAACAAAGCGTAAAATTGCTCGGTTTCATTTCTTTTTAGTGTTGTATTTTAGAGGCCGACACCAAACTCGATATTCTGCAAGGCAGAAGATCCTCGTCACAATGGGGGAGGAGGAAACAGGCGACGGTAGACAGGGTAGAAGGGAGGAGAGGAGGCAGGGGGCCAAGAGTGGAAAGCGCAACTGGTCGTCGGTCTTCAAGCGCTTTATCGTTCACACGCAAGGCTACATAGGACCGTTTGAAAGGCAATCTCGGCGTTTGAATCACAAATTTTCAGTTAGTTGACCTGCACCTACCCAACATTGAAGTCTACCGAAACATTTTTCTTCTTTCCTCGTGAAAACTTCGAAGACTGGAACAAATTGCCACAGAGTGTTTTTACCGGCAATTCTTCCGCAGACGCATTTGAAAGAAGAAAAAAAAAATGTTGAACTTGTTTCCTGATGTATAAAATCAATGCCGATGTGTATAACTTCTTGTGTCGTATTTTGTATAACTACATGTTGTAAACCCCTTCCCGGAATAACCCGTAGAGGTTGGCAGTATATATGAAATAAATATTGCAAACGAGGCGCCACGTGACTCTATCGAGCAGTCGGAATCCCTCTGAAATCCAGGCACACCGCACCCCGGCAGGATGGTGTACGCCGTGGTTGCGGGCGTTCTCTTACCGAAAACTTGATCCTGCAGACCGCGGTGGCTATTTCTGTTCAGCACCGCGGGATCAGCAAAGAAACCGACGTGGGCTCGGTTGGCTGTGAACTTCGCATCGAAAGAAAAACGAAAATGTTTGTTATGCGAGCGTCTAGACTACACTACGACCGCATTCAAAACGGCCTCCTTAGGCAAACGCAGCGACGAAGGCTTACGTATATAATATTAAATGTTTTCTTCTGTATGCGGGCACGACAGTATTGTTGGTATATGCCACTATGCCATCACCCAATACATGGTTTCTGGAGTGTGTCTGCATTCTCGAGCGCGTGGCTTCAGTCTCATTTATACGACAGCGCGTGTAAATAAAACGCTATGCTCCCGTTCAACTGCACGGAAACGAAATGTTTGCATTTTTATTTTTGTTTAGATGAGGTTCATGTTGTGCCGCATGTAGCCAGAATTTTGTTTCGGGGGGGGGGGGGGGGGGGGGGCACCCATGACAAAATGCTGTATGAGGAGGAGGGAGACCTCCTCATACAAACCAGCAAAATGGAACATTTGGGGGGGGGGGGGGGGGAGGGGGGGCGCCCCATATGGGCCTCCCCCTTGGCTAGCGCCTGTTGTGCCGGCCACCCAGAAATACTAGCCTACACAAATGTTTTCTGGGCTGCAACCAGATAATTCAAGAAAACACAATTTAAAACGAATGAACAGATTTCAAAATTGTGTTTCCAGATGATTCCAGTACGCGTGCACTCGTGCAAGGAAAATAAATTGAAAGAAAAAAAAAAAAAAAAAAAAAAAATGGCCACGATTTCGCGTTTGCATCGGTCACCCCAGCTGAGAAAAGAAAGATAAACGACCCTTTGTCGTGGAACGCTGAGAGTCTGCTCTGAACTTGAAGTCCGATGTATCGGCGAAGAGTTGAGTTGTTATCGCAAGTCTACTCCCCTAATGGCACGAGCAGAGCGAAAACGGTCTGACCACCGCGGAATCGAGATAGTGAAGGTGGCATGACAGCTGCGTGGAAAAAAACAAACAAAGAAAAAAACGATGCCTGTTACAAGTTTTTCGTTTTGAAAACGGGGAAGAACGTTTTACTGGACCGTTTGCTAGAGTCCCGCCGGAGGTGCTGCGTACCGACGGTTGATAATAATACGTGGGTGTCGCAACGACTGTTGACATTAGTCTCGACGTTTTCACACGACGCGCGTTGAACGAAACTCTCTCCTGGCGGCAGGCGAGCAAGCGGCCGCGCGTGTGACAAAGTGCTGCGTTTCCCCGCAGTGTTTCGCCAGGGGAAATCCAGGCGTCGTGGTCGTCACGGCGCGCCCGTTCCTACTGCGCGTGCGTCGCTGACCTCCGCGCATGCGCCGTTCGCTGCTCGCCGCGCGAGGGCGCCAGCTCCGCGGTCAGGCAAATGATTCGTCTGCTACGTCTGCTCCGGCGGGCATTTCCACAGTCGTCTGCGTTTGATTCAAGCCGAACGGTCGACAGAAGTCGGACTCCTCGTAAACAGTTCGTCGCAAGTTTCGCTGTCCCTGTGCCCCGTTCGAGTTTTGGGATTCCTTTCTCCACGTCGTCGGCTTCAGCTGCTGTTGCGAATTTGTGTCAGTGAATCTCGTTTTGCGTCTGGAATACGCCTTTTGCCCGACCCACAAATGGCCACCGGAGTTCTAGTGAGTTACCCGTCCTCGGCCCTGCACGAATCACGCTCGGTCGTCTTCAAGAATAGCAAAGGTAAGGCACGATCACGGCGATCTTAAGTCTCTACAGTCCCGAACGATCACGTTCGCGAATATAAACGGAGTATTCCGATTAAGCCTGACCGTTCGAGACTTCATTCCTTACGCGCGTATGGATTTTACATCGCAAAGGTGGTCAAGCCTCTGCGAGCGTTCCAAGTCGTTTTATCAACACACCATAAACAAAGTGTCATCGCACAGCTGGTCGCAAAACCCCCCAGAAACAAACCATAACAATCATTACAGCCTTACGGTTCGCGCTCTACAGCTTCGCGACGATTTCGTTGATCGCAAAACTATAAATATTCAGCGTCCGCAACTCTACCTGTGTCAGACAGGCTCCGCGTCGAACGAAAACTGAGTAGAACAAAACTCCGCCGATCATCGCCTGAATTATAACTCCAAAACCGGTTATAATACCACTTTCACGAGTGGCAGCGCTCGTGAAACTTCCGATCGTAGTCGCATTTGAACCTGTAACGGAAACTGCAGCTGTAAGCCCGCCGATATCTTTCGAAGCTGGCTGACACAATGCGCTTGGACTCGAGTGGCCTTGGTGGGGGTTCATGGTTTCGCGTTGTCCGTGTGCGCGCGCGCGGCGGGTTATTGTACTCCACGAGACATTTGGTGGAGACCAAAGAGCGTTGAACCTGTGCGGAACACGGGAAAGGGAGACAGGAGAGGACTGGTGGTCTCGAATGGGAGGGCCAGCCACGCCAGCTTCCCAAAATAATAGGAATCGTTTTTATTATTATGTTCTTTTTATTCTGGACGGGCGCATTTGATTGCGGGAGGTTCACGACGAAACAGTCCTGACCCGCTTCTCCGTATTTCAGGGAAAAATAAATAAATAAGTAAGACGGGGAGAGGGGATAGCCGGTTTCTGGGCCAACGGTAAAATAACGGGTCGCGGTTTTCCTGCACGCCACGGCAAAGTTATGCAGAAAAAGAAAAACACAAAACGTGGAGTAAAAAATCGGATCGCTTCATGCTGGCGGTTTTTTTTTTTTTGTTTTTTTAATCGCTCGACTGAGACGTGGGCGAAAGCTAGGTCACGGCAGGCGCGTCTTCAAACAAGATAGTTTTTTCTCGCTCCTTAGTCTTGGAAAGTTGGTGATGCACGATGTTTGCGAGATCGTCTTCCACTAAAATATAACAGCGACAAACAAAGCCTAGAACAGGAGCAACAGTGCATCCGGTTTACTGCTATCTGCAAGTGTATATAGGCAAATTCGACGTCGAATCCACCCCTGCGTGGTAGAAGTTGGGCGACAGCGGTTACACGCGCGTGCGTGAAAAAGCCGTTTCTTGCAAGGCCGACTGTTGGCGACTGTGTGCCGCGACGTTTCGGGCTGTTACACAACCTCGCGAGCGACCTAGATTGTTTTGCAACAGGGTCTCGGCGCTGCTGCCGGGAGTCAATTGGGTCTTGTAAAAGGCCAATTGGGTCGTTTCGACGTCGTGGTGAAATGCAAGCGGACTCTTTTGACATCCGCATCACGCTTCAGGTGGTGGTCCGATAAACATCCCGACACAAGTGTTGGCACTTTCCAGGCAACCAGGTCGCAATCGTCGCCAGGGGCTTTCAGACCTTACTACTCCCAAAGACCCCAGTCTAGCAAAGGTATACGTACTGCTCTGGCTAAACTCCTCACATACCAGAATACGCTGTGGTGAGGACGACGAGAAATAGGACCCCCTTTTGTTTTTCTAGAGGTGGAGGCCAACTTGTTACCTTAAAGAGACTTTAAGGATGCTTTAAGGTGACAAGTTGGCCCTCCTCGAACAGGCAGAGCACGAATTCTTCCTCGAGTGAATCATAACGACACTGGCTGCCAGCACGCGGACTAGTGCAAGCCAAAAGAAAATACGCCCAGCTAGTTCTATCAGAGGGACTATTTCAGGACACAAAGCTTCCCGTTTCATTGTTTTCCTGTTGCCCTTTTTTTTAATTTTGGTTTTTTTAAAACGCTGGCAACAATAGCCGTGAAGTGCGATAATACACACAATTAGTGGGGGTAGACGAAAACCTTTTTTTTTTTGGTAACAGGGAGCTCGCGCAAGCTGCCGCCCGGCACAAAGCGCATAGCCAGTATCATCCATTCATATTTGTTCCGTACAGACAAACCACAAAAAGAGGTCACAAAGCGGTCAGCGCGCGAACAGCAAACGGGCCATGTTTTGTCCTGAGGTCAGCGGCAGCGCGGGCCTCTAGCAACAAGACCGCCTTCCTCGTCCGCCCCTCGCGGAAGATTATCGCGGCCGCAGATAGCGGGACACAAAAGCGTCCGGCACCAGCGCCGACCGCGATTTCAAACAGCCCGGTGGAGGGGGGCCAAATCGGGGGAAAAGCCCCCCCCCCCCCCCCCCCCCCCTCTGCTGCACACCGAAGCAGCAACGACCTCGCTCGCTCCCACATGGCCGCCAGGCAACGGAATGGAAACACAGACGTAAAAAGAAGAAACGTTGGCTGGCTGCAGAAAATAGCAGCCTAGAGAAGGGGCAGGAAGGGCTTGGGAAGAAAAGCGGACTTGTGATTCTATTATGAGAGCGACTGAAAACCGCTCCTCAGCGGCCCTCTGCGTCAGACGCCCGGAATCTTCCTCTCTCTGGAGGGAGAGGGGAGCATCGGCATCTCCAAGGGTGTGGCGCTTTGCCCCGCCCTTTTCCCTTGGTTTTGTACATTTTTAAGTTAGCATGGAAGGGTGTGTCGTCGCTGCTGCTGCTCTGCCCCCCCCCCCCCCCCCCTTTCCCCCCTCTTCCAGAAAAAGAAAACAACAGTGTGTCATACATGCTGTAAGACCCAGTTTGGGATGAATAGCACTCCTCCCCCCCCCCAAAAAAAAAAAGAAAAAGAGGTTGAAATTACATAAATTCAAGTGGAAAGAAGGTATGTGCTGGCTCGTATTACCCTGGTCTTGGTCTTAGTTCTTGCTTACCATTTAGCTTGACTCGTAATTCTAAGTTTAGCGGGAGAATTCAATATTTCTGTTGGATGTTGCAAAAATATCAAGAGTTCTGTAAGCTCTCTCTCTCTAGTCTGTTGCAGGTTAAGAAAAGCCGGACAAGCCCCATCCACAAAGCTCTCCCTTCACCAGGATTGCTGGTTTCCTCCTCTCCAGTGTTTCCTCTGCTAAAGTGGGAAGAGTGGAGGGCTTTGTGCAAGGAGCTTGTCCCGCTCTCCTTAACCTGCAACAGACTATGGCTTTCCCAACAGCGTGTTCATACTCCGCCAACAAGCATGTAAACAGTCCATTGTCACACCTGCGAATACATGTGGCAAAGCCACACAAAGCTCTATCGCTTCCGTCACAAGATGCTCGAACGTAAGCTCCCAGCTGTTTCACCCTGCGTGCGCACGAACGACGCAAACCCCATTTCGGTCTCGTACGTGCGTACTGCAACGGAAACACCTGCAGTGCAAACGGACGTCCACAGGTGTTCCGTCCCAAACCGGAGACGACACGTGTGTGGCTTTGAAACCCACGTCAATGCTCATTGTTGCCCTCCCGTTTTCGCAGAGCTGTGCATCCGGCAGTCCAAGTCGGACCCCGTGCTGCTCACGCTGTCCCAGAGTTCCCTGCTCCGTTGCTCCGACGCCTGGGACAGCATTGAAGACCTGGCGCAGCAGGCAGCCGACGCCAGCTTCCTCACCATTGAGGGCCTCAAGCGCCAGTACAACTCCTGCTCCACGTGAGTTCCTCGCCATTTATGCCAGGCGGCGTTCGCCGGATGCTTACACACAAAGCTCTGCGGCTTAGCCTTTTAGAACTAATGACATCTTTTCGACAAGTTTTGTTGCACAGCGCTAAGAGTCGTCCGGTACTTCGCACACTTTGGTTGCGGTGAAGCGCGTCGAGTGGCCTTACGTTTGCTTGTGATCGCCTGCGAGAGAACACGCTTGTGTCATCTGGGAGGCAGAGCCCTGGGACTACATTAAACTAGAGTGGAAATTTTGCAGTACTTACGACATAAAATGTACACACTTTCTATGAGAAATAGTAGTTTATCACATTGTCGAGGGTTTTAAAGCCCGCAATGAAAGAATGAGGTGCAAAATAAGACAGTGTTGCAGGTCTATTTCTAAGTGATTGCAGGTGAGCACAAGTGGGCATAACAAATTCCTTTGCAACCAAATGCTAGTGTGCAAACCAGCTTTAACTTGCTGCTTGGAATAGGCTGCTGATAAAACTCGTCGGTTATTCCACTCGTAACATATGGCAACTTGGAATGTTCTTCCATAACCATGGTTGTCATAGTTTAAGTGTCTGGCCAGTGTCAAACACCCGTATTAGTCATGGGCATGTGCACGGGCGTTGACAAGCATGGAGATAACGGTCCTGCGAGGCTTTGACCCACCGATAAGCGGCTGCCGAAGGTTGCTGCGACGGGGGAATGCCAAATATACATACAATATACAAAATATACACAAGATAATTACACAGTGGTGCTTCGGTGTTTAGCGTTTCATTTAGGAAACTGTGGACTTATCACAAATGCCAAGCATGATAAGATGACACAGGGCCAGTATATTAAAGCATGGATTGCCTCGTAACGAATGCCCCTGCTCCCAGAGTTGTCTGTTTGCATGTCCACGCATATCCCATAGCATCTGGTGACACGTGGTGTCGTATGACCAGACGTTACACGACGTGGCCACCACGACTCGACACTGTAACGTCGTGTGACATGTCTTCCAGATAGATCTTAACGATTTCTCCTTAGATACTACTCGACCCAGCATTGATTCCTTAATCTGTACTACACAACAATTCCTTCGAAAATTCAATTAAAAATGCAGGTGTACTTACTTTTACTTGCCTGATCACTCATTCGAGCAACGCGGTACTGCAATGTCACTTTGTCTGCAAAAAACGAGCAAGCGCTGATTGGGCCGTCTCTGTGTCGTCGTTTCCTCAGGTGCGGAGTGAGCTGGTACGAAGACCACGTCTCGCTAGACTGCACGGAGTGTGGGGGCTACGCCATGCAGCGCCCCTGCGTCCACTGCGAAGGACGCTGCAGCGGTGTCTGGAGGAGGGACCTCGCAGCCGTGAGTTTCTCTTTTTCTTACCGAACGACAAAAGCTGCAGCAAGAGGATTAAGACTGGTTCACTCATGTGCCTTTGACTGTAATCTTTAGTATGTGGAACTAAAAAGATCACGGCGTGCCCTACCTTGTCCATGCCTCGTAAGTGTCCCTAAAGTGGCAACAAACGACTTCGCAGAAGCCAACTTGTCATGTTATTGGGAGTCTCAATCCTGGAGGCGGGTGATAAACGTCTTGGTGACTTATTTCCAAGATTTCAGGATTATTTCAAGCGCACGGAGAGCAACTGGCACGTAAAATGTGCGGAGATTGGAAGGTGTGATCTCTCGTCACACGTGGTCACGAGCAGTTCCAATGCAGTGAAGCGCAAATGTGTGAACCAGCCTTTGCAGCGAACCAGCACGGGTTGGCATTTTCAGCGTGCAAGTTCAAACATGCAGCGCAGAGAATAATGTCGGTATAGAACTGAACACCAAACCTCGGTGCAAAGCACGTTGGCTAACGTCCCTACCCTTTTGTTTTTGCCTCGCAGTCCCACGAGAAGCGGTGTGCCCAGTGGAAGGGCGAATGCCAGCTGACGGCCAGGGAAGCCCCCAAGGCAGCCCCCAAGGCAGCCACCGAGGCCTCTTGAGGCATGGCAGCCTAGGCACCACCCCAGTTGCACCACTCTCCATGTGTACATAAACCTCCCCTCCTCCCCCTTCCCTCCATGCACCACCACGAGTCTCTGTGCCAGGAGACGGCGGAGCGCCACTTTGCCACGACTCTTCCCGGACACCTCGAGCTGACTGAGAGCAACTGCACGTCCGAGCGGGGGACAGAGATGCACCGGCAAAAAGTTCAGCCTAATCCGTTGCATTTCTAATCAACAACACTCAACAATCGATTGGTTGGAGCCTTCTACAGAAGGAACACCCGTTCACTCCACTAGGAACCGTTTAGCGATTCACCGATATAGCGACTAGAATCGCATTTAGGAACAAGCTCCTCGCTAAAATCAACAACGGATTGCTTGAACCCTTTGACATCTGTAATTTGTCACCGGCAGATGACGTGTCCATTAGTGCATGCTATGGCAAAGCTGTTGTTGTAGGCGAGAAATAATGAAGTGCACCTCGGTCCCGCGGTGGCGCAGTTGCCACAAAGTGACAAGACAAGGTGCTCGAGGTTCCGGAACATTCCAGTTGTGGACATTTGCTTGGCAGAATTGTACAGCATTCTGGCTACGTGCAGCATTCTGAACAGAACGCCATACGTAGTGTGTGTATGTCTGTGTTCTCGTTTTGGCCTTGCCTTTTTAAAACTCTTTTCGAGCGCTTTTTCACGTGTCGTTCGAGTGAACTGTCTGCAAAGTGAGAGACTTTTCTGTATCTGTTTCGTTTCAAACGTCGGCATTTCATTTCTATCCCAATTTCCCCCCTGTCCAACCACCGAAAAACTTATTATGGCTTTCATTGTAGCAGCAATGGAGAAAATGCCACTTGTACATTTTGTCATTGCAATTCTATGAACCCTCATTGTTAAGTTATTTTCCCGCAGTCTGCTTCAAATTACCAATCGGCAGTGTTCATGTGTGTCTTTGCTCGTGCGACCAATGTAGCCTGTCGGAGGAGGCGTCGCGGAAAGGAGCGCGAAAGACGAGTGCCTTTTTTTTTTGTTGTCGAAGCTATCCACCAGAGTGTTGTATTTTTGTAACGCGACTGGACGAAGGAGCCTTAAGGAACGGCTGCCCGTGTACGCCCCTCCAATCAGCATTCAGGTGCCGTCTTTGAGTGTCTTATTTATTATCGAAGCTGTTCACACGACGTGCATACTGTTCCCTTCCCCACTTTTTTTAAAACGATGTGACGGTTCGCAATAAAAGTTCTCTCGCCAGTGAAAAGGGGTTTCCCATTTCTGTCTCAAACGTGCCTTCCGTAGACGATGGCGCCGGCAGCGGTGTGCTGGGATCCGTCCGCCTTGCAGAGCTCGGCAACAGTTGCGTTGTACCACGGGTGGTGGCAAAGCTCCACATTCTCCATCTGAAAGAATGGCCGATGTCGGCATTTTTTAGGGTTGTTCCCTTTGCGGCTTTTGACGCAGATTTGAAGACAAAGTTTCAACACAAATCAAGCCCCCAACTAAACTCGGTTTCGTCGTACGATGGACTGCAGCTGATGCTAGAGGTCGTCGAAGCCAATCCAATGTCGCGTGAGCATCGTGTGACCTTCGGGAGGGGGTGCCGGGCAGGGCGCATTGTCATGCGACACATTCACAGTGCTGGATTGGATGGAATCGCATACCTGTCAAGTTTCTCGTATTCCCCGGGGAGACTCCTGAACTTTGACCATTTCGTATGGCTGTACGTTTAACAAGAAAATCCCCCAGGAAACTGCAATTAACCTCGTCTAAGATGAGGGGGAGAGGGTCCCCCTCAACTTCAACGGGGAATTTCTGCTGCCACAACAGATGGCAGCAATGACAGTAAGGCCCAGCTGTACCTTGCTAGCATGAGCAGTGCAATACAAATGTAATGAAGTTGCCTTCATGTAAATTCATTCATTAATTCATTATTCCTCCCCCTCCCTTGGCTTAGAAAATCTCCTGGATTTTGTTTCTCTGAACTTGGCAGGGATGGGATGTGATGGGATGACCTGTAGCACCCATTGCTCTCCGTCGTAAGGTGAAATGAAGCATACCCGAAAATGAATCTAATAATAATAATAATGCTTTATTTCTTGATGCCCCAGAACAACCAGCCAGACAGAATATGGTGGCACATAAATCAAAACCAAGATAGTCCAGGTTAATAATTTGTTGAGAAATGCCATGTAGATTTAAGAGCCAAAAAGATGCAACTCAAGCTCCTCTTGGATACAAACAAATCTGAAAATACGTTAACATGAGGAGACAGGTTATTCAGACGGTTCTGCATTCTTACTAATGGTGACAATTTTGCTTTAATAGGTGGGTAAAATGTACATAAACATCTAAAAAACACTAATAGCATTGCCCCCGTCTCAATATTCTCTGTCCCCGGACCGCGCACCAGTGACTAGAATACGTGCCTATGAGCCTAACATAAACAAGTATGCTCACTTCCTACAGGTTATGCACCAGAGAAGGCTCAGAATGTGTACGGACACTATATCCAGTAGTAACCATGAGTCCGGTGCTAGATGCTGAAGGCAGAGAGGCAATGCTGATCCCCGTGAAGGTTCCGGACCACAGTCGTCAAGAGCCTCAAACACTTGTTTGCAAAATTAGTAAAGAAAGAAAAAAGAACAGCTTGAAAGCTTAAATTTGCTGGGAATTTGAGCATATTGTCAGTGCATTGGTGCTAATTCAATGCACAATCATCACTGCAAGCTCCCAAGATCTGTGGCACTTGCTGTCACAGAGTACCCTGCTCAGACAAGTTTACCTCTACAATAGTAACAAAAAATAACTACTGCATTTTTTTTTTTTTTTTGCTTAGGAGTTTTAAACTGGCACTTGCCAGATTTTCTGAACATGTCCAGAACCAAGCCCCTTAAATGTTTCATGCACTGTCAGGGTGCACAAGCGTAAACAAGAAAAGCGAGTGCTCCGATAGCAGAAGTGAAAGCTGTCGACCTTGCATCACATGGTGTCAAAAGGTGAGCAGCCCACTAGCTTGTTCAGAACAACCTTTCCTGCACTGTCAAGCACTTGGAGAAGCGTCCATGGGCATGGCCACCGAGAATAAACATATCATTGACAAGCCTCCCTTCTCTACGCCGTTTTGCATCTAGCATACTTTATGTCACTTTCACCGACGCGCTCGGTGGAGACCACGGCTCTTTGCTCCAGGCTGGTTTCCCAATCGGGAGGGACTCCCTTGCGTCAGAGTGGAAAAAGAATGGCACCCAAAAAGGTGGCAAACACTTTCTGTGGCTTGCATCCCTTCTTGTCAACAAACCAGCAATTAAGTACTGTCCTTCCAAAATAAGCGAGGGACTGTGGGGACCCCCCACAGCATTTTCCCCCCGTGATCTTTGTCTGGCAACTCCCAGACAAAGGCCAGTACTAAAAACAATTTCGGCAGCCCAACAAGAGGTTGACACCTTTATGGGCCGTTCTTCTTCCGCCTCCTGGCAGCTGAAAGTGAGTCCAGCACAAAGGTTTCTCGTGGCCTGTGCAAAGGCAGCCAGATCCCGAAGCCTGAATGGACTTGCACAAGCAGTGGGGAAAGGGGGGTGGCTTTAATCCGACAGGAAGGAGGGGGAGGTGGCTCCCCTTTTGCTCGTGCCACATTCCATTTCTCTCACATGCTGGCACTTCACAAGACACGCCACTGCGGCCTCTGCAGAGCTAGATTCGAGGCTTCCTTCCCCCAGAAGTGCTGAGCCATTCTTCGGAGATGAAGAAGGTGGGCTAATGGCGACGCAAGTAACCAAAAGCGTCGCAGCGGTCGGCTTTTCGTGACTGGCGAAACGCTCACTACGAAGTCTTAAAAGAGATTATAGCTCTGCTTCCCTCGACCGAAATAATAACAATGTCAGACCGTTGGTGTCGACAGTGTTGGTTTAAAAATGCGAGGACTCCGAGCTTCCACCAGGCCTTCGGCATACACCTGGAACTCGTCGTCTACAACCGATGGTAAGTAGCCAGGATCGCAACTTGCGACGTCACAGCCAGGCGAATTCTGATAGTGACGTATCAGGGGGGAACAATACGAGGGCACCAACGAAACTTTTCGGTGCTAATAGCCCCCAGCTACCCACTCCGTCCATAGACCCCCCCCCCCCTAGGTACAGGGTGGACTTTACCCTCCTGACCTCCCCGGGATTCGTGCCTATGATGCTATGATGACAGCCATCTCATCCCGTCGGTCCAAACCTTAGTTCATTGTAAGGATGTAAGGATGGTAGAATGCAAACCCACCTTTGCAGCGTTAAGAACTGCCAGGATCATGGCCCTGTGGGATCCCGCCAGGAGGCCGTACCGTGAGAGCAGGCAGATGCTACCACATGCCACCTCTAGGCACGGTGTGGACAGGGGGACTGCATCAACGGGCGGAGAGAGAGACACCGGTGTAATACCAACATCTGCAACCACGAGGGTGCAGCTGCAATTGTTGTGATGACGGATGAAGAGCGGCGTGTCGGCATCTCGAGCTCTCAGGCAGCACTTCCAGCTAATTAAACTCTTTGTCTATAATGCACCTGCCCAACCAACCTGTAAATAGCTTCTCTCGTAATTGCATGTAAGTAGAGTTCCAAATGAATCTGATAATAATAAAAGAAAAAGAACACTTGCCAGTAAAAAAATTGTGAATTCAGATTTATCCGGAAAACTCTGAAGTTGGGAAATGCATGCTGCAAACACTAGCCCGGTTTTTATATTTTCTTGGAATTCTGAGATAACATTTGCGATTTTCTTTTTAGATTCTGCTTCTGTTGACAAGTGTTGCAAAAAATGCATTTTGATACCCTTTTAGAAAAAAAAAGTAACCTCCCTATGGTACAGGACAGTGCACTGCTGCTCAGGCCACTTGGCTGTTTGCAGGCACGCAAATAAACCCCATCTATCTAACATGTCTGGCCTTTCCAGCCGCTCAGCTTAAGGCCTTTCTCTAAGATACTTTCCTAGACGTTCGTACGCTTACTTCTGACAAATTAATTTATTGTGTAAGGCTCGGCTCTCTTGGTGTTGTCCATGAAAAGCATGCATTAATATATTTTCTGATTGCTGTTCTCTACCTAGACCAAATCAAATTGGACGTTTAGTGTTTATACAGTGTAAGGTTGGTCTGCCAGGATGAGGCGACACTGGTTTACACTGTAGATGAGCAATTTTGCCAGTGCAGTACGACTGCTAACCTGGGGTCTTTAACGTGCTCACGCAGTAGTGATACACGACCGCACGCCGGTACGATGCTCATCCAGATCGAAACGGGCAGGGGTGGGGCTCGAACCCAGGATCCCTGGGTTCTGCAGCGCGAGCTTTCGCTCCACGCGCGTCGAGCTGGGTGTGCGCTTCAGCCCACTCGGCCACCGATCCCCCACCTCTACCTAGACCAATAGCACTAAATATACGAAAAACTTTGAACTCAAGCTCAGAATCGGAGGCACAAAAAAAACTCAGAAAAGACGCCTCCCATTTACCCCAAATACCCACAGCCACAGTGAACAAAGAAGTTACAGCGATAGCTCAGTGAGCGCAGGTGCTCCCTCTCTGCTTCGAAACAAGTCTCTTTTTGGAACGTGAACTTCCCACATGTTTCCAATGAAATTCAGAAGAGAACTGACATGACGCAACGTGGCTCCTCATTCATAAACGTCAAGAGGCAGGCGCTGGCCACACGGCACTGCCGATGATGGTCGATGATTATTCGCAGCTCTTTCCCTTGAATCGGCCTCTGAGAGATTATCTTACCCTCTTCGCTGCACCAGCGACAAGTAATTTTCTGACATTCTATCGATAGTTTCGACCAGTCCCCTCCATGCTCCGTTGGCCAAGATATCGAAACCGTGCCCGCCATCTCTTGGCCGAGGGGTGAACTAGAGTTCTCTGCCCAGCCCAACGCCGACGCCGCAAACACAGCTCGCAAGTTTCCACAACAGCTATCGCCGTAAAATAACTTCTAAAAATGCAAAACCTCTTTAAATATAGGTATAAAAATGAGGCTGTCCTCCAGCTTTGACCCGAAACACAAGCTCGACGACCAAACTGCGCGCCATCGACTCACTTTGAAGCAGCTGCACCAGTTGAGTCAGTACGTCGCCGAGAGCGCCCTGGCAGCGCACAAGGTACGCGGCGACCACGTTCACGATCAGGTCGGCAGCCGCAGCCGTAGCCGGAGTCGACAGAAGCGACGCTGCCACGCAGAGCAGGCTCGAGGCGAGTGCCACGCAGAGGACGACGGAAGGAGGCGTCAACATCTTCCGGCGCCCAGCCAAGTGCAGCAAGGAGAGCGCGGCACCGCACGACAGTTGCGGGTATGTTTCCTGCCAAATTGGTCTCCGCGTCAGGGGACGAGGCTTTCTGGCTTCTCAGTAAAGACATCCCATTAACTTCAATTGTGTCACTGAACAGTCAAAATTTTATGATTTCAAAACTGCTTCTATTTTGTGCTTCGATTTCGGGACGACACGCGAAAATAGAAGCACCTTTCGGAGTTGCTCCTCTCAAAATGAGTTCCCCGACAAATATATTGTACTAATTTATTAATTTCATTGATTCGGAGAAAATTGTTTTGTAACGCACGTCTAATATTTTTTGGGGGTACAATGAGATTTTGAAATGTGCTTCTCAATTCGACGTGCCGAAATATCAGAATCACTCCTAACTCAAAATGTTTCTTGCGGCATAAACATCTGCTAAAAACATTTTCTCTTTGGGGGAAGTTTATTTATTGGTACCTGTCCTATCCAAGAACCAAAACAGTTTCTTGAAAGAAGAATTGTAATTCAACACTGCACAAACAGAAGTCAAGTAGCATGCAAGTCCATAAAAAGTCCTCGAATAACCTGTGACATCAGATATCGTTGAAACTAGAAATAATCTATGGAAAATATTTATGTTTCATTCGCAACATGTTAAGGAGGAAACATCACCCTGCCAATTTCGGATAATTTTGGATTCTTAAGTCATAGAGAAAAGTGCTGAGCAGCTTGTTGGATGCAGTTATATTTTATGATACTCCTACAGAAAGCCAAGGATCAAACCAAGCTCCGACTGTTTAACGGAGGGGACAGAGGGGAATCTCACCAGGAATCGCTCCATAAATGGGTGCAGAATCTGGCTGAGATCCCAGTCCCCTGGAAATGCCTCCAAGGCTGTGACCACCCTCTGCATATAAGAAGAAAAACATTGTTACCTCACTCCGACAAATTAAACCTGTCTCGATCATTCTGATAAACCCGACTAGCACAGAATGTGTAGCACCTGCGTTATGCTTGTGTTCCGATTCACTACGCTTGGTTATAGAGAGCTCTGAATGATTTCGGACATGCTGCACACACACGTTTTCATGAGAAGTTTTCCACAGGTTCCGCATCTTTCGTGGGAGTGTGTAGGGTATTGAATTTATTCGTGCTCTTGGATTGCAAGGAACCCCTGGTGGCAACTTAAGCCACTTGCTCACGAGTATTGACAGTGAACTAAGCATACGTCTGGCTGAATATGACTCGCAGCCGGCGGTCACCTGCTAAGGAAGTATGCTGGACTAAGTGTGACCCACCACCAATGGTCGCTTGCGTAATAAGTAAAGCTGGACTAAGTACCACTCATTGCGGACAGTCGAATGCTATCGCGGGCGAACGTCGACACCAAGTCATACTTAGTCCAGCTGCTCGCGCTCTCTCGCCTCCTTCTTTTGGCATTGAGCAAAGACGTCGGACTGAGGATCGCATGGTCTGGGGTTCGATTCCCATTGAGTCCCTCAATAAATCTCACTGGTTGCGAATAATTGTTTCTCGTTATGATTTTGCATGAATTATTACGAGCAAGGATGCCCTTTACTGTCGAGACCGGCTATAACGAAATAGCGGCTACAGCGAAGTGATCACAATCTCCCATTTTCTTTTGCACTTCGTCAACCGAAGTCAGTTATAACAAAATAGCGGATATAGCGAAGTGATTTCCGATTCCCGTTGACTTCGTTATGACCGGTCTCGAGAGTATATTGTTTGGGTGCTTGATCTATGGCTGCTATGGGCTACGCATGTTTCACGTTGCCTTGGCTCGCGTGTAACGCGTTTTCGTCACACATCAGCATGAAACTTTTCGCACGAAATCCAGCCTGCGAAAATATGCTGCACTGAAACAAAAACAAACTCCGTCTCACTTTAAGAGCGAGCTCTGGGATTTCACCGTCTCTGCCAAAAGCGGCCGCTTGTGCAGTGTAAGCATTGTTCAAAACAAGATTCTTGTAGGTTCGGCTTCACACACAGTTAAAGGGAAACAAACTATAGCCGGCAAAGCAAGGCAACTTGCTGGATATAGCAAAAAATGAATTGACAATTCCTACACTTCAACAAAAAGAATTAATTTTCAAAATTTTCCAGACGTTTGGGAGGAACAGTTGCATCTCAGTGGCAACCTGCTGAAGAAACGGCACAGGTGCAAGTAACTGAAACCTGAAATTCACCGAGATGCAAAAACTGCTCACCTCAGCGACTTGAGTGTGGTCTGCGAGTTCATCGCAGTCCACGGGAACAACCGGAATGTGGCAGAGTTCGGGCAGGAGCTCTTTCAACACCAGCAGAGAGGAGTCGTCGGCCCAGATGTTCTTCACAAATGCACCTCTCTTCTTTGACATGCCTGGAGACAGACACACACAAAAACAAACAGAACAAAAAATGTTACCGTAAAATCCCGAGAGACGCCCTACCCCCCGAAAGACAGCCCACTCGTAGTAATAGTAGCGTTGGGATCAATGATGGCCTCAGCATAAATGCGGCTAGTTAGCTATGGTGGGATATAAGTGAACGTTGCTGACTGGGAAGTACAGTCAAAGGACTGTACCTCGTTGCCCCTCGCTTCCATAACAAGCTTGGAAAGGCGACGACATACAAATAGCAATATTTTTTCAACGTTTCTTGATTGTATACCGAAAGTTAGCCCACTCCATATTTCCACCGGATTTGCTCTTGATGTTAAGTGGGCTATCTCTCGGGATTTTACGATATATATATCATCTTATAGGTATGGGCCATGTAAAGAGGGAATCGCGACACATAGATGCATCACTAAGCCAAATGGATCACTCTGAAAGTTCCGAGCGACAACACACATACTTTCTTTTTGTGTGTTGTGCAGCCAGCAAAAGCTGGATATTTGACATCATTGTCGTTACCCAAGAAGAGCAAAGTCTCGTTCGATAGTTCCGACTTGCAAGTTTTCTTAAGTTTCCAGACCCATGTGCTTCCGAATTCATGCCAGTCTGCACATACCCGACCAGATATTGGGAGACTTGGAGATTGAATCCTGGCTCCGTCAAAGATTTTGTCTTTTGGCAGCTTCACAGTCTTCGTTCTATTCAATGGATCATTCATCTGCATATTTTAGAGAACTTCCTCTCCGAAAAAGGCGTAAGGTTATGAAAAGTGCCCTGTCGCAATTGTTGCAACTCTTGGGATCTAACCCCCGACCCTTTGGTTGCGAGCCAGGCATGCTACTGGATAGGCCACGCAAGCACGCTTGCACGGCTGGGAACAGGCGGGGGGTTCATCTTTAGCTGTCGTGTTTCACCCTTAACTCTTTACTGACCATGGAAAAAGCAGCAATTTTCAAAGGCAAATGCTTTTATTTTCCTAACTGACTTGCGTATGGAGCAAAATGACACATCAAAATGTGGCCAATCAGTTGTTCTTCTAAAACAAACAGAGGTTAGTATAATGTGGGAAAAAAATTTTAAAATCTTATTTCTTGAAAATGCAATATATGAGTGGAAAGCGCATAAATGCCGAAACTTCTACAGCTATGTCAAATTAAACAACAAATAAAAAAAATTCCGCATATCATAAATGTGCTCCACACCAACGGCTATTGCTTCTGAAAGTTTGTGTACTTCAACTAACATTGTCTTATTTTTGGTTCGTTGGAGAGTTAGCCTGCATAACACGCATGCTTTTCAACAAAGGAATGCTTATATTGGTGCAACGCAGATGGTCGACCTCACATCCCCAGCGGAATGCTTTGTGTTCTACCTTAGTTTTGTCATAGCCTTGATTGCAGTTCCCTCGCTATAAAAATGTTGTGCGCCTTGTTCGGAACATAAAACGTGCACGCCCGCTCAGGACAGCCTTGCAAATTATAGTGATGCTCACCGGCAACCATACGTTAAACGACGCCTACAACATAACTTAAAGGGATACTTCAACGAAATTTGAAACATACCAGTCATGTTCAAAAATAGGTTGAATATGATCCACAATATCCGTAAATGACAATTGCACATCTGTATTTTGAGCCTGGTGGCTGTATTTTTCATTATAAACGTCCCACTCTGGCAAGCGCTCGGAGAACAGCCAGCGAAGAGCACGTGACATCCAACGCAATCGTGACATAGTTTGTCTCGGGACGAGCAAAGCTATGGCGAGGCTGACGTCGAGAGGATGGCCTGGTCGTTCCAGCCACCGAAGCGGCTGCTTTTGTTTGAATTTTGAGTGACGGGTTAATCTTCTATAATCTTGTAGGGGGACAATAGCGACTTCTGGGACACACAAAGGAGATTCTTGGGAAGAGGGGAGCTCTTCCTTCCCCTCTCCTTTCGTCGTGGCCGGAGGCGAGACAATCTCCGTCACTAGCTGTCAAGGTTCCTAGACGAGCATTACAAACGAGGCGTTAGTGACATGCACCAGGTGCTCTCTGGTAATCGCTTAATTCGTTCTAAAATTCCTTTTTGTGACTTTTTTAAAAAGATAGTGGTGTGTCCAATGTGATACTGCTCCTCTGAACACATATCAGTGATGTGCTTGGCCCAAGCCATTTTGGAGCACCTTTTGGAGCAGCCAAAACAGTGTTTTGGAGCAACAAATGTGGCCTTTGGAGCAGCCAAGACAGTGTTTTGGAGCAGCAAAAGTGGCTTTTGGAGCAGCCAAAACAGTGTTTCGGAGCAGAAAAAGTGACTTTTGGAGCATATATGCTTAAAAAAATAAATACTTGTTTTAAGTGCTGGACAAACGAAGGGCACTTTGTGTTGTGATGTGACGTGTTGGGGTGGAATTCGCTGCTTGTGTTTTTACAATTCCGAAAAAAACCACAAAAAACACTTGCTATCGTTTTACTGGTTCCCGATGTGGCAGATTTTTATAAAAAGTAAGCAAATGTAAAGCAATAGATTGCAAGCACCCCAGCTGGTGCCTCTCGTGCAATCATGTTTACATGCACGTGAGGGCAACTTCGGCAGGCTTGCAGTTACACGTGCTGCGTCGCGCGAGCGGAGACAATGGCTGTTCGACCGAAACCGAAATCATGCCACTCTGCTCCGTCACCAACTGGTTCCCAAAATGGTACGCAAAATGTAACTGTCCAGCATACGACAATAAACAGTCCAGCGGCGCGTGCTTCCCAGGCTGGCAGGTGAGGTACAAGCTAAACACGCAGAAAAAAAGAACCTGAGCATATCGATGCAAGACATTGCGAATCACGGTCAAAAAGTTCTTGGAGCACTTTGTGCAACGACTGAACTCGAGACAAACAAGTGCACTGTGCGGGTTCAGTGTGCAGACATTGCTTTCCTCGCTTTAGTTCACTTCCCATCATCAACTTTCTTTCGCGGCAGATTTTTCACGTACCGGGGTCTCTCTCGGAAGAAAGCCCACCGAGAGAAACCTAGGTAATCAATACTTCCGACACAGCAGTCATGGAGTTTTTATAGCAGCGCATGATTTAAACAAGAGCAGGAATGTCGATGCGTTTCGGTTTAGAAAGTGCCATATCTGCAGCGACGTGGGGACGGCAACACACGTCGTCGCACGACCATGGCGACTGTGGTCGCGAGAGCGTTTCAGCTCACAAAGTAACTCTCGCCGCGCAAAAACGTGGTTTTGTTTCACAGCATGATGGCATGTCTGGAACCCGGCACACTAACGTCAAAGCGTCCGCCCACGCCCGCGTCTATCGCTAAAAAAGAAAAAGAAAAGAAGACGCGAGACGAGATTCCCGAGACGACGAGAGCGCGAAACGCGAGACGGCGGGAAATATCATGCAAGACCGCATAGACGATTGATGCAGGGTACTTTGTGTTGGGCGGCGTCTTGTACCACCTAGCCAACGCATGCTCAACTACGGTTCTCAGTTTCGTTTCGTTTTTGAAAGGCAACCAAAATTAGTCCATTGGCGCAGGCTTGGCGCAGATTAGGCATATTTTGGCGAAATGTAGTAGGATGTAGCAGAGTTAGCCCCTTGGCAGTTTGGCGCAATTGGCGCAGCAATCACATATAGATATAGACCAAAAAATGAGTGCCGAAATTTCGTTGTAGTATCCCTTCAAAGTGTCCCCAGAGCTCTTGAGGTCTAAAAAATATGCCACAATACAGTTGAATTACGCAAATAAAGCCATCTTTGTTACGAAGACTGATGCGCAGTTAGCCACGTTAAACAAGTGCAACCACCGTTCCCAGGACTATTTTTGACGGCCCACCATTTTGTGATAAAGCTTACACCTACCTTGAAACCAAAACTAGCGTTCTTCGGCTATCCAAGAGATTGTGGAATGTAATTCTCCGCACTACATTTAATTTCTTGACGGCGCTGGGAAACCACCCATCAACGGTGATCAATGGCTTATGGGTGCGATCAGGAAAGAGTTAAGCGCAAAGCTTAAAGGGAAGCTGAAACACTTCTTTCAGAAAACTAGATAGAGCGTAGTTTTATCCTGCGAATCTTAATATCACGTTTGTTTTCCCCAAAGATGCAACTAAACGCGAGACAACACAAAAAACCTCTGACCAGTCGTCACGTCATAAGAGGATCTTTCGGCCGCCAAGTGCGTGTCGCTTGAGGGCCGCATGTGCAATTGCAAGCTTGCCTGGTATTTATATTCCCCCGCACTGGCACCAGTCGTGACGTCTTTTTCTGCCCTTTTTAAAAATAGCGAGAGTGCACGTGCATAGCTTTGATAGGCGCTGAAGATGTGCGAGATCGGAGATTCTGAAAACTGCTCTTGTGATGTCACGCTCCGGGAAGGAGGGCCTTCAGCGGTTTGTTTGGAAATGATTTTTTGCAGCCTTTATGCACCATTTGGTTGGTGTATATTTTATTTATTATTATTTTGCTCCCCAACCAGAGAGACTTCTCTCAAATGTTCACCTTAAAGAATAATTTCGATATTTGAGATCCTGGAGGTCAAATGATGATTTAAGTGTGTTTCCTCAAATACAAAACCGCTTCAGCTTCCCTTTAAGTGTCGTCCTGTGATTTTGGCCTTTTTGATAGCAGAGCTCCTTCCACAGACATCATCGCTTAGTGTATGGCGTGCCTCGAGGGAAAGTATATGCGCGTCCACTCCCCGTCAGAGAAACAGATGTTCAGAGTGGACCCTTCTCTGTGGTGTATGCTACTGTTCTCTCTTTACATATTTGACAGATCGTATTAGCTTTACTACTACACTCCAGCCAATTCGCTAATTCGATTCTCCTTCGTTCGTGTGCAGATTAACAGGATATGCCCCTGCCGCATTTGAGAAAATTTGCTTTTTCTTTTATATTTATACTTCTTACATTTGAACACAACCAAATGTGGCTATATAACAATAAAATGTACAATTTAAATTCTCTTGCACATAACTAACTTTCAAACCTTTCCCTGCAAATTTTTTTCTTATTTCTTTTTTGTTTTGTTTAGGTTACCACTCACCGGTAAGGAGGCTCAGTAAGAAGCTTGCATAGGCAGCCATGAAGGTGCCATTGCTCTTCTCCTCTGGAAGCCTGCACAAACAAAGACACGAAGCGTTAGCAAAAATTTCAGTACCACTGTGCCGAAAAAATCTACAATTTTAATGTGGCCTTCTGAACCGCAACTATGGATACCTAGCTAATCACAAAATCATGGCTAGCTTTTCTAATCTAAAGAAACCACAATTTACTCTCGTGCTGAATGACCAATAATGAATTGGCTCTATTTCCAGATGTCGTTCCAGTACATATAGCTAAATAATCCAATGGGCTAGTCGGTCGAACATTGTAAAACACAAACGGTACAGGGACAACGAAGAGTAAAGGAACGAGACAGGACACGCGGTCTGGCAAATGCTGCCAACAACATGAGAGATATCTCGAATGCGACAATTCAGACATTTTGCCTGCACTACAGAAACAACTTGTGAACCAACACATACAATGTCGTACGCAATGGGAGCTTAGTCGAGCCAGCCAGATATAATTGATTCATCGAGAATACAACATTAATTAGAGAACAGTGCGATTGTCACTGGCACACGAGCGTCTAGCCAGCCAGACGAAGCGGGGCCAGTTCGGATCGACAACCCTACCTGGCCAGCAACAGGTCTAGCAGGTAGCAGACGGTGCCGTGTGGCAGGGGTGACGAGATGGCCGCAAACAGAGCCTCGAAGTGGGCAAACTCCAGGTTGGGCACCCTGTACACCAGCTCCACCACGGTCCTCTGCTGATCTTCCCCGGGCAACTGGTCGAGCAACTCTGGAAGTTGGTGGTGCGGTGACGAAATGGCCATGCAGTCAACTTGTGCCGTTCACTAATCGTAGAAGCTGTCTCAATGAGTAATAATATCGTCACCAATAAAAAGAACAGATGCGTGTAAAACTGAAAATAAGCATTTAATAATGGCAACTTGTGCCACAAACTAGAACAAAGAATGTATTCTGTGACGGCGATGAAAATGCAACCGAATTGAAGCGGTGCGCTATCGCTTATTTTATGTGAAAGCTGCGTTCAGGAATGTTCTAAATCAGAACACAAAATAAAGAACAAATAATGAACTGAACCATCCTAGAAAAAAAAAAAGAAAGAACTGGGCTGCGAGGGTTAAAACCTCATACCTTCGCGCAGCAGCGGAGAGCAAAATAAACTCTGCTATGCACACGGTGTTCTCGCGAAGCATCGTTCAGGTATGCCTGTAATGCTGCTAACATACAGGTACTTAAGGTGCTGATGCAGCGAAGATTTTGTTGGGTAAATTAATAATGCTAAACAGCTTCCAGTACTAGCTGAATTTGATTTCGCTGCCCTCTCCCCGCCAGGGCAGGAAATCCAGCAGTGTTTTTCATCATAAGCAATTGCAGCTTAGGATGAGGCACAAGTTGTAAACACACCGACTCAATGCAGAAGGTGTAGCTTATTGAAGCGCCCTAGGCCTATCTGCTAGAGCTTGGATCAAACTGCAGGCTCATTAAAATTGTGTCGCACGTTTAGACCACGGGTTCCCAAACTGGGTTCGTAGTGACCTGGAGGTTGCCCAAGGGCATCCTCGCAAGTTCCCCAAGGTCTTAAAGTTCCTCGATTGTCCTTGCCCCTAAGTATACCCCCAGTTTCAAGGGGTTAGGACATGACAAAAATAAAATATGAGATAACTATACTGCTAGGAGCCATTGTATGTTCGTAAATTTCTGCTAAATTTGTTCTGAAAATGAAGCATTAATTTTGTGGATAAATCGATTTATACTACAGGGTGAAACAAGGAGACGCCAGGCTCTTTAAATCGACCGGAAAATTTGGTTTCGTAATCTATCACGCTACGAGTTTGTGCAGTGTTGCCCACAGATGGTGCATTTTTTTTTGTAAAATTTGCAAAGAGCGAGCTTACCTGAGGAAAAAGTAAAGAAAGAAAAAGGCTTAGCTCCTATGGAAACGCAGCGACGCCACCAGTCTGCAAACAACACGGCGCCGTTTCGCCGCCAACGAACGAGCATACGGCGCCAAGAGCAGGCCTTTTTAGCAGACAATCTTTTCGGCTCAAAAGCGGCACGCATTCCGCAGGCGGCGACAGTCGCAGAAACAAAAAAGACAGTCGCAGTAACAGCAAGGAACTGCAGTTCCTTGTCTGCAAAAGGGCCGGCTCTCGGCGTCGTCTGCTCGTTCGTTGGCGGCAGTCGGCGTCGTGACCGCTTGCGCCATCTCTTGTCTCCCGTGCGAAACGGTGCCGTGTTGTTTGTAGACCGGTGGCGTCGCTGCGTTTCCATAGGAGCTAAGCCTTTTTCTTTCTTTACTTTTTCCTCGGGTAAGTTCGCTCTTCGCAAATTTTACAAAAAAAAAAGCACCATCTGTGGGCAACGCTGCACAAAGTCGTAGTGCGATAGGTTAAGAAACCGAATTTTCCCGTCGATTTAAAGAGCCTGGCGTCTCCTTGTTTCACCCTGTATATGTGGGACCCTTGGATCCACGCCATTCTAAAATGCCACCGTGTTTGTTAAGTTGGTGACGTCATTCAAACACGCGGCGTACCCTTCCACGCACTCGCAGACTTGGATCTCTCGGTGTTTCGCGCATCAGGTTGCATGCCTACCTTCCGCGTTTCGAGCACGCAGTTTCCAGACGATGACGTCTACGGTATAGCTTGCTTCGTCGGTGTCTTTGACGCTGATCGCAGCAGCGACGACAGTAATTGTTATCGAAAGGTGTTGAAGGTTGGTCATTTTGACTTGGACTCGCTAGCAACCCGCGATGACGACAGCGCCACAGACGAGCTCGCCGTCGTCCGCCACAATCTCGCACGTGCATGCAGGGTGGAAGGTCAAAGGGTAAGGAGACGAGAGTAGGAGTATAGGCCGGAGTAGCCAAGCGGCGCGAGAGTGTGTGATCGTGACATGATGAGGCAAGTTTGGGCGAGCATGGGGCACCTAGAATGAGAGCTTTTAACTAAATATGACGACCACACGGTTTATGGGCACCATGATGTGAGTGACCTGTGCAGTGTTGCCAGACGAAAATGATTGACATTCCTAAATTGAGCATTGCAATTACAAGAGCTCTAAAAATCACGAAACTTGGTGCTAGTAACCTATGAGCATTCCATTTCAAGAATAATCTACCCGTTCAATTTTTGTGTCCTAAAGCCGACGTACAACCTCGGTTTTCTGTAGGGAAGATAATCCTCTTTGCGCTCCCCTCTCCTAAGCAGCGGGGGAAACAAAGTTGGGGAAAGGAAAAAAAGTGGAGAGGATATAGGAAAGGAGGAGGCGGACAAGAGCGGAAAGCGCAAAGTGTACGTCAACCTTTAAGCACTAGTTCAGAAGATCCGAGCCATCCACTGAGCCATAACCATGTGCAGACGCAACAATGCTCATGGACGCAGGCAAGACCCACGTAATTAAAAAATATGCGGCGCAGCCACTTCTGAAAATGTGGTAATGCCAGATGGAAGTATCAATTTGCTCCATCTTGCTTTCTGCAAAAAGCTAACCTGGCGATAGCCCTCTGTAGCCTAACACACCCAGAGCAACCCCGAGGCGTTGTTGCCGCCCCAACCCGAGCTCATACTGGCTCCCCCGCTCGTCGCTCACAAACGAGCGTGCTTGCAATGCATCAAATGCAGCGGCTTCCGCCAAACGAAGTGCCACTCACGGATGACCTGGAGGCTGCAGGCCTGCAGTCCCTCCAGGAACTCTGGCAGGCGGAGCTGCGCCACCTTGCCCACAAAGGACAGCACGCCGGGGTCGCAGTGGTGGGCCGGGCCAACCGCCTGCCTGGGAAGGCTACGCAGGAACTCGGCCAGCACGGGAATCCTGGGCAGACCCGGGAGGCACACCCAAGCTTAGCTGGAACCGCAAACAAACAAATGCCACAACAACAAAAAAAAGTAGTGATGCGAGCATATTGTAAATGAGTTACATTTGCATCGCACCGCCACATCTTGCCGGGCCGTGCGTGCACTGCACCGCCACAGAGCGGGCTTCCCTGGTGGCGGCTTTTGGAACCATGCCGCACGAGAGCCAATGGGAGCCTCGTTCCTTGATGACGTGCGCCAGCCAACGGGAGCATAATCCATCAAAAATCGGCCGCACTTCGCGCCTTTTAAAGGAGGTCAATTTATCTGCCGTTTTGCGTGGCTTTTTGCGCGGCTTCAAAGCTGGGACCCCTCAGATCGTGGCTTCACTTTGCTCCTTTGGGACAGGGGAATTTAGGTGCCGTTTGGCGCGGCTGATGACGTCGGCTCACTCCATAGAACAATTAATGCTTTCGCATAAAGAAAAAAAAATTGTTACAGTTGCTCCTTTTGGATGACTGCCACCATTCCATTCTTTGTTTAGTTCACCACGCTGACCCTTGTTCCCATTAAATGCTGTTTCTATTTGACAGAGGGTGATCGTCTGCCCTTGGCTCCCTCCGTGTTTTTTTTATTCTTTCAAACTGAAGTAACCCCTAAAATAAAACAGGTGACCTATAATTACGGGGCAACCAAAAGGAAGTTTTCAATCCTTACTCAATCGATCAACTACAGTAGAGCTTCTTTATAATAAAGATATAAGGATATGGTGAAGCAAACTTAAAGCATGCTCTAACACTGTTGGCACTGATGTAATGAAATGTTTTAAAATTTAAAAACCGACTTTACTGCACAGAGGTCCTACTAGATACTAGCTCTATGCTTGCATATGTCATTCCTGCATGAATCCTAAAATGTTGAGCAAGCGCCTGTGTAACATTAAGCGCCCACCCGCCACTTTCATAACATTTGAAAATGAAATGCATCTTAGTCCTGCAGATAGTCAGGACATGCAGTGCGCAGCAGGATGCATATTTCTATCTCCTTATAATAAGTGAAGTATCATAATTGATTAGTAAGAATTAGCGGGACCTACTAAATTGAGCGAGACGTAAATCCGTTAAAGTTAGCGGCCGTGTCACAATTTTTTGTGACTCTTTAATTACACTTTGTGTTTAAAGTAAGCAAAAAACATATCAAGTGCATTCAAATGGCAATTCGGGCTAGTTGGTTTGTATCCCGCTTCAAAGTGCCAAAACCACACAAGAACAATAAGAAAGGGTATGACAACAGGGCGCCCTGCTGTTGTCTTCTTTCTTACTGTTCTTGTACGGTTTGGCGCTTTAAAAAATGACATATCAAGTGGCCGTCCCAGACTTCTGAGCCCATCTAGATAGCTAAAATGCTTTTCCGTGTTTACTGCTTTTCCAAAAATGCCAGCGTAAAGCGAAGAAGCTTCAAATGTGGCCATCGGTGCAAAGCAGTGAAAACAGACGTGCTCGCGCCGGTGTAAAACGGTGAAGCCCAGGCTATCACGTGCCCCTCCTGCATTTCTGCTCTTGGACCTAACAAGCACCCCAGTGGTTCAAGAATATCTCAAAAATTTTGGGCGTGCGCTTGCTCGGTATTTGATTATGGTAAATATGTGATTCTACTTCCACGTGTGTAAACAAATAATATTAAAAGACTCACTCTGATAAATCGAATTCGTTCTCCAGAATTCCCGTGCCGGAGCACATTCCAGAGGAGATGCACGCGTCAACAATTTGATCGCTCGAGTGAATCACGCGCTTCGTCCCACAGATCCGACACTCCATTTCACGTTGCGGTGCACCGCAGAGGATGCTACGAGCCGTCAAAGCCAATCAATGCCTCATGGGTATCGTGTGACATTCGAAAGGGGTACGGCAGTGCGCAAGGCGAATTGCCATGTGCTACACTTAGAGTGCCGGATTGGCTGGGATTGCTGGTAGTGTCCAGTGCAGTTTGTCGCACGGTGAAGCGGAGTGTAGCAAATTGTAATACCAGGGTCTCAAAGACTACCAAAACGCTCACACGGCTTCTTGGATTGAGTGCCACTTCAGCAGTAGTCTGTGAAAGAAGGCCAGGACCAGTTGGAAGTCCTTGGGTTGCAGGATGTCACTGTCCTCGTACAGGGAGAACATGGCTTCCGCCAGTTGCCGACAGTCTGCGGCAAGGAGACAACAAATGGGGTATTCGCACGTTTTCCTTCTCTCCCACTTCAGTGGTGCCTCAGTAATATGGAGTGTTACTATGGACACCTTGATGCACTCGACGAAATTTTCAAGGACGAACTGGGTAAATTCATGCATTTCTGTATCATTACGATGGACGATTCACATTATGGACTCCTTTCTGGGGAACGAAGTTGTCCACATTAACGAGACATTACTGTATTATGCCTGGCACCCTCGGTGCAGTCGGCTCTCGTCTTCAGTAATCCGTTTGTTAGGCAAAAAAATAATGTGCCGCGATTGGAAACTGTCTGGTTATTGCCCTAAAATCAAATTTCGAAATTCAGTTCACTGTTTCACCAAGTCGCACAACCCCAAACAAAAATGCACACCTGGTGACAAAGTTGGGGACGTTTAATTACACACCTGAAATCGATTGGCGGTCGACCGCTAGAAGTGAGAATGTACGACCGCCGCTTCAAATTGAATAGCGCAGCATCATTTCTAACTTGAACACTGCAAAGAGCCCATATATCGTGGCTTTCCCTCGCACCGTGAAGACTATAAATGACACAGCGCTATTTGATTCGGACCGCTACTAGCCGTCCAAACTACCCGAACACCCTTAGATAAAACCCAGGAGACTGTACCAAATGCAGCAACAAAAACCTGTCTGCTTGCAACCGCAAGAAGCCCTCGTAAGGTTTAGCGAAACGATTGGCTTCCGCTCTTTTGTGTGGAACCGCGGCGTGACAAGACCGACGAGCTCCTACGTTTCGTCGACGTCGGAGGCTAGAGTGCAATCCAACTCGCCTCTGGCGGAGAGTCGGGGCAAGAGGAGGTTGGTGATCTTCACCACCTTCCGAACGTCCGACGAGCGAACCTGCCCGCTGCCGACAAGCTCCCGGAGGAAGGACACCTCCCGGGGGGTCTGGTCCGGGGTTTGGACACCGGCGAGCCCCGCAAGAACCTCGCACACGCCGAGGTTAATCGCCGTCACCGAGACCTGCAGCACACGGCAAGGGTTCGCTCATTGCAGTGAAGTTAATGAGGCACCGATCCGATCGTGAAATGTCAACCGAAAGTTCTGTCGACGGTGGCATTCAAGTGGCAAGCAAGGTGCTGCTTGAATCCTGATTGTTTGTGTCAGACAAAAAACGGGTAGAGACCACTTCCAAGGTGCTGTCGACGTTTGTGACGCAACTGGCGTCGTCTAGAAGTAGGACGTCTTTCTGAGATCTGTAGTAGGAATTCTAATTCTCCCAATTCATTAAATTGTTTGGTTTGATTATTTTTGTACTGGCATTTGTTTCGTTTTAATTACCAATGCCAGCCCAGTACAGGACATTGTATATGGTCAGAGCAGGTCACGCACATTCCTTTGTGTTCTTGAAAAAGGTATTTTTCTACCGATACAAAAATAATGCGTTCCTTTTGCAAATGCTTTACGACTTCATTGTGTCGTCCCATCAACGTACAGATATGGCAGAACAGCTTATGCAGGTGGATGAGGTGGACTGATGCAAGACGCAACTGACAGTTCCAGAAAAATAAAAAGGGGAGCAAAATTCTCAACGAACGTCAAAACCTGTTTAAAGGGGTACTTCAACGAAATTTGAAATATTCCCGTTGTGTTCGAAAAATAGGTTGAATATGATCCACAATATCTGTAAAAGACAATCGCACGTTTGTATTTTGAGCCTGGTGGCTGTATTTTTCGTTTTAAACGGCCCACTCTGGCAAATGCTCGGAGAAGGCCCAGCGGAGGCCACGTGACATCCAACGCAATCGTGACAAAGGTCGTCTCGAGACGAGCAAAGCTACGGCGAGGCTGACGTCGAGAGGATGGCCTAGTCGTTCCAGCCACCGAAGCGGCCGCTTTTGTACGAATTTTGAGCGACGGGTTAATCTTCTATAATCTTGTAGGGGGACAATAGCGACTTCTGCGACACACAAAATGCATTCTCGGGAAGAGGGGAGTACCTACTTCCCCTCTTCTTTCGTCGTGGCCGAAGGCGAGACAACCTCCATCACTAGCTGTCAAGGTTCCTAGACGAGCATTACAAACAAGGCGTTAGCGACATCCACCAGGTGCTCCTTGCTAATCGTTTAATTCGTTTTAAAATTCCTTTTCGAGACTTTTTTTAACAAGATATTGGTATGTCCGATGTGATACGGCTTCTTTGAACACATAAAGACCAAAAAATGAGCGCCGAAATTTCGTTGTAGTATCCCTTTAATACCACGGCTACACGACCTGAATTTCCTGTCCGTTTCCATGCCCATCAGACCTTGCAAACAGCAGCCGCTTCGCCAACGCACAACCTGAAACGTCATGACCAGACACCAGGATGTGCTCACTTTAAGAGTTGAGCACAGCCAGAACCCGTAGAATGCTTGCTACCCTGGTAGAAGCACTAAATGTTCTCGAAGTACCAAAAACACCAAACTTCGTTTTAGAACAGTAATGCATGTATGTTCAGACAACAGGAAGTTAGTCAGCCCCAATGATGTGTCTCCGCTATAGACGAAGAATTTAGTCAGTGCATGTACCACAGAGTAGAAATACATGACTGCACACCAGTATGACGGTCATGCAGGTCGAAACGAGCAGGGGTGTGGATTGAACGCAGGATTTCTAGGTTCCACAGCACGAGCTTCCACTCCCCGTGCCCCGAGCTGTGATGTATCGACACACTTGGCCACTCCTCCTCGGAACAGTGCCGCAATGCTAAAATCGACAGCTACAAAACGGCAACCTCGTGCAACTGAAACAAACCATGGGGGCAATCCTGGCACAGCCGGCTCATGAGCAGGAAAACGGGCCGACATTCTCCTGGCATCAACATGGCCAACATCAGCCAAATGGAGAGCTCGATTTGGTCGCTTCTCCAACTCGAGGAGGACGCTATGGAATGCGGTACTCTGGAGGCATTCAGTGGCTCCGGCACCCACCTGTCTATTTAGGGCGGGCTCCTTCTTGCCCTTCTTTCTGTTACTCGGAAGGGCAGGAAAGCAGTCCTGGGAATAGGGGAAGCGTGGACTGAAGTGGGACAGCAACTGCTTGCCGAAGGAGTCCTCGAACCACTGCACCTGCAAGTGCCGGTACATTCAGACAAATGCTAGTGACTAATCGCTTGTTGTCATACGATGAACCATAAAAATCCAAGTCAAAACATACCTCAAACATTTGTAAAAAAAAAAAAAAAAAAAAAAAAAAAAGAAATTGAAGGTAAGCACATACAAAACTCAGCATAAATAAAAAGCATATAAACCTACACATGAAGGCAGATGTCCGTGTTCATATGTACACACATTCATACAACAGGGGTGGAAGCGGGCTAGAGCCTTTTGTATCAGGGCTGGGAGCAGCAAAAGTCCCACTTTGGAGCAGTTTTGGAGCAGTAAAACGCTCGCTTTAGAGCAGCTCGGGAGCAGCAAAAGTAAATTTTGTAGCCGTAGAAGTAGGTTTTGGAGCAGGTCACGGAGGTCAAACAGGTGACTAAAAGTGATTTGTTGTTCCTAAATGTGAAAATGAAGCAAAAATATATGCATGCACATCCCAGAATAATTTTCAAGCAACATACATACATACCTTTCTATTTCTATTGCATAGAAATATGGAATATTGGCAATTTATGCAAAGGAAAGGCTTTGAGGACCATTCCGGCAGCAGGCAGAGTCATGATAGACTTTATATGGGAGGCCCCGACAATAAAAGCACAACTTGAGCCACGCCAGTACAAACCGTCTATTTAATAGACCAATTGTAAACATATATTCAGAAAACTAAACCACTGCAAGGTGTCAAATAAACTACCTTCGCTGACTACAGTTTCTGTTTAATAAAGAATACACATGTTCAATCACTGCTTAAAAAGCCCTATATGAAGTTTAGTAACAAAATACAAGGCTACTGTCATTTGACAAAAATTCAGATGCAAAATAAAATGTGTATTTTATATCTTTAGAATACCACAGTCACTCGTACATATGCAGCTTTAAGCATCGACTAGAAGAGCAACGCAACCTTATGTACTCCATAAAATGTTGTGCATTGCGTGTCTCCATAAAAAAAAGATTAAGGTGCCACAACATGTCTCAAAATAAAGCAGCCCTTGCTGACCTGTTTTCATTAAATACAAATGTTCTTAATCCCTATTTATAAAATACAGTAATCCCTACACCCAAGTTAACATACAAAGCTATATCTATATTACTTTAGATAAAAAATATATTCTTAAAAATATCAGAGCCACTAATGCATATGCAGCATAAACACCGACCAGAAGAGCCCACAGGCTTCCATGTTAAAAAAAAAGGGTTGTGACTAAGCTGAATCTGTGTACATCAGAAACAACTGAAGTTCACCTTTTTTCACAGTCTGAAGATCAGGGTCAATTTCTTTTATGCGCTCGAGTACTTTAGGCAGTTTAGAGTTCAGATCACTTGTACGAGTAGAGTGGCTATAGCAAGTTAAGGTGCGCTCACGACAGGAATCGGCAGCGCGGGAGTGTTGTACGGCATTTCTGATGTAATCCCCACTCCTCCACGCTAAAAGAAAGAAACAAAAAGGTGTGTAGCACTGCCAATTAAGCAACTCGCTTAAAGATCGCGGGTATTGTTTTCGCCAGTCGTCAGACGGCGGGAGACAACACACGACAGCGTGCACATTCGCGCACACAATGATGGTTTTGGTTTCGTTTTGAAAAGACATATTGAGCTCGAGAACGCATGTGCCTGTGCTCGCGATTCTTCACGGCTAAGCGTCCAAATATGGTACGCTACCAAATAACAGGTAAAACCAGTAAAGACCATTTATTTTTACTCATGTTGACGCATGCACATGCGCTCGCAAAAAAAAAAAAAAGCTTAACTAACATAGTACGTGTTTCTTAACGGCTAAGCGTCAAAATATGGTACGCTACAAAATAACAGGTAAAACTAGTAAAGACCACTTACTTCTGCTCATGTTGATGGCCGAGGTAGCCCAACGGTGCCGAGGCACCAACTCCCACGATCACGGCAAATCGGGACAACGGGCAACTGCATGCGCGCTCCAACCGCGCCAACCAACTATTCGCGACTCCAGCAACCTATAGGGGGCGCCACCACCAAACAAACATGGCGGCTGAGTCCAGGTCGCGTCGGCTCGGCTGCGCCGCCTGAATGGGTGGCGCATTCAATTTAACAAATTTTCTTTTGTTGAATGCCCAATTTTATGGGTATTTGAACTGAGACAGTTAAGTGTAGCCGGTGCGCATAAACTTGCCGAGCATAGTTTTGTTTTGCCGGTGTTTTTTGTTCTTTTCATGTCAAACTTTATTTTTGGAGACTTCGTTCAAAACCGAAACTATGGGCTCCAGAGGAACGGTATTAGACTCTAATTAATTTTCATCGTCTAAGGAAAGCGACGAGGGCTACAAAATTGTTCCACCGAGAGTAATTTTTAGCTAACTCGCATGCCTCGACCATGCGACTTATCTGTCCGCGAAATTGAGCTTTTGTGCCTGTCCGCGTTTCAAGGAACAGCTCCAGTCGTGTGCTCGGTCAAGAACACAGGCTGCAGGAAAATTACGAAAATTGAGCAAGCGCTTCTTGAGCCAAGGAGCATGTCAACTCGCTGGCGCTTCACCAAGCAGCTGATACTCGTATTTCGATCAATTCAGGTTTTAGTAGCAACCGAGAAGTCATTTTGACGAATATGCGGATTATGTATTATATTACGTACTATGGTCCCATTAAAGCGATATTAGTATATTCTTCGGGTTGAAATATAAACTTAATTAACTAACTATTAGGTGAACTGCTGAATAAAAGTATATTTGACAGACAGAGAGATACTACTTAAACTTAGCCAAATGGTTCTAGCCGGTAGAACGGAGACGAATGCAGACAAACTGAGGAGAGTCTTCATCGGAGATTCACTCAAACCTCTCCGCATTGAACTTGACTTCGAATCCTGAACGGATAAAATGAGTATTTTTTTTGGCCGGTCAACCTGAGCAATGTAGACATATATTGCTGCTGGCTTCGAGAGGGGTTATAATATAAACATTGGAGGCGCGATAGACCCTAATGACGTGACAGCTTCTAACTTTGCGAGACGCGTCCCCCACCTTTTGAAAGCAGATAATTTCCCTCGTTAATCATATGCAGCGAGCAAATTTTCTGAATCAAGTAATTGCGAGATTAGCCCAACTCCTTCAATGTGGTCTTTTTCGGCGAAAAGCCGCCAAGATGAATAGCCAACGCACTGGCCGGCGTTAGTGGCTAAATTAAATTGAAGCTAATCGAGCACAACCAAACTCAAGGAAAACAGCTGTCGAAGCTTCCCATTCACTTGACTGCAACATTGGTGTTCCCTCCAGTGAAACACTTCGTCTGTCGACCTCAGTCCACTGTTCTATATCCTTATAAAGAAACCACTTATCAGTTACCAAGCAGTCGTCACTTTGAATGTGATTAGAGACAGACGAGAAATCAAAACGCTTTTCCGTGATTCCTCCTCATCCCAAAAATTGAAAGCACGCGACCGTGTGTAGTGGAGTAAACGGGCTTTCAAACGCGTGATGGAAAGAAACAATCTGCTGAGGCTTCACCACACTAATGAACACTCAGGCAAACTTAAGAAATTTTCGGACCTTCATCAAATTACATTGCTCGACCCCGCGCCGACAGCACGAGTCCGCGAAAGCCATCAGAGACGCGGCGGGGCGCGGAGCGACCTGGACCGACTGCTTCCCGGTTTTCCCGCTTGGCGGCGTCCGTTTTGCTGGAGTCGCGAATGCCCGAAACCAAACCGATGTGTTCGTATATCAAGCTCTTTGTAGTCAAAATCGACATCTCACTCTCGATTAACTAAAATCGACGCCTCGCCCTGCGGTTATATGTGGTTCGGAGCCCCAGTCGAGTTGGCACGAGTCACCCGCACTGACGCCTAAACAAAAGTGCACACCCCATGGTGGCCAGTGGCCGACCGTTTTCCGCTAAATTTAGAGAAAACACAAAAAAAACAACTGAAATTGGCGTTTTGGAGTAGGCTGGCGCAGGGAAGTGAATTGGCGCAGGGTGGCGCAATTGGCGCAGCGCTTCCACCCCTGTACAAACGTTACAGAGCCAAATAACCGGTACAATGCTAGTGGCAACAACGCTCGAAAACACGGGACAAGCTATAGTAGTTTCTCCGCGACCAACTTGACCACATTAATTTTAAAGGTTGTGGGGGTTGCAATTCCCCAATTTCCACGAGTTTCGTGGCAACCTGAGCTGCTGTTGCAGTTTCCTGCTCGCAAGTACGATGGGGCCCAAGTGAAGATTGCCTCTGGTCTGTTCGCCATTCCTAAACAAGTTCGACACCCCTTTCGGGAATAACGATTTTCTTCAATCTCCCCTTGAAAGTGTGACTCCCAGGTTTTTTTAATTTCATACGGGAGGACTTTTACGGCAAAAGACCCCCATATTTCACAGAAACTATGTTCTATCTCGTACGAATTTAACGGGCCTTTGTCAAGCACTTACGTTTGCCTTGTTCTCTCTCCTCAGCCACTCAGCCACGAGGAGAAGCACGCTCAGGATGCTGTCCATCAAGACGAGAGAGTCCCTCTCAGCGGCGTCCCCTGGGAACAGGGACAAGAAAATAATGACGGGAATTGAAACGGTGTTCAAAGGGCTTCCTTTTGGCGACGTGTGTGAGAAGACAGGACACAGTGATGCTCCAAACGTTTCGAAAACCTCGCTAAGAACGCTGCCACTCATTCCCCTTGCCTTGGCTTTTATGCATCTTCGAAATAAGGAAATGAAACCCTGCTCAACAAGCACCACACACTCTGCTTATCGTATCAAGCGTTCAAACATTTACAGAAGGAAAGAGAAGCCATGGAGCTCCTCCCTTTTTCTTTATGTGGCAAAACAAATTTCTGTAGCCACCGAATCCACCACATTTTCCCAATTTGAAATAAGCAGAATAAATTTCCTTCAATACAGTTTCTGCTAAATTAATCAAGCACCAAGAACCATGCTGCAACTGTAGTTACACATGCAGGCATTTGCTACAGCAACTTCTGTAAAGCAAAAATTTCCAATGAATGCCACTTCGTACGTGTGTTCACCAATGATTTATATCAGCAACTTGCTTCCACCCTTTTATACCAGTGGTTCTCAACCACTGATGTTTTGGAACCCTTTTTGGATCGGCGGAAGTGGCATGGGTCCTTATCCGCCGGGGTGGATTGGGCGATATTGAACAATTGCGATTATAAAAGGGTAAATGAAGGAAAGTAAATGCGTGCGAACCAACTTTGTAGCCCTGAAATAAAGAATAACCAACCTTACTCACTCAGTGCACACGGTTTCATCTATCTAGCTTAGTGGGGCAGTCAGCATCAATAAAAAAAAAAGGTTTAGTGGTCGGCTTGACCGAGCACTAAACCTTTTTAACCCCATTTGAGCTCAAAACTGCCGTCTCGTCTCCGGTGTGAGGATGTGGCATGGTGTCGTGCCAGGGGCCGCATGCGAACCGGGGTCTACAGGTTGCCGACCCGTGTTCTAAGACTTCAGGGACCCAAAGAAAGCCTTCAGCGTCCCGAAAGAGTCTGCGAACCCCCACTCGAGAATTATTGCTTTGTACAGATATGATGATCGCATGAAGCACATGTGTACATACGTTTCCCAGCATTCTTCTTGCTCCTTCAGTAATAGACCCTTTGCGAAATTCTCAAAAGCCCTCGCGCACTACACCACAAATTATAGGAGTTTTCGGTATGCCCCCTGCCACTGTCTTTTTTTCGCTACCAGGTGATGTACGCAAGCAGACACAGGTTACCAAGGCAACAACATTTGAACAGCCGAGGCAGACAAACGCAAAAAAATGGGGAAGAGGGTATCACGTTGGCTAGTTCACGAGGGTGCCCCTTTCTCATCTGCCTTTTTTGTACAGGCTCCGTCGTCTGCTACACCGATGTTTTGTCGAACCCTGCCGCAGTTGCGGTGCAAAATAAGTGGATTCGGTGACACTGCAAGGTGTGAAAACAAGTTAAGACGCATTACGTAAATGAATAGCATGAAGGAGGCTTGATTCGACCCGGGTACCAAAGGCAGCGCGGATATGGTACGCCGCCAACGACTTACGACGCTCCTACGGATGGCCGGGATGGCTTTGACGGCTGTTGCTGCCACTCACGACCAGTCGCGGAGATGCAACGAGAAAGCGCATGATCTGTACCGAAGATTTCCGAAATCCTCTGCCGTCGTGGCGCGGTTTGTATCGCTACAGATCTCTTTGCCAGAAAGCCTATAGCAGTAACCTCTACCAGAGCCTCCAATGTAGGTTACACCCCACCTGTGGCCTCAGAGTAGGCACTACATCCCTCTCCGAGACGACAGGCATGGCGTAGCTTACACGGGGGCAGATAATATGCCAAGGTACAGCTCGCTATACTTCGTTCAACCTTACGAGAGACTGCAGCGGACGCTATGAGCCATCAGAGCTTATCCAACGTCACACGACCTTCGGGAGGGGACGCAGCAATGCCAGGGGCACGTAGTCATGCGATACATTCACGGCTTGGCTTGGCTGGGATGCCTCCTAGCATCCGCTGCGGTCTATTGTAAGCCGAAACGAAGCGTAACAAAACTTTGAACAGCAAATGAAGGAGACGAAGCAGAACCAAGAAGAGAGCATACCCGAAGAAGGATCCGCTTCGACCCACATGTCAAGCAGGAGCGGGACCAGTTCCTCCGCAAACTCGCGTCCGCCGGCCCGGCCCGTACCATCCGACTTCTCAGAGAGCAGTCCGGCGTGCAACCTAAAGGGCGGCTTCGAATGCACCAGTGGTGACGAAGGGAAGTTGACGAGCAGTGCGGCCTGCAGGAAACGCTCGAGCCGCAAGAGCACCCGCGCCCAGGCGACGCGGTTGGTGGTCCGGCGTCCCGGCTGAGACGAGAGAATGCGTCGCCGCTTGGCTGGCGGCACCGACGACTGCGTCTCGGCGCTGGCGGAGATCATGTTGAGGAAGTTGCGCAGCGTGCCGTAGGGAGCGCGGACGACCAGGGCCGGCACGCAGTCCAGCAAAACACCGAGCAGGTCGAGCGCGTCGTGGCGGACGTCGGGGCACAGGTGGTTGGTGGCGCAGCCCAGGTGAGAGAGGAGTAGGGGGCCAAAGGGTGAGAGGCGGTCGGCAGACACGGATCCCAGCACCAGCCGCAGGACCTGAAACGACAAGAGATGGCAGCTAAACCCCATTTCGCCTTACGTCTGGCCGCAACGGGCGCTATGAGCCGTCGGAGCCGATCTGAGGCTGTTTGCACGAGCGAAGCATTGCCCAGATCTACTTTGTAGACCTAATAACTGCTACTGCACCAAAAACTAAACATTTCTTCCTTAACCCCTTGCCTACTCATTTTTTTTCTTTAAAGATCGTACAGAAAGCTTTATTTAAATCAAGCAATTTGCGTCAAAATAAAGAAAAACGTTTCCTTGGCTTTTAGGCGTAGTCTCGTGCTCTATACCAGGACTTCTGGTCGTCTCCTCTTCTTCAGTAGTTCTTCACAGTATGATAGAAATCGAGAGATTAGCAGAAACCTCACATAGGACATCGTTTTGCCGAAAATTGGGGTCTCCACTATGGACTTCTTGGACCAGTTCATTTTGACTGTGTGTTTTTTCACTTGCGTCATAATGATGCACAAGGCAAAGTATGCCTTTATCTCATCCGGAGTGGTGTCAAACCATTGCTCCTCACAGCATTTCTTGGAACGATCCTCGTCGCCCATCTCTTGTTCGACGTAGCGATTTGTCTCGGCAGAGACAGACGCCCAAAAATCATGACTTGCAAACACGGAAAAGGTCGACAAGGCGCTTGTCTTCTCACCAAGACTGCGTTGAACCCTAGCTGACACACCTGGGGTTTCTACAAAGGTGAACTGAGCAGGCTGGTTGTCCCTCTGCTCCCAGTTCCAATGATGTGCAGACGCCGAAGTCGATGAAATGCTTCCAGGATTCGCATTGTTTTTAACACTTTTCTCACTGTCCGTTGAACTCTCATCGGATTCCGAGTAATCGGAAAGGCAGCAGGATTCGTTGTCAGAAATACTGGCGCATTCATCACTTTCAAAAAGAAGTCTTTGTATATCTTCGTCCGCCAAAGCAGACCTCCGCGCCTAAACATGTTTTTGGCGCGCTTGCTTACAATAGCGCGCTTATTTTTTGTCAATGGAGCGCCCTCTCTCTGTCAAAAGGCAAAGCAAACAAGAAAAGAACCCAAGGTAAACAGGAGCAACAGGGGTAGTGCTGCCATCTGCCGCAGAGCTCACAAAACAAGCTCTGAAACCGAAACACGAGTCACACTCGTGGTCGGGTTTTATGGTCCGTAAATGGCGGCACGAATGACACTCGTTATTAGTAGGCAAGGGGTTAAAGAAAGCTGGTTCAGTTATTCCTTAAAAGAGTTGGTTTACAACAGCGGAGCTGTTAAGGGCTAGTTTCCCCGGTATCATGTCCGTCAGAAAACAAATTATGACACGAAGCTCTGGACAGCTACCACCAACGGCGGCAACCAGACAACTGGCTTGCCGGCTGTCTGGTTGCCGCCAGTGCTCATACATGGCACAACCTTTCCGGCCTTTCCCTTGGGAGTCTCTAGGTCCCTTCCACTCTGGCTTGCCGACTTGCGGCCAGCCATTACTTCATTTCCACCATAGTGGAGCTTCGCTGGTCTTTTTTCTTCACTAAAGTGGAAAGGCTGAAAGTTTTTGTCATTCTTTTCTTTAAAAAGAAGTCGCCCTCGGGATGCTTTGGTGGGCATTCCAGCCCCCGCCAATTAAATCCACTCCGGCTAAAAGCTGGTTCACACGTTTGCATTCGAGTGTGACTGAGCGCGTTGTGACCACTTACGACGTGAGAACAGACTGGCGCCACCTAACAGCTGGCTCTGAAAACATGTCCCACCTGCGTACGACGAAGCTGTAGGCTTTTACAATATTGGCGAGATCACATTTAAGCACTGTCTACGAGAAATTATGCCTTATAATATTGTCAGAACTATTTCGAACACACCCCGAAAGAGGAAGCGTAAGGCAGTTGCAACGCAGTACCCAAACTGTGCGCCAGCCTTTCGTGACTGCGCAGAAAAGTGACAACACCCGGTGGCTTTACAATAAGTTGAAAACATTTTCGCCGGAGTTCTGCACCCCAAAAGGGGTGCAGCGTTGACTGACCATTTGAGCATCCCAAGCGCTAACACAACTACATTTCATTCATCTTTTTTTCCTCGTACATCCTAAGAATTGGAACCACCTTCCCAGTTCAATAAGTTCTTCCAGCACCGACTTGTAGCATTTTAAATCTGTTTTAACTAACCATGTTCTTGACGATTGTGTCTAAACTGCATTTTCTTTTTCATTCTAATGTGTTCCCGTTTTCTTAATTGTATTACTATATTGTTGCTCTCCCCCTCTGTAATGGCTTCGGGCCCTGAGGGAACAATAAGTAAATAAATAAATAAATAAACATCATCACGGCGAGAACGTTTTTGGGTTGAGAACCAGTTTGCTTCGATGGAGGGCTATCGTGTGAGTACGAGCAAGCACAGAGCGACTTGAGTACCTTCAGGGCAGCTCGTCGAACGCCGCCTTCTTTGTCGGAACAGGTGGTGCCCAAGATTTCAAGCAGTGCCTTGAGGTGCAGTGCAAAGGTCTCCGGATGACTGATGCCGAGTTCCTTGAGACCCGTCAGGGCGTCTAGACGGCTCGCTGCGTTGTAGTGGTGGAGCCTGGCAATGAGATCCTGCAAGTGGCATTGCAGGTTTCTTTGCTCATGATGGAAGTGCCTCTGCAGTGGGGGGCCAATTTGGATGGCGCAATACAACTCCAGAACTTTGACCTAATATGGCTTGCACAGATGCCCGATCAGTGGTCATTGTAAAGAACTTTGCTGCTGTGCGTGAAGCTTCAGCAACGTATATTTCGCACCACCAAATTCGTTTGTCTCGGCAAAAACAAGTAGGAATGACCGTTGGCAAGATGCAATGAAGTCACTTACAAGTGGTGTATACGGCGGGAAAGTGTTCCAAAATGCGTCTCTGGCTCATAGGAACGCAAATGGGGGCACGCCAATCAAAGGGCAGCATAGAGAACTTGCAGGGAACGCGCGGTGATAAGTCAGCCAGGCGCGCGCCACTATTCCTTGAGGTTAGGGGAGGGGGTGGGGGAACAAAAGTGTATGCAGAGCATACGAACTTGCGTGCCGTATAGGCACCGACAGGATGGGATCAGGGAGGTCTTTCAGTAGCTTGTCCTCCAGGGCGAGCCTCCTATATATCTATAAAGCCAACGACCATGTGCCGGAGGCCTACTTATTAGTGCGTCTAAAATACGTACATATCATGTTTGTATAACTTTTTAGAAGTCCCAGACGCTTCTGCCAACAGGTGTCGAAATAACGAAGCCAAATACCTGTCAGCTTGAGCCAACAAGTTGAAAGAAAGCGAACAAAAGCAGATGCTTGACAGTAAACGTATTTTCGAGAAGTAAGAACTTACAAAAGAACGGACAGAATGGCTGTGTACTATTTATTATAAAGCCGTTTTACCTGAATGTTTAGCTTCCGAGCTGTGGTCGGCTCGCCACTTGCCGGCTTCGAGGGTCTGTCGCGCAGGACGATTTTCTTCGTTTTGAAACTCGTGTCTGTCGTGTTCAGTGCTTGCGGGAGTTTCCGACCGACTCTCAACTTAACTTTCTGGAAGTCCTTTTGTTTTTTCTTGTTTTTACCCATTTTTAAGCACAAACGAAGTTCACGCACGCGGCCCGAGACGCGCCGTTTATTTTTCCTCTGAAACTCCTGCCAAACACGCCGACCGCAGTTTAATACATGTAAAGTAAGTAATAAGAACAAACAAGAACATTAAAAATAACTTATGCTAATTTAAATAATAAATATTAGGCGGCACAATCAGATTTCGTAATCTTTACAAGTACAGTTTTGAAAAATCGCGTCTAAAAATCTTTGCTGCGATGCTGTCTCAGAAGTTAAACCGGAAATGACGAATCCAACGGAGCGCCATCGGAGCGCTTGCCGTGTTTGCTGCCGGGGAAAACACAAAGGTAGTTCCCGCGTTCCCGCATCTGATTGCTGCTGCAAGATCTCTCGTCTTCTTCAATACTGTCGTTGCGAACGATTCAGCCGTCAATTGCGCGTCTGAGCACCTCATCCTGCTTGGCGGTGCCGCTCCGACCGGCATGCTGAACCCCGCAGAACACACGCCGTGCCACGGAATCCTCGACCGCCATTACACGCCATAACCGTCACGTGACATTCTGGATAAATCTTCCTAATCTCTCGCAGTTCGGCGAGACCCCGAAAAAAAAACCTGTGCATCAAGACCACCTCGGAACAACGCCAGTGCTTCAAACCAGTGACGCAGTGAAACGCCGCAAGAAACTAACCCGAAAATAGGAGACAACATCGAACCACCATGACGACCCGTGTGTTTGTGGGTCGCCTCAACTACGATGTGCGAGAACGGGACTTGGAGAAGTTCTTCAAAGGCTACGGCCGCATCGGTGAAGTTCTGCTCAAAAACGGCTACGGCTTCGTCGAGTTCGACGACTACCGTGACGCTGAAGACGCGGTGCACGATCTCAACGGTAAGAAGCTGATGGGCGAACGCATCTCGGTCGAACTGGCGCGAGGCATCCGCCGTGGGCCGGGCACCGGCTACGGCGGAGCAAGCAGCTCGCGCCGGTACGGCCCGCCCAGCCGCACCGAGTACCAGCTCCTCGTGGAAAACCTGAGCAGCAGCGTGAGCTGGCAAGACCTCAAAGATTTTATGCGGCAAGCCGGCGAAGTCACCTACACGGACGCACACAAGCTGCGACGCAATGAGGGAGTCGTCGAGTTCGCCACCTACTCCGACATGAAGAACGCGCTGATCAAACTCAACCACATGGATCTGGACGGCCGTCGAATCCGACTGATCGAGGCGAAGCGTCTGCGCCGGTCGGGGTCGAGGTCCCGGTCCCGGTCCAGATCGCGACCGAGGAAACGTCGCGCCGACTCCAGCCGCTCCAACTCGCGCTCGAGGAGCCGGTCCTACAGCAGATCGCGGTCCCCGCCGCCCCGTCGTCGCGGCAGCAGGTCTGAGTCGCGTTCCAGGTCGCGCTCGAGGTCCAAGACTAGAGGCAAGAGGTCCCCGTCCGGACGCAGTCGCTCCAGGTCGCGTTCGACTCCTCCGAGAAACAAGTCACGCTCCGTGTCCAAGGGCAGGGACGAACCGAAGGCGAGAGATTCCCGATCAAAGTCGCGGAGCCGCTCGAGATCCACGTCGAAAGGTGCCGAGAGGAACAACAGGTCGAGGTCCAAGTCGCCCGCAGAGAACCGGAGCAGGCGGTCTCGGAGCCGCTCGGCGAGTCCTGCCCGCAACTCGACGTCCAAGAACGAACAAGGAGGCAGCCGGTCGCGTTCGCGCTCGTCGTCTGCAAACAGCAACGCGTAGTGGAGTTCTCCCCTACCAAGTGGGGATCTCGGCACCATTGCGTGTTTTAAATCGTTTCACGACGCGCCGCCGCCTCGATTTTGCCACCAAATCACGTACATACGATTTTTTGTTTTGCCTTCTATCACCCCCTCTCTTTGTCGCATTTGTTCTTCCCTTCTTTTTTTACGTCTTTGTTGTTGTGGATCGCCAATAAAGGCAAGAAAAAAGCTCGAGTGTTTGGTTTGGAGCTTGACACACTTGCACGCAAATCTCTTCATGAACTAGGGCAAATCTGCACGAGCAACAGTCCTATCGGTGACTTGTACGCAACATCATTCTTGTCAAGAACTAATTTAATTGTCCAAAATATTTGCTGCAGTAGGTCACATTAGTTCAGCAGTCAATGTGACGTGACATTAATTCACACTATATACAATACCTTAACAAACTCGTCTGCCATGCACCACGAAACTACAAGGTGGGCGGGAAGTTGCGATTTGAAATGACTGGTTAAGCGCCAACCAATTTTAACTAATGTTGCACGGTCCTTAGGAAAATTGTCTATATAACAAGACATCTACTGCAAGGAAAATGGCAGAAACTTTCTACAGGATTGCACCCAAATAGCTTCAAGTTTGAAGGGGAAACTGCAAATTGGGCCCCACAAAGTAGAGAGCTGGGCTAGTTTGTGGAACTTTAACAAGGTGTAGGTGTAAAAGCCTACAGACTAAAAGAAGGAACAAACAATATGGGACACGTGCTTGTTCCTTCCCTGGTCCTCGTTTTTATGTGCTGTTACACCTACAGCATGTTACGTCCCACAAAATTGATGACGACCGAGTCAGTTGCAGATGCTAAAGGAACATTTCAATGCTGTGTTAGGAAAGATTCCCCACAGTTTTCATTACAGGACAACTGACGACATAACGCAGGGCTTGCAACACCTGGTTGGCAATGCAATTGCATGACTGGAAATTCAGTGCACCACATAACATACCCATGGTCATGGGTGAATGTATTCATTTGTAGCAAAATCATGGCCGTTTACAAGCAGCTAGCCGACTTCCTGCCCATCCAGATTCATACGCCCACTCCAATGTCAATGGGCATTTTGAGCAGTGAAAGATAAAGCCACTACAGACTTATTTGATAGGCAAAAGTTTTACCCTTTCTGTTTCTAGACAATCCATACCGTAACAGTGCTATGGTGAGCACGACAAGGCACCTTATGTTCAATTATAGCAATTTACTGAAATCTTCCTGAGGCGCCCGTATGCCTGCACACCAAGTGTCGATCAAGGCTGTGCGTGTGCTAATCTTCATGCCTGAAATGCCATAGAAAGTGATGATGGTGCCAACAGGCCAGGACATTTGTACAAAGCTTATGCTCCATTGCTTGTTTTGAGGCACGCTGCAAAACGCAGCGTGAAGACGACATTGGCACTTTTTTGCACTTCACTTGGCCGGAGTACCGACAATTGCAAAGTTTACCGTTCAGGTTTGACTTCCCGAATGAGCACTGTTCGTGGCAAGAAGTTTCAATATCGCTGCCTGGCGGAATTTTTTCACAACCCAGAGTGAGGACACTTCGACCTCCTCTGCTGGTGCAAGCACAGGCAAGACCAGGCTTCTATGCAGTATGAAAATTAAGACAACCACGTGGATAGCATGTGCACCACCCCTAGTAAAAAAAACAGAAGTGCACCTCGTGACCTTCTCACTGTGAATACTTCACACTAGTAGCTTTGACAACGGTCCCAATTCTCAGAAAAACCGACTACCGTGGAATCTCATTAATTCAAACTCGCGAATACTTCAAACTAACATGCAGGTCCCATCCTACGTGCTTCTAGGAAGGAAACTCCCAAAAACTGCATTATTCAAACAAAAAATTTTGGTTCCCCTCGGGTTCAGATGGAGATTCCACGGTATCTCTCTTTGTGCCAACAGAGTCGCAGTCTGTACTTACCAGCAATACAGAGGGAAGTTCAAAGCCGAAGGCAAAGAAAGCGAGTCTACGGACAAACACAACAAAAGTGTCGACGACCATAGTGTGTTCCCCAAAAAAGCTGCAGTGTTTTCTTCACTGCAAAAATAAACAACCGTAAAATACCGCAAAAGTGCCCACTTTGTTCAAGTGGCCACTATTAACGTATTCCAAACTTGGGAATTCTGCGAATTGGTATACGTTAAGCACACGGTTTGACCGGACGAGCGCACATGTCTAGATTAATCCAGTTTGCAGCAAAACGGGGGCGGGGGTACTCCCCCAGTATTTTACAGTACGCATTGCTGAACGCTCAAAATCCATCCCAATGTAGCACTTGGTTTGGTGCCAAAGTCCTGAAACTTTGGCACCAAACCAGGTGCCAAAGTTTCAGGACTGTCCGTTATCTCGATCAAAGGTTACGGGTGATTTTCTGAAAATTTCATTGGGAAAATCGGGCCCGTTTTTGGTACCCAGTGCCATTCGGCCCCTTGTATTCAAGAGATCCTTCGGCCGTCATTTTCCCATTGAAATTTTCGAAAAATCGCTCATAACTTTTAAATAAGATGACGGTTAGTTCTGAAACGTTGGTATCTGGTTTGGACAGCTAGCACTATATTTTAGCAGAGAATGAGCGTTTGGCGATACACAGTTTATATTTGCGGTGAAAAACAAAACCTGCAAACATTTTTTGGAGGGACACCCTTGTATTTTGGATTACCACTACACACATATGTAGCATTTCAAAAGAAAGCCGATGCATTTAAGTTGCAAGACTGCAATGGCAAAAGCTGGCTGTCAATCTTGTACATTTAAAAGGGATGTTCACCACTGCATTTTAAACATATTACGTGAACAAGATCTTTGCTTTAGTAGTTGCAGAAATCCATTTTAATGTATTTCTATATATCTACCGCAGAATGTCGCACATCTGCCCATTCCACACTAACTGCCCATTCCCAAATTTGTAAGATCTGAGAAAATATGCACCGTCCATTCATATGTAAAGTTGATGACCAGACAAGTGGCCCTCCCCCATTTTTTTTGCAATTACCTCAAAATTTTGAGTAGGAGCTTGCCTAGTATTTCACAATACTAGCCAAGTGCCTACAATGTTTTTGCAATGTTTTTTTTTTTTTTTTGCAAACAATTTTCACCTGGTTTTGTACCTCTGCACCGATACATCATCAGAAGAAGTCTTCTTTAGACCCCCCCCCCCCCCCCCCCCCCCCAATCGCCGCATTTGTTTTTTTGTTCGAAAACAAAAAGAAATATATTTCAAATCTACCAGATCATAGCCAGTCACATTCAAAGAGCAGCAACATTTAAAAAAATGCCACGTATTGCAAAGCTAGCTTGAAACTAACTACCATCGTCAGTTGTTGTCAAAGGATTCCACTACCGATGCCTTCTGTGAGTTTAAATCGCTTTATCGGTCTTATTTACAAAATGTACGGGCGCACCACAAAAACGTCCCAAATGTCGCTTCCTCCACAAGCTGCTCTTCCGTTGCAGGTCATGTTGCATTTAAAAACAAAAAAAGAACTGATGGCAGCGGTGGCTTCGCTATTCGACTGACCGGAATCGCCGTGCTATCTTACAACTTGCAGAGGAAAGCGAACCTTCCTCGCGCCCAGACGAAGAACCTGCAGGTGGTGGGTATAGGAGTCTCTGTACACTGGCGTGATGTCGGCACGGCACCGGCAGCCGGGGGGTACGCTGGCCAAACGTCGGGAAGGACCCGGCCTGTGTAGCTCAGGACGGCTTGTGCCGATGTTGTCCGCTGCTTGGCTTGTTGCGCTGGTGTTTCACTCTTCTGATGTAGCCCTCGACAAGAGCCTTTATCTTGACTGGGTTGATTTCTCCCGATTTATTGTGGCACACCTGCACAAGGGCACGTGGTTTGGTCAATGGACGTTGTTCGGGACATCTTTGAAAGTGAGGATAAAGAACATCCAATTTCCAAAATTCCTGCGATTTCAGATAAGGAATAGTTATCAGCGTAACTGAAAATCTCATCCTGGCTTCCTTCTAGCTTTCTTCATGTGCTCTTTGGGCCAGTTCATACATACACTGCAGAGCTAAACCAGCTCTAGGAACAGCACTGACTTAGTGCTGATGCAGTGTCGTATAGAATATGTACATGTCGTGAAGTCGGCGCTGCATCGGCGAGGTCGGCTCTATCTCTAGCGCCGACTAATATTGCGGAGGAAGCACACTGGTGTATGTATGAATAGGCCCCTCCTGACCTTCCCCTGATAACATAAGTTGAGCAGCTAATCCCTGCTGGAGCAAACACAAGTGTGGGAACAAATGTTTCTGCTTCGAGTACAAGACACTAGAAGCGGCGTGCCAGCAGAGGTAAAAAAAAGAATTGGATGAAAAAATTACGGGAAGATCCATTGGTGGATTCTTAAGGAACTCAATAGCATGACCCTTGGAAAAACCACACACGTACCCCCCTTTGGGAAACGCTATCGATGACCCCTTCATTTTTTTCTCTATGCTTTCTCTTTGCTTCTTCTATTTCTTGCTGCCTCCTTTTGGCTTCGTTTTGGGGACAGTGTTAGCATTTCCCAAAGAGGGCATGTATGGCATTTCCCAAGGTTCATGCTCACGGATTACTTAAGAATCCACTAATGAATGTTTCTGTAATTTTTTTTTCACCCTTATTTTTTTTTGTCCTCTGCCTGTCAGTGTACATCGACGCCCTTGGATATGGTCATGCATATCACTTGAGGAAAGAACCACATCCATACCGCTCATAGAAAGAACCGAATCCGTGGCTGTGTTCCAAATCTTACCCAAATGGATCTGAGTTACTCCGGCGGATCGTATCACATGACAGCACAGATTGAAAAACGCTAGACACGGGTAGGTTTAAGAACGCCAAGGGTACAAAACCCTTACCCTGGGGTAAGATCGAGTAAATTTTAGAACACGGCCCAGATCACTCGTGGAGCGAATCGCATGCATCATTTTAACTACACACAGACGTCACAGCCCACGCACCGCTACTACGGAAACCCAGAGCGAACAACAACCAGCGACAGCAGAGCGGCAACTGAGCACGCCCGCATTCCATCACGTCGTCGCATAACACCTTTTAGATAACAAAGCCGTAATGTTGAATGAGATGGCGTCATCTGAAAGGGCCAACGCTGGGCAGAGATTGGACATGGCGATTGCCTCAACGTTCGGTTCAAACTTGACTCGAAGCCGAGCCCCGGCGCAGCACTCGTTACAAATCTGTGTCCAGTGTTGGCCTTCTCTGATTAAGCAATCTCATTCAACACTACGGCTTTGTTATCTAGGAGGTGCTGAGCAGCGCCTCCTCTTCTCTGGCTCCGCATCAGCTGGGCGCGTGAATTTGCCGAAAACGAAAGGGCTCGTTCCGACGAAAACCCGGCGGTGTCTGTCAGTTAGTCAGCGCCGGGGAGAGGGAGAGGTTGACGTGTGCCAATGAACCAATGGAAGTGTCGCACGCGTTATCCTCTCCCCCTCGTTCTCCCTCTCTCTCCCCGGCGCTGATATGCGAAAAACACCGCTGGGTTTTCGCCATAAAAGGGGGCGTTCTAATGCTAACAGATTAAAGGGGCCATGCAACAATATTCGCCTGGAATGTTTTTCACCGTACACGAGTTTACTGACATTAGTGGGACCCAAGTAAATTCACACGCAATGCCACTGACCGAGAAACTTCTTTGCTGCGGTGTAATTTCAAGGACAAAAGCGAGCGTTTTCGTTCAATCTCTCCTTCGCAAAACTTGACGACGTAGCTGGGCGGTTCGAGTACCACCCAGTGATGACATTTGAATGCGGCTCATAGACTGGACCCGAGCATTGCGTGAGCACTCGATTCGGGCTCGTGATAATCAATAGCTGGACAAGCTTTCGGGTAGTGGCCCGTCTCCAGTCGCAGTAACGACGAACGCTGAACCATAACAATGTCTGGAATTCGGCACGTGTCCCATACTTTGCCAACCCCAGCGCATGGCTATGATAAAAATTGGCGGCATATGATCACTTCCAGATCACGTGGCCTCTTGCTCTGGCTGCAAGTTGAGAAAGTGAATGCTACTCACTTTTTTTTTTTTTTTCTGCGACTTTCATTGCATGCGGTGCATAGGTGTTTAACATCAGGGATTCGTTCTAAGCGGTATTTACGCCAAGTACAAAAATTGTTGCATTGCCTCTTTAAAAACAAACGCACACAGGTTTGTTTTAGGTCAAAAGCTAGAGCTCAGCTGATACCAGTAAACTAGGTTCACTAAATAAGCTACACATGGAGTATGAGAACTCTAGTCTCCAATGTTCTCGTGGGTACCGCCATTTTGGTGCCTAGCGCAGAGCAGGTGCAATTTGTGATCGTTACGATTCAATGGCTGAAGTGGTGTTACACTGAAGTGCAGATCATTCAGTGGCACTAGGTGTCAGTGTCGGAGCGCGGTTCACACCCTAGCAGAGCGGCTTCTTTAGTCTTGCTTCACAGTGTAGTGGGGGGGGGGGGGTTTGGAGCAGAGCAGACAGCGCCACCTACTTTGGGAACGGACTTCCGGAGGATGTCCTTGTACTCCTCCTTAGAGATTTCCCGATGGTTGTAGTAAGGCTTGAGGGCCAACTTCACCTCCTCTACCACACGCTCCTGGCGATTCAGCTTCTTCAAGAACTGCAGGGAGGCAACAAGACCGAAAACGGTGCATCTATAGCTTGCTCACACAAATGTGAAACTGCACCGCTTCGAACCTCCACGTGATGCATGGCTTGGGTGCTCGAAGTGGCTATGAGAGAGCTCAATGTTTTGAGTGCAGGCAGTGGTTCCAGAATAGCTACACTGAGCCAATGACACTCCTGTAGCACACTTTCTAGTGACCTCTTTGACATTGCTTTGCTGGCTCAACTGGTTAAAAAAAAAACAATTCAATCACTACATCTCTTGTGAGTATGTGCACTGTTTATGGGCAAGTCCATGCACCTTCACATAGCACACACACACACATCCAATTGTCACAATCTAAATAAAAAACGAAGCCAATGACACTCGCTCTGACTGGCTGTCGGCAATAACAATACTATGACTGGCTATTTCGAGGAATGCTCGAGGAATTCTTGGGGATTCCTCAAGTTTCCAAATTTCCTCGACTGTTCCTGCCCCTTAAAAAACCACTGAAAAGAAAAAAAATTTTTTTTTTTTTTTAAATGGTTTGTTTGGAACACAAACATCAATAAATAAATTTCACCTAAAAAAAAAAAAAAAAAAAAAATTGAGAGCCTATTGATCGCACGAGACGCGATTTAGTCGCTACAGTCATTTACAGGTTAAGGCCCGTTCACACTCTTGCGACCTCTTAAACCTGAGTTCCTTAAAACTTCTTAAACCAGAGAACATACTGGCGCCATCTATTGGGAAGCAGTGTAAACTCGGCGGTCCGGCATATTTTTTTTTTATTTCTCGCGCATTATCCTTTCTTTTTTGGCTCAAAAAACTTTTGTTAATGTTATAAACGAGCCTTTCTATGGGTATTACGCACATTTGACCTCGGAAATACGCAAAACCTTCGCTCTTGTGAAATGCAGTTCCAGGGTCACTGCATAGATGGCACCACTATGCCAGTGTGTTCCCTCATTCTAAAAAACATTTAAGAAGTTTTAAGAGATCTCGTCTCTCTCAGTCGTACTCGGTCGCAAGAGTGTGAACGGGCCTTTCAGAAAAGTTTTCGAGGAAAAGGAACGATGGGGAAGAGGAAGCACACTAAATGCCAAAGAAAGGAAGAGGTTTCCTCCTCTTCTCTCTAGCATTCCGTCTGCTTTCTCGTCCCCAACCTTCCTTTCCCTCGAAAACTTTTCTTACCCTGTAACTGACTACAGTCACCTCGTTTCCACTTGTTTTCTCTCGGCATTTAAGGAGGAGAGGTGGATCGGCGTGGCCATCACGTTGAGGTGGAGAGGGTGTATGACCATCTCGTTGAGGTGGAAAGACTATATGACCATTTTGTAACGTCATGAACTTTGCACGCAGGACGTAAAATAAATCTTGCGTCATCAAAATAGCTCTAAAAATTATTTTTTTTTCGCCTAAAATTAATTTTTTGACATACGAGTCCCAAACAGACTGTTTGGGACAAGCTTTATTACACCAAGAAAGAAGCGTTTGAGAACCCCTACAGTAGGCTAAAAAAAAGTTTTTCAAAAGTCCACACACATCCAACAAGCCCCGTCACAGATTGCTTAAACCGGCTGTGGTGGGAAAGCCTCACCTTCTCCTTGACCTGCATCTCCACAGCCGAACTGGGCAGCTCGTCCAGTATCTTAAGCTGGCTCTCATCCATTCGCATGGCGGACTTGGAGTCGACCTTAAAGGTTGACACCAGGGAGCCAATGGCCGCCCTGCCCTTGTCCACGGTGAAGTGCACAATGTGCTTGCGGTCCTTAGAAGACGTCCTGCCGTGCTTCTTGGACCCCTTGCTCCGGCCCTTGCGCTCCACGGCAGCCAGCGCCGGCAGGAGAGCGTCGAACGCAGAGACCACTCGGTCCGCCTCCTTGGCGACCTCCTTTCCGAAGGAGTCGCCATGGGGTGGGGAGTCCGGCGGGGAGTACGGGGAGTCAACCTCCATGTCCACGACCTCCGTGTGGTCCGGCTTGGGCGCCGTGGCGGCCGCACCAGACGCAAGAGGCAACGCCGCTGCCGCAGCCGTCGTCGTGGCGGTCACAGCCGCGGGCGGCAGGACGCGCATCATGGGGGGCGGCAGCATCCCTGGCGGGGGCGCCAATATGGCGCCCAGGGCAGGGGGCACAAACGGGGCGCGGAGCCCGAGGATCACGGGGGCAGCGGTCGGGGCCCACGCCCCATGGAGGTTCGCCACGACCAGAGACCGCGGAGGTGCCAGGAAGCTCGGCGGCGGCGGGAGGTGCAGGCTCGGCACGGCTGTCGTCGTCGGCGTTGCTGCGACCGTCACGGGCGGAACAGCCGTGGGGGTGGGCGGGGCGGCCGGCTGTTGCCGCGTCGGCTGCCGAGCTGGTTGCTGCTGCCGCGCCGGTTCCGGTTCGGGCGGGAGGGGGGGCAGCTCCGGTTCGGGGGGCGGCCGCGGCTTCTCGGCCACAGGGGGCGGACTCGGACTCCTGGTTGGCTCGCACGGGTCGTAGCTGTTGTCCTCCGGCGGCGAGGGTGGAGAAGGCGGCGGGCTCGATTCCGGCGACAGCTGCACCACCGGTGGAGACGGCTGCAGCAACGGTTCCGGGGTTGTGTCTTGTTTCGAGGGCTTCTCCTCTGCAGGAGACTCCTGGGCCTCGAGGGGAGACGCTGGCTTCTCCTCATAGTCGCTCTCGGAGGACGCCCCGTCGTCGTAGATCGAGGAACGGTCGTCGTCTTCCTCGCCCAGATCGCTCTCGTCATCGTCGTCTCGTCTGCCGTCCATGTCTGCCACGAGTCGCCCTTTTTTCCTCGAGTCGTCGTCCTCGCTGTCGGTGAGGTCGTACTCCGGCGAAAGGGCCCTTTTTCGCGACCTTGAATCTCGGCTCCGGTGACTGTCTCGCTCCTCGGGACTGGGTGGCTTTGCTTCTTTCCGCCGGTTGAAGTTGACATTGATGATGATGCTGTCCCCCTTGGCAATCACCTCCTTGGACTCAATTGGAGTGGGCTCTACCTCGAGGAACGGGCTCGGCGATCTGTCTTTCCTCCTCTCGTGCTTCTCCTTCCAGTAGTCTTTCTCTACGGCCACCTTGATCTTCTCCTCTTGCCCTCGCCGTGACTCTCGCCCTTCTCTAGACTCCCGCGTGTCCCTAGATTCCCGCGTGTCCCTAGATTCCCGTGTGTCTCTAGACTGCCGTACGTCTCTAGACTCTCGTGTGTCCCTAGATTCTCGCGACTCCCTAGGCTCCCGTGTGTCCCTCTCTCGTGTATCCCTCGATTCCCGTGTCTCTCTAGACTCCCGCGTATCCCTAGATTCCTTTGTATCCCTGGATTCGCGCGAATCTCTTGAGTCCCGCGCGTCTCTTGATTCTCGCACCTCCCTCGATTCCCGTGTGTCCCTGGACTCCCTTGTTTCCCTCGGCTCCCGCACGTCCCTAGATTCCCGAGATTCCCGCGGTTCTCTACTCTCCCGCTCCTCGTGTCTCCTAGACTCCCGCCTTTCCTCCTTTCTTGACTCCTTCTGTCGAGTCTTGCTTGAGGATCTCTCCGAAGAATGGTCCCTCCGGTGGCGACTGCTGCTGCTGTGCCGGTGGTGCTCCTTCCGATCCTTGGAGTCGTTTCGGCGGTCCTTGCTGCTGTGGTGGCCATACTCCTTGCTTCCACTGCTGCTGCTCTGCTTGTCCTTCTCTTTATCTTTGTGCTTGTCCTTGCGATCCTTGTGGGACGAGGAGGAAGAAGAGGACGACTTGTCCTTGTGCGATCTCTCCTTGTGCCAGTCTTTCTTCTTGTCTGGCCGAACGTACAGCTCCCGGTCGGGACGCCTTTCCTTCTTGGGTGCCCTCTTTTCCTCTTCCCTGCGTGACGACCGGTCGTCTGCAAGGAGTTCCGCCCTCTCCTTCTCCTTCTCCCTCTCCCGCTTCTTGATCTCCCGCTCCTTGAACAAGATGACTTCGTCCTTGGGCTTTCCGTCCCGATAGCTGCGCTCCCTCGAGTGCTTTGACAGCTTCTTCCAGCTGATTTCACCTCCGCTGCCCAAATCCACCCTGCTAAGGACGCTAGTTCTCTTTGAGTCTGAGCGGGATGCGCTGGGGGAGCCCTGAAGACCCGCATCCGAGTATCCCCCCTTGTCCCGCTTGAGCTTTGGGATGCGGGGGAGCTCGGAGATGTTGATCCGAGGCGCTAGCTCGGAGAACTCGTCTGGCTCTTCTTGCTCCTTGCGCCGCCTACAGGAGGACCGCTCTTCCACAATCTCCCCCTCTTCCCTGTCTTCGTCTTCATCCCTGTTGCGGCAGCGCCGGTGCTTGCGGTGGTGACACCCCTCCTTCTTCCTCTTCGACTTCTTTGACCTCCTTCCCTCTTCCTTTCTTCTCGGCTTCACCGGTTCAACAATGACCACATCGTCCATCTGATCCAGAAGGCCGTCTGCACTCCCAGCCTCCGACACCTCCTCCATGTCGTTGTCTTCGACCAGGCCCTCTTCCTCACTGTCCTCCAGTGCGCCCTCTTCCTCCTCCTCCTCTTCCTCTGGAGACGTGATGTCTTCCGTCACGGAAGGGTCCAGGAGACCACGAACCAGACCGTCGTGGACCTCTTCTTTCGGGTCCTCGGGAGGAGACGCAATTTCAACCACTGGTTCTGGTTCATCGACAATGCCTTCCTCCGGGTTCTCGTCCCCCTCAGGGCTCTCTATCTCTTTAGGAGACGACGCATCGTCGTCTTCTAGCTCTCCGTCCTCGTTTTCTTCCCCTACATCATCTAAGGTGTTGTCTGCAGCCTCGTTCACAGGAACATCTCCAACGTCGTCCGTGGCATCCTCTGCAACGTCCTCCGCTGTGTGACCTGCAACTTCCGCGACATCGTCTGCAACGTCACCTCCAACATCTTCTGCAACATCATCCGCGGCATCTTCCGCAACATCGTCTACAGCGTCCTCCGCAACATCTTCCATATTCTCATCTTCCCTTTCGTCTAGGTCCTTCTGATCGGCGTCTTCCTTCTGCTGATTTCCGGTCGTTGGCGACGGAGGGGGAGACGACGCATCGCTTTCATCCGCGGGAGAATGCACATCTGCTGCTTTCCCCACGTCAAGCTGCTCCTCCCCTTCGCCATTTTCGGAACCTTCTTCCCCGTCCGCAGAACCGACACTCTGCTGCTCTTCATCCCCTTCTTCCGCACTAGAGTTCCCGTTCTGCACCACCTCACGAACGCCCCCGGAGTCACGCGAGATGTTACCGTTTTCTTCCAGGGGAGACGGGCTCCGAACGCTCGCCACCTCCAATGCAGCCTCTTCCTCTTCACTCCCTTCTCCTTTCCCCCCTTCTTCCTCTTCAACCGCGTTCCCGACCGGGTTTTCCTGCTCGTCGATCACAAGCTCGTTCTCGCTCGACGAAGTGTCGTCGTTCTCGACCGCGCTCCGATGTCGCAGGTCGGATCCGCCGGCCCGACGGTCAGCGGGGGACTTGACGGTGTTCTCGTCTGTCGAAAACGCTACGCGGTCTCTGTTATTGTTGCTGTTATTGTTGTTATTAGTGTCTTCGTTGCCAACGTCGTGGTTTGCACAATCGTCCCCCAACGACTCAATGTCACTATAAATATCCACCTCTTCTTCACTTTCCCGGACATTGTCCGTGCCGTTCTTCGGTCGGTCTTTCGCCTTTTTACCGAGCACATACTCGTCGGGCGGCGTCGAGTAGAAGCAGCCGTCGCGGCCCGACCCTGCGTGATTGTTGTCGCCATCGTCGCCGCCGAAAGGGCGCGACGCTCCATCGCCACCGGTACCCGAGAAAGTGGCGGCGGAAGATGCGGCCAGGCAAGTTCCGTCGCCGCTTGCACGCTTGGAAGGCGCGGCGGCGGCCGTCACGGCGTGGTCGGCGTGGTTCTGCGTGGGAGACGTCGAGGTTGAAGATCCCGGGCTGCGGGGTCTCTTCTGCACCGTGTTCGGAGGGACCTTGCGGAGGTCCAGTGATCCGTTTCGCTGCAGGATGCTCTGGGTAAGTCCGTTTTTGCACGGAGATCTGGACTGCATCTGGCCAAGAATTTTGCCCAGGATGTCCCCGCAGCAAGGCTCTAGGGAATCCCTCGACAGCGTGGTACGCACCCTGTTGGACAGAAAAGCGGAAGCCCCAAAATTAGTTGAGGCTTTGGGGGAAATTGGGTTATGGGGATATTTATACAGCGTGTAGTTGGTCAGCCATTTAAAGTTGTGACGAGTCACTCGCTGTAGATGAGCAATTTAGTTAGTGCAGCGCAACCGCTAGCCTGGGGTCTTTAACGTGCACCACGCAGTGGTGATACATGAACGCACGACGGTACGATGCTCATCCAGATCGAAACGGGCAGGGGTGGGGCTCGAACCCAGGATCCCTGGGTCCTGCAGAGCGAGCTTTCGCTCCACGTGCGTCGAGCTGGGTGTGCGCTTTAGCCCACTCGGCCACCGATCCCCCCAAGGCTTTGGGGGAACTAGTGGAGCGTAGATTGAAAATGTGAACTCATTTTTCCCCACTCAGATGCATACATGACGAGAGTGCCATGACGTGGATATCAAGTACTACTTGACATACCACATGTTTCTGCAAAGACATTCAAACATTACTAAAACTAAGGTGTTTGAAAAAAAAAGAGAAACTCCTTTCGGGAAGAAACTTCAGGCCACGGCGGATGTCGGGGGTTACAAAAAGCGTACCAATTAGCAAAATATCTACTTGAGATCAACTAACTTTTTAGCTAGTGAAAATAAAAATATGGTTCCAATTAGAAACCTGCCGAGTGTTGTCGAAAGACCCTAAATCAGTCAACTTTACAATGCTTTGAAGCAAGTACGGAGCATGGAAGTGCGCCAAAGTCATCTCTCGTGCAGCATGTATATGGCCGGAAAATGCGGATGATGTTCTTCTTATTCGTGTTTTCGCATTGCCGACCTTGCGCCTGCTGCGCGAGAGGTAACTCTAGTGCACCCCCGTGCTTCCCACATGACTGATTCGGGGTTTTTCGAAGACGCTCGGCAAGTTTCTAGTTGGAACTGCATGCTTACGTTCATCAATTAAAATGCAAATGAGTAACTCTCGTTTAATTATTTTTTTTAATTAGTATGCTTTTACAGCAACATTCGTTAGTGGGAACCTCCCATGAGAAATGCACGGGAGTCCTTTGCGGAAACTCCCGGCGACGTCACCATACCCACAATCGCTTCCGGCCGCCGCCGCTGCGTTTAAGCGAAAACAAAAATTTTTATCTGCCGAGACGGATTCGAACCAGCAACCTACGACAGCAATCAACTGTCATGCCAAGTGAGCTGTCGACGGGACATAGTTTAAAGCAGGGGTTCTCAGAGTTCAGGGGACCACAGGAGTTCCACAAGCTGGTCTCATGGGTTCCGTGAACACCTGAATTGCAACCAACCCCCCCCCCCCCCCCCCTCCCCTCCCCCGCCGCATGCTGCGCGGCAGGACCATGCAAAGCGCCTTCATCTCACTTTGTACTGACATCGCAATTGATATGGTGGGGATATATGGGAAGCAACACAAGCAAAATTGCCTACAATTGTGCATCTGTTGCTTCTCGGTCGGCAAATACAGAGGGGGGGAAGGGGAGGGTTCCGCGGCAGTTTTTGAGGCTTCCTGGGATTCCGTGAGACCAAGAAGTTTGAGAACCCCTGGTTTAGAGAATGAAAGGAAGTATACGATCTGTTTCTTTCTACATTCAATAATGCGTTGGCATCTCATGAGCCTCGAGTGTACACGCAACGCAAGAGCACGCATCAAAAGGCAGCGACTGCGTGCTGGAGGCGCGGCATTCGAAACAGACACTCCTCCATTTTGTCAGTGACTGAGGAACATGTTGCCTGCAGCGACAACACCTAGAAAACAACTCCTGCGCTTTAGCCCCCACGCCAATCAAACGTTATCACTAGTGAATCTATACATTGCCGCCTAGCTTAGACATCGGAAAGTCCACAGTGGATCCGAACAATGCGAATTTGAGTTGCGGTATGCCAAGGAGGCTCGTCGTAGACGAAGTAGGGATGAGGCACGCGAACGGAACCGAGGGCGGAAGCGAAAATGGCGTGAAAATCCTCAGAGCTGCGCTGAGGAGGCGGCGCAGAAAAGACAACGCACCATAATGACGACAAATTCCGTAAGCGGCGAACTGCTGTCGCCAATACGCACATTACGTGTAAGCGTGAATGTGCTCAAACGTCTTGCGATTCCCGACGTCTGCCGTGGTTAACCGTTTGTCCTCGGAAAAATTATGTTTTTACAGCGAAGCTGTTAAGGGCTAGGTGCCCGAATATCGTGTCCGGTACAAAACACTTGTCAACAAAAACGCTTCTGGAAAGCTACCGCCATCTATAAGCGACGGCGGCAAGCACATAACCAGTATGGTTGCCGCCGTCACTTGTAGATGGCGCCAACCTTTCCAGCTATCATAGAAGAATAGATAGTTGGGCGGCGCGTTGGTGGGAATTCATCGTAGGAAACAGACGACGACAAAGCACGCATAACGAGCGCAGCGCTCGTCCCGTGTGTGTCTTTGTCCTCGACTGTTTTGCGCTCTGTTTTCGCTCTTATTTGTTTCGGTTCAGACCTAGGATGGGTCGGCCGCGCGCCCTTTCGGGGAAAGAAGACTGGCTGTGGAAGGAGCGGCAACGTACGCAGCAGTGCGAATGGGTCCGTAACCGCCGGAAAGCCGCTGTCGCCTTGACTTCCACTGCGTCGAGCGCTTCAGATTCCCTTGCCAAAGAAGAGCACATCGCTCGCCTGGAAAGTCGCCGCCGAGAACAGAACCAGTGATGTAAAGGGCGCCGGCGGGCCAACGCCACGGACGATGATCGTGCCAGGGAGGCCAAGCGCAAACGCGAGGCCCGGCGACGACTGCACTTCATGTCGGCTGAACAGTTCCTGGGCGCGACGGCGATGTTCCGGAGGGAGTTCATGGATTACTCGTTTGGCGTCACGTGCGCCATGTGCGACCAACTCTGGGTCGCTGGAGATGTATCCACGATCGGCTGCGTGTCGGACAAGAAGAAGCGGGAAACGGGTGCATGCGCGTTGCACCAGTGTATCAAGTACAGCTCCGCTGGTCTTCTTCACGAGAGTGGAAAGGCTGAACGTTTTTTTCTCTCTTCAACACCCTGTTCTTAGAAATGTTTGAAAGCGTTTGCAGAAACAACCATTATTTTCCCTAAAAGGTCTAGACACGCAAGTCTTAAGCCGCGTTTACGTGAATGCGACTTAGTCGCATCGAATCCAGTTGTCGTATTCAATGGGGTCATGTAAACGGCATAATGCGCAAAGAAAGCGCATCGCATTCAAGCCGCCAGACAGAGGTGAATCGAGATGGCAAGTGCGCATTCATTCAGCCCATCTAAACGGAGGTCGCATTGCATTTCGGAACGGGGAAGGTTATGGGAAGGTGCTCGCTGCGGGAGCGAGTGAACAGCTGAGAACATGGCGGCGGCCAACCTCGTCGGCGGCGCGGACAGCGGTCCTGTATGGTCGCCTGCAATTTTTTCCCGAAAAGAAATGCGAGCTTTTATTGATATCATAAGGAAGCGGAATATAGCGGAGCTGCTCGGTGAGGGCAGCCCCCGTCCAAGCCTTGCGAAGTACGACTTGCGCGTCCGAAGGGGTCCCAAAGGCTTCAGTGCAAGCTCGAACGACACCGAGAGCTCGGAGCACTGTAGAGCACTGCATGGTAGCGCAGAACGAGCAGCTCCTACCTCGGTGCCGTTCCTGGCTGCGCGGGAGCCTTTCGGACTCGGGGTCCGGTTGGTCCGGTCGCGATCGGCGAGGTCTGGCGTGGCGAAGCGCGGAGGCTTCCTCGAAGCGTGCGCACACACGTCGCCTCTGGTCCAGAGTGACCCGGCGGCCCGGTTTGGAGCCCTAAACGCTTGGGTTTTGATGTTTCTTCCGTCTCGTAACTTCTTCTGCAGCACCGAAGACAGCGGCCTCGATCTTTACGTTCACTGAATGCGACGAAAGAGTCGAAAGACCTCCATGTGCGATGCACCGGAAAACGTGGTGCGGCTGGTTCCGGAAGTGCATAACTTCCCAGCTTTGACACGGCGTGGCGCCACCTTCGTGTAGGGCTTGGTGCGCATTCATGTAAATGTTGCCGCGTCGGCTTCGTTTGAAGAACGACTGGAGTCGATGCGCTGAAGTCGCTTTCATGTAAACGAGGCTACAGTTATGATTGCACCTGCGTCAATGTGCCGCAACACTCCGCAAATCTCTTTGACACTACACTGTTTACAGACTGGGGGGCCAGTCCTCGGACCATCAAGCTCCCTGGACTATTGCTTCTACGGGATTGAGAGGTTGGAGGGATCATACGACGGAAAAAAGGTCGACGCACCGATCTCGAGGCGGGGCGGGCCTCAGCAGGAGTTCCTTGGCACGTGCTCTTGCCGCCTGAGGATTCACCCTTCTCGTCGACACCATGTCACCATTGCTGCCTTCGTCGCAACTGAAACACATAAAGAGAAAAGAAAAAAACTCGTGCAATTAGATAAAAAAAAAAAAAAAAAAAAAATGGGGCAGTCCTGTGTTAGTGTTAATTTACAGTACAGTCACAGCGATAGCTGTGACATGCCACGGATAAAGTCGTTAGGTAATGGCGTCGCGTTCACGTGCCGTGGAGCGCGAGAACAAAAGCGTTTGAAACAAAAAGTAGACACCTCACCAATTTGTTCCAAACGCTTTTATTTCTTTTTTATTCCGGAGCGCGTGAAAGTGTGTCTCCCGGCACAAACTCTTGGCATTGACGGTGCTACAACGGCATTTTGTTATCGGCTATTTTTGTTTTTTCCAGAGAGCACGTGCAGTGGCCATCGGGTACTAGAAAAACCCCAAAAATAGAGCGGGTTGTTAACACTGTGGCGCAGCTCAGCGGCAACGCCTTCGCTTTGGATGCAGCGAACACAGGTTTGATGCCTGTGGGTGGCGGGTGATCTATTTCAAGGATTTGGCAAAACTAACAACAGATGCCCTACAATGCCAACCACAACAACAAAAACGGACGTCATTTCCAGGGGTGGGAAGAGCCCACAACAGCTATCGATGTAAAACACGACTAAAAGATCACAGTTGACCCATTTCCAAGAACTGTAGACATTTGCAGTTGGCCCAGCCTTTTCTCAGTCTGGGTCAATAGCCACGAAAGGATATTAAGCTACTTGTGACCGAGTACATTGGGTTCTCCCGACAGCATGACACATCTAAACACAGAAAGCGTCCGCAAAACCGTCGTGACATGCCCATACCTTTCATGCCATGTACAAGGAATAAAACGGGCCGCAGTCGCATCACATTAGTAATCAGGAAACTGCCAGCAGAGTTGAAACATGACGCAACAAAAGACACAAGGTATGCATTGTGTACAAGAGAAAAGAAGCAACAAGAGGGCGCTTCCCAGTTTCCCCGCTTCGTCATCGCGTCCCACTGCGCAAAACATGAACTCTACGCGTCTCCCATGGGCAGAGTTCCAAAATTGACTCAATTCTCCCTTCGGAAGGGAGGTGACTTGGAGATTAAAAAGCTACTTGTGTCCGGCGTCGCTCGCTCCGTGTTATCACACGATACGACCCCCAGGAGTAACTCTGATGTCCTCGAGCAAGATTCGGAACACAGCAAAGACCATTTTTGCATTGGAGAAAGCATTGACAAGAACGAAAAGGACGACTCACCTGCCATCGAGGGAGACCAGCTCGTCCCTGTCGCCAAAGAGGGACAAGCCGTGCGCCGGTCCCTGGCCCTGGCTGGAGAAGTTGCGGGAGTATCTGCCCATGCCCAAGTCGACGTGGCGCATCAGGGGCAGGCTGCTGCCGGGCGTTCGAGCCAGTCCGAGGCGCTTGGCGATTCGCTGCCGGACCGAGAGAGGCTGTGCCAGCGGGCGCGCCGACTGCCGGGACCGCCGCGTCTGAATCGGGTGCGAGACAGCCAGGGCGAAACCTCATCAAAGAGTGCCGGGACAGTGGAGGTTCGCCTAGGTATCTTCGATAATGGACGTACTGTTGAAACATGCTACATTTGTTAACTGATAAACCTCAATTAATCAACGCCGAAGTGCTATGGTAGCCATAGAATACTATCGAAACTTCTAAGTGGTCTGATGCGAGCATCATGCTGGTGTGCAGCTGTGTAATTGTACTTCCGCTCGATGCACGAATCCAAGGGTAGAGATTGTGCTGTGGCATTATAATTTCCCACTTATGGCAGACATACCAGACACCATTTGAAGGTGAACTAAGCAGTGGTGTAGCAACTGGGGGGGGGGGGGGGGGGCTAGGGGCCCTGGGCACCAGGCGTCCAAGTCACGTAGGGGGGTTCCACATCTGGTAGCACCCGGCAACCCCTCCCTTCCCCCGTTTACTGGTTCGTTGCGATATCGGGGAGTGAAAGAGAGAGGGAGGGGAGGGGAGGGGGCTGCGAATGACATGCCGGCCTTGGATGCTGGATGGCCTAGCTAAGTCACTGGAACTACCGCAAAGTTACGAAAGAATACCCACCCAAAATGAAGAGATAAATGGTGAAAAACATCTTTTGGGTGCCACAGCAAAACTATCAAAAATGAATGATAAACACCCTGGCACCGGCTACAAACCACGCGACGTGTTAAATGATGCCGCAGATCGCAGACACTGCAAATTCACGTTTCACGATGCAATAAAAACACGGGAATTCGCTACAAATTCCTGTGTTACAAGAAAGGATACCGCGGGTTGCAGACTTAGCAGATCTGCGTTTCATGGTGTGAAGGACCCACAGAAATCAACCGAGAACTTGCATCTCATGAAAATGAATACCACAAATCGCGGACGCAGCAGATTTAAGGGGGAACATGACCCCCAGTTTAAAAATTTTTTGCAAAAATTCATTTTTCAATTTTGAGGTTTTCGGTTTGGTGACAGGGCCCCTCACTTTAGAAACTGCACTACGGTGACGGGGCAACAGCAACCGATACAGATGTCCAATGGATACCCCATTCTAGAAGCGCTTCGGGGCGCTGAGATACAGCGTCGGCTTCACGAGCTGAGGGTCTACGGTTCGAATCGCGTTCTGGAAAATACTTTCTTTTTCACTTTTTATATTTTTATTTAGGTTACAGACGCTATATTTACGTGTAGGGACAGGGACAGGAGCGCGAAGCGTGTGTTAATGTGCTTGTAAATTACAAGTGATTAATTCTCACTGTTACCACCACATACAACACAGGACAGGGCCCCTCACTCTTGCCGGCCGCACTACGGTGAGGGGCCCCCCTCACTTTTGCCTACCGCACTACAGTGACGGGCCCTTCATAGCTTTCAATAATGCTGCATGATCGAATTGTCGGCCGTGTCTGTTAACGGGGGGGGGGGGGGGGAACTTAGGTTAAAGCGCGTATAAATTATAAGCGCTCTCACAGTTTCGTTAGACATAGACCGCACCGGGGGACGGGGCCCCTCACTTTTGCCTACTGCCCTACAGTGACAGGGCCCCCTCACTTTAGTTGGCTGCACTACAGTGACGAGCCCCCTCACCATAGTGAGTGCCTTTCGGTTTTAGGAACTAATTATACACCCTTACACTAAATTTCATAACCATGCGGCAAATAGTTAACGTTGATAAAAAATATTTTCAACACTTTGTGAGGCAGTAAAAAAGTAAAGGAGTTCAATGTCTGAATGCATATTTCTCAGTTCCGCTTTTTGCTGCAAATTTCATACGAAGAAATCTTTTGCTCAAAGGTAAAAGTTATTCTGATACCACAATCAAGATGTTTCTGAAATGAAATTTACTGGGACAGTAAATCTCGCGGACAAAAAAGCAGGAATCCGCTACAAACTTTGTGTCACGGGAACGGATGCCGCAGGTGGGGATGCTGTAGATTCACATTTCACAGTGCAAGATACACACAAGAACTACTCGCGTGTTACGGGAGCCGATATCACGCATGCAGATCGCTGACAAAAGCGCGGGAATCCACTATGAACTTGCCTGTCAGACGTGCGGATACAGTAAATTGCGTGGTTAATGCAATTCTCGTCAGACATCGCCTGACATCCGACAGGAGTCCGGTGGGCGATGTTTAGAAATATTTGTGTTACAGATACTTTGCCAGAAAAATGGGATGGCGATATTTCGGGGGCGGGTGTTCTCTCGCAACTTTACAGTAAGTTGCTTCATAGGACAAATTCAACTTTTTTTTACTCAAGGGTCAACATTACCACCTCTCTAGCTTAAATAAGTCCAGAAAATACAGTAGCTTGGGAGCTTACAAAGCTTGTAAACACTAATAAACATACTAGATAGCATTTGACTCATAGTCAAGCATCAATGGGTGGCTTAGATCTGCCGAAGTAGTTCTGGCTAAACGCTTTACCCAGGGGCAGAACGGTCGAGAAAATTTCTGGTCGTGGAGAATTCGAGAAGGTAGTCTAGGGAACTCCTGGGGTCTCTAGTACCTGGAACGCGTATACCACTGGTGTGCTTGGCATCCCATTTCAGTCACGCGTCCAAAGTGGTAACAAACGACGTCAGAAAAGCCGGGACGTTGTTCTGTCGATCGTCGCAGGCCGTAAAAGTTCTAACAAACAGCACGAGCAAACGCGAGCATGCACCAACCGAAGACGCGTTTCAGACACCACGGTTCCTAGGAACCCGGTTCGAGAACCCGTGTTCTAATCTGTCTTTGTCCGGCGAGTCTACCCCAGAACCAATCGGTCCTCGGCGGCAACTTCCCGACCAACTGGAAAGAGACAAGACTCGGCAGACGACGTCTCACCGTCCTGGTCTTTCTCTTGCCCGACTTGCGGCGCGTCTTCTTCCGACTGCGCCCGCTCTTGCTCTTCCCCGACTTGGCCTTGGTGGTTTTCCGGCGGGAGCTGCTCTTCCCCTTCTTGCCTGTCGTCCTCCGTCGCCGCCTCGTCGTTTTCCTCCGCTTGGCGGTGGCGGAGGAGCGTTGCCGTGCGGGGGCCCTCGATGCGGACGACTGCACGTGAGTAACAGTCCGGGTCAGAAAACGACCCACAGAAGCTTTGAACCAACCCAAGTCACGTACGGGCATCACTGTTGTCAACGGGATTGCTGGTTCTTCAATTACAGACGCGATCAAAGGGCAATGAACAACAAATGAAGAACTGCCTCTTAGTATGTAGGCCCGGGTGAAAAAGAATAAAGACGGGCTGGTGTGTCAGCAGCTCCAAGATTTCTTGAATGTGCATTCTTCTAGCGAATATCACGTAAAACTATGCAACCGTATCTTTATCAAATAACGATATACACGAGGCAGAAATTCAATATCCTTTGCGCTAAAATTAAGGTCTGCTCTATTTTGAGGCAGACTTCGTAGGCTAGCCGGAGCTGCATAGTTTCCCTAACACGCTAGCCAATGCGACAGTTAAGGAGCTGGAGAAAGCGCGCAACATTTCAAACTACCACAATATTCCAAGAGATGCCCCACCCCCGAAAGATAACCCGTCGCCTATTTTTTGCTTGAATTGCTGTTTTCCTTAAAGTGCCAAAAGACAGCCTACTCCTAGAAATCATAGTGCTTGAATCAATGATGACTTTGGCATAAATGCGGCTAGGTAGCTATGGCAGGATGTAGCCGAATATTGCCGACTGGGAAGTACAGTCATTGTCTCTTGCTGCAAGAACCAGTTTACCAAAAATGACCGCATCTCCACGTGGTGAATGATGTTGCACTCATCAGCACTACCAGGGCAAAGCTCTGGTAGTGCTGATGATACTGATTTTGTTCATAGGTAGTGCTGATGGTGCTGATTTTTTTTTATTGCTCATAGGTAGTGCTAAGTTCTGGGTTGCGTTTCGACTTCACTATTACTGCTTTATGGTCGGTGAAATGCAGAGCCAGTGGTTCTTCTAGTGGATCAGCTTGGATCCGCTAGAAGCTGTGGGAACGCATCTCCACTGCTTAAGTCAACAGTCCATGTCAGAGAGAGAATGTGTGGTATGGAACGTGGTTATATACGCATTTGAGCTTTTGACCGCAGCGCGCTCTCGTCTATAAATGTTGAGCCAATGCATGCAAAGTTTAACGCGATTATATACGTATTTGACCGCAGCGCCCTCTCCTGTATAGACGTTGAGCGGCTACATGCAACGTTTCATCCATGACATCCCCAGCTCTTGAGTTACTACCACATCTCAAAGCCCCCAACTCGTCCCACTGTCGTGGCAGAGTGGTTAAGGCGATGGACTAGAAATCCGTTGGGGTCTCCTGCACAGGTTCGAATCCTGTCGACTGAGCAAACATTTTTTATTTTTTTAAGAAGACAGATGGGATGGCAATCAATGTGAGCATGGGCGCCGGACGGACAAGGCAAGACACCAAGGAGCTTCGCCCCTAAAAAACATAACCTCAAAATGGCGTCTTTTTCAAAAACTTTTCTTTGTTGGACGTTGAATGTTATTCCACTCCCTATTTTCACCCGATTTGCTCTCGATTTTAGGTGGGCTATCTCTCGGGATGTTACGGTAGGAAAATGGAGGAAAACACCTAACACCATAGTTGCCAACAAGACAACAATGGCAGGGTGTCCCTCTTGCAATCACGCGCTCGTTGCCTGTCGCCATGCTTTGGCCGCGCGTGAACTCATAAAGCTGAAACCTTTCTCTGCCATTCTTATCGTGCAAGCAACTACTACAGGCATCCCAGGATAGAAACCAACATTACGGAGGTACTGTATAAGGGTATTTACTTGGGCTAGTTGGTCATACTTTGTGAACATTAGAAGCGCTAAAAAGATGAGGAGTAGTAAGGGAAGACACATACGTTACACAGCACACTTTCAACTGAAGTTTATTCTGAATTGATCAAACAGAAAAAAATCATATATGCCTTATCAACAAAACACCTGTGTCCCCCCCCCCCCCCTCCCCCATGTACACACATCGTCCTACAAATCTACATTTATTCATACTAGCTTGGCTAAGGCATATTTGCTTTTTTCCCCGTTTGATCAATTCAAATTAAACAATGCAAGGGCACGACTCGCCTCAAGGGCAGCCGAAGACTCGCTTCCGTCCTCGACGGCCGCCCTCCGCCGCTGTATACGAATACGGACGGTCTCACTGGCGCGTGTCCTGGCAATGGCCCTGCGGAAACCGGTGTTGCCGGGCCGGAACCTGGTCGCCAGGAGCTCGCGAAACTCTGCCATTGCGTCTCCGGAGAGGGGCTCGTCTGCAAACGCCGTTAGCAAACGTGAGAATGACGAGGTTGCACTCGGGTTTAGCTGAAACAATGATATATCGTTTTCGCGTTTCTTCGCCACTTGAAATGTAGCCGGACAATACAGCAATACAGTGGGCTAAATATAAATGAAAAAGATTGGCAATCAACAGTGGGCTAAAAATTATTAAAAGTTTCTTCAATCTTTATAACAGAGGCGCATTTAGGACACCTCTGTTCACGTCTGCTTGAAACCACAGTCCGCCACGTGCACTACAGACCTCACCAAACAAATTGTTTAAGAACTGGCGCTTGAACTTTCAGTCGGCTGCTATGTAGTGGTGACTGCTTTGCGTCGCTGCTGTGCCTGGTGCTCTCGTTCCACATCCCTTGGTCTCCTCTTTTTTCGCTGCTTTGGCGGTACACAAAGCTCTCGCAAGCAACAGCCTTCACGTAAGTGTAGTGTGCTTAGCTGCTGCTGACCACACGCCTAGGAAAGTCCATGCTCCAAGAGCACTCACAGATTCACGTGAAGCGTGCATTTATTGGCAATTGCACGCTCCATGCCGTACACTTTATCGAGGCCATATCCCAGACTCTGACAAAAGAGCGGCGAGAGCCGGACCTTGTGGGTAACCTGGTGGTCCAAAGCATTCGACCAGGTTGTCCGCACATTTAATCGTCTCTAGCCATTTCTACTGTGAGGTGGCAAAGTGCAATCGGCCAAGCAAGCGGCACTCCGTTGCCAATGAAAAGCTACCGCAAAAGTATGGCAAAGCTTTAACAGGGCCCCTAAAAAAATTTTTTTTTTTTTTTAAAACAATCTGGTTGGGACACGCTAAACAAAAAATTTTATTTCACGCAAAAAGAAACACAAAAAAAAACATTTTTTTTTTTAGAGCAATATTGAAGGCGCAAGATTTATTTTAAATACTGCGCAAAACGATTGTGACGTCACGGAATGGTCATACGCTCTCTCCCCCTCAACGTGTTGGCCAAGCCAATCCACCTCGTCTCCACGTGCCCGAAATGCTGAGAGAAAACAAGTGGAAAGAGGAGGTGACTGCCGACTAAATTGCATCTCGTGCCGCCAATATTGCTCTAAAGTATTTAGTATTTTTTTCTGCAAAAAATTAATTTCTCGACAAACATGCCCTAACCAAGGCGTCTAAAAAATATTTTTCTTTTCTTTTCAGGGGCTTTTTAAGTCACGACACGCGAAGATAACGGTGAATGAACGACTATTGTAATACAGTCTTGGGAGCTAGTTACTTTTTCCGGTAACTTTTGCCTGTAACGCATTACTCTTTAATATTGGTAACTTGTAACTGTAGCACTGTTACTTTTTATTGGGTGACTGTAACTGTTTAGTCCGTTACAGTTACTTTTTTTTTACCATATAAATTAGAACCCACTGCCGCGGACATGAAAAAATTTTCATCTTGAAGTATTTTTCTCTAAAGCTCCTCGACGACAAAACAAAAATAATAAAGAGAAGCGTGGTCACGCATTAAACAAACGAAAAATTGCCTGGTTTAGCCCACGACCGAGAATGGACGAAGGACGAGTCAGCACGAAACTGAGAGATAAAGGAAGCGGCGCCTGCGGTGGTAGGGACGGCAAACAATGTCTCTTTCACCGACTTAGGGTCACCCTTCTTTCGTGGGGACCATCTGCAGGTGTCGGTGGTTGTGTGATATGTCTCTTGAGTATTCCGTCTGGGCTGTGTCCGTGCTGTCGTTTTTACACCCAGCCGTTCGCCGTTTCCTCTTCCCTATTAGTTATCAAGGAAGCCGTCCCCATATTGTGCAGAAAGCCGGCACTTGTTCAACTTATTCATTCTCTTCGGAGGCTCTCGAGTGAACACGACTTCTACAGTTGGTGTTTCGGACATAGACGCCGGGGTGGTCGCCGTACACTCGTAAAGCACCAGAAGTTAATTGTCTCCTTTCCCCTTTATTCTTTCGAAGCTGTTTGACCTGCTATGTTTAGGCCTGCTTCCAAGTATATCCCATAAGGTAATTATGTGACTATATCTGTCCTCATTCATTTCGGAGTGTAATGTAAATCAAAACGTTCACTGACACGTGCCGATGACAATTTTGAAAAACTGTTGATTCTAGGTTATAACAATTATTGCAAATAAATTATGCACATCAAAATGCTGAAATGGCAAATGATGCAAAAAAAGAAACACACTTCGGGTTCAAATTTTTCTAATATCTCAGTTTACCTTTCTTTTCACTATAATGTAACAACTTAAATATTATTGTTTTGGTTTGAAATTTCTTGTGTCCAATTTTCGTACTGTAACGAGAAAGTAACGACGTTACTGTTTTTGCAGTAACTGTAACATGTTACTTTTTTGAAACCGGTAACTGTAACTGTAACAGAGTTACTTTTTCCCCTTAGGTAACTGCAACTGTAACACTGTTACTTTTTACTGGTAACGTGCCCATGACTGCTGTAATATGCCGAAAGATGCCCCACCCCTCAGATGATAACCTGCCCCCTATTTTCGGCATGATTTGCTATTTTAAAAAAAAAACACAGACAGCTTATTTATAATAATTGCAGTGTCGTGGCCATTGATGACCTCGGCAGAAACAGTGACACTTAGACATGGCGGGAGACGAGCGAACATTGCCAACTGGGAACGACGGTCGTCTTTGATTCATAGCCCCTCCCCGCGACCACACGTTTCACAGCTCACAAAATCTAAAACTAGCACTTTTGCTTTAGATGTTAGGTGGGCCATCTCTCGAAACGTTACGCTACGCGTTGTCGAATTGGCACGTCACGTTGTTCTCTGAAGTGGGTGGTAGCGGCGAGGAAAGTCCTGCACCCTACGAGTGTTAAGCATCTAAAGAAAAGAATAGAGAAGCGCCCTCGAAAAAGCAGCAGATTCCCTCCACGACCACGTCTCCCCGCCGGCCCCACAGGACCGGGGCGGGGGAGTCCGCCCTCACCCTGGGAGTGGTCCGGGGCGCAGTCCGGGCAGTACCACTCCTCGACTGGCACGGTGTCCAGGGGCGGGGTCAGGCACTCGCAGTGGTAGCCCAGGTCGCAGGCGTCGCACAGAAGCAGCCTGTCCTCCCGGTCGCAGTTGCCGCACACCTCGCAGTACGTCAGGTCCTCTTCCTCCTCCTCCTCCTCCTTCTCGGGGGAGCCCACTGAGATCTGGCGCACCATCTTGTCCCCCTGCCGGACCAGGATCAGCCGGAACACCGAGCGGTCCACGGGGCACGTGTTCACATTCTGCGAAAGTGAGAGACTTCCATCGTACCTCCTTGCGGGCATAACAGGTATGAGCCTCTACCGCACCCATTTGGGTTTGGTTTTGGTGCATTCTATTGCAATGGCAGTCATAGGGGCTTCTTGGCACATTTGCGATGTCGGCGTCGTGCCAGGCATATAACTCTGCCCCGCGATGCTGGGCGAAGCGCGCACCTGACTCCGGTTAGGAGGCAGGGTCTTCTACGGTTGGCAGAGACACCACTGCGCATTCCTCAGCGTAGAACTCGATTTCCATGTACCGTCAAATGTGAAGCGACTCTCCACTCGTAACGGCACCTTTCTTTATTTATGCGCCGTTCACTCCAAGGCCGAGTTGGCAGTCAAGGCCACAAGCATGAGCTAGCCTGCGCTCCTGGCTTCGAGACGTGCCTTTCTGGCGAGAGCGCTCTTTCTGCGGAAAAATGTTTCAAAGCAGCGACCTCTTGCTCTAGTGCTTGTGACATCGGCTGCAGTCTCGGCTTAAGGGTGAACGGAACGTAGTCTTGGGCAGAGACGTCGACTCGTGCGAGTGCGTTCCCCAGTGATGCGATTGACCGAAGTCATTTTGTAGCAACTTTTGGTGCTGCCAAAAGCCCATTATGGAGCAGCAAATTGTACTTTTGGAGCACAAGCACACACTTCATTTTTATTTATACTATTGTGAATATCACATGTTAAGATTTGTGTGTTGGCCTATATAACTAAAAGACGTGCATGCTTTGCCTTCACACTTTTGTGCAACAGCAGGTTTGATTTCCTCATACACAGAACTACCTGTTTAGTTGCACATAGAAGCACAAGGCATGGCAAAAAGATGCTGATAGATGAAGGACAGTACGTACTGCTGTAAATGGTCATCTTAGGTATGAAATCAAATGTAAACCAGATAGTATATTCCACCACAACAATGTTTGAATAATTTTGAGCACACCAACTGATGTTTCATTCAAGTTCTAAAGATTATAATGAAACAAAAATTCTTAATTCAGATTAAAGAAAATTGCAGTGGCTTAGCTCGACTATGCCAGGATATACGTAGCGTGACCTTATGCGCACAAAATGAGAGGTGCTATCAAGCGGCTCCGGTGCAGCGTCAGACTTGGCTACTGCGCAACGGAGGCGCACAGCTGGGCACGCGGCGGCGCCAGTGCGTCTGCCGCGGCTATGACGGCACTCCTCTGAAATGTGCAGACCGGCGAGGTACGCGCGGTGGCGGCGAAGTGTGCGGCGGCTCCGGCGCGCCAGCTGTGCGTCATGTGACATCACTGCTCCTCGCGCATGTGCAGACCGGCGAGGCACGCGCGGCGGCAGCGTCTCCGGCGTGCCAGCTGTGCACCGTTTGACGTCACTGCTCCTCGCGCATGCGCAGCATGGCTCTTTGGGAGCCATGCGAAACTGCTCAACCTCGGCCAGTGTAGCTAACGCTACAAAAAGTAATTAAATTATGAAAATCAATGACATTTTGTATATAGTCCCTCATAATAACAGAGATCGGCATGTAAACAATAAGCATGCCGTCTTAAAACAATTCAGCCAAAGTCGTTAAGGTTATTCCTTTTACTGCTTTACCTAATTTAGTTATAATTTACTCTACAGACTGAACTTTGAACTGATAAAACATATATAAAAGTGACAACTGAACAATGGGGTTCAAATAAAAATAAAGCCATAGAGCAGTTAATATAAATTCTCTTGCGAGAAACCCTCGCTTGCATCTGCAGCTGCTTCGGCCTTTTTCTGCGAGCAGAACATAATTTTTGAGGTCGAGGTGAGGACACAATCGCAGCCCATCATTTGACGTTCATAACGGGACACGGCTCAACCCATTGAGGTTGCAAACAGTTCTTTCAAACTCACCTCTGTAGAACGACATATGGTATACTTCGTTTCAGTTTCGGTCCGAGCGCGGCCGATGTTATGAGCCGAAGAGCCAATCAAAGAGCGCAAAAAGCGCAGCGCCATGGCGTGCTCGCTGCGCTTGATAGGACTAGCCGGCGGAGGAACACGCACAGAGAGACGGCGAATACCAGCTGGTCCTATCAACTGCAGAGAGCACGCCATGACGTTGTGCCTCTTTCGCTGTTTGATTGGCCCTTCGGCTCATAACATCGGCCGCGCTCGGACCGAAGCTTAAACGAAGTATAGTGCAAGCAACATACAGCGTCGGCACAGGGGTTAAAAACATAAAAGCCAATCTCTGTGAAATAGCCGATGCTCGAAGAGGTTGGCCAGTTTACAATTATCTGAGCAAAATATCAAATGCCTGATGCAACCCGTTGTCTTGAAGTCGTGATGTCATTGTGGCACTGCAGTTGAAGTCATATCTGACGCTCTGACTTCGCTCATTAAAAATTTCCCATTGGTTACTCATGCAACACTCTTGAAGAACTGAGGGGGAAGGTCCCCGGGAAATTGAAAGTATCTGTTTTACGTCAGTAGATGAATACGGACAATCGCATAAATGTATGTGGGTTATTTAATGCGGGAAAAAGATTCAAAATACACATATAGGTCAGAATTTTTTCAAACATTTCACGGCCCCTTTAATGGTGTTATGCCACTTTCGATAGACCCTTTTCAAAAGTCTGCGTCAGCGTCTGTCCGCCACTGCTCGATTATATACTCGGAGCATGTATTGGACACGAAATCTACGTCAATGTGACCTCGGCTCAGTTCATATTGAAAATGAGCGCTGCTTCGGTGTTTGGTGAGGACTTGGACACGATCATGCGCTTAGTGTCCAAGCAATGGCGACCACCAATGTTGCTTGATGGGCTTTGGAAAAGGCTCTATTGACACCTTTATGCCTCTAAGCTATATTAAAAACTTGGTAATGTCAGAACTATAGTAGGACATGTGATGTTGTTTTCCAATTTGTTTTTAGGTTCGGTATTCTTGTGTACATAATGTTAGTGTGTTTGATGTCTGTGCGTGGGTGTTTCTTTTTCGTCTGTGTTGTAATGTACTACTGGGAAGGCATGTTGCTATTGGTGGGCATCAATAAATAAACATAGCATCTTCGTATGCATATTTTTATGAAACATAATACACGATCACATTGCTCAAATTTGTCCGTTTATTTTTGACATTCAATACTGTTCCTTCCTAAGGTCACAGAACAATGACTTCTCATTTGACCCCAATCGACCTTCTTCATACGACGGGCGAATTGCGGGCTAAGAGGGGCAAGTCCCATTCCTAAGATACGAACTGCAGGAGCCAAATTTTGACGAAGAATGACAAAGGCCCCCAGCGTATGCAGTGCTCTAGTCTCCTCCGCTGAACCAACCAGTGACACAACCTACTCCCCGCATCTGCAGCAGCCAGAGAAAAGAAGCCAAGACCCAGCCATGCCTACAGGCCCTTGAAAAAAGCTCGCACTTCGTGTTTCATACAAGTACCAACAACCATTGTTGTGCGAAAAAAGGAGAGACGTGCCACGCGCAACTGCTGCGCTGCCATTTTGCTTCCAAGGGCCACCGAAATATGACCCTTGTGCCTTGGCACATTTAACGCTACTTGTAGAAGACTGTCCAAACGGGACACAGCAGATGCAGTGCACAATAAAAATGCCCACGCTTCTCGGAAAACTAGAAAGTTGCGGCATGCATGTTTTAGTGAGGACAACAACCACGCAAACAGCACGGGTTTTCTCCTCGCCCCCTCCCCTTTCTCCTTTTGGGAGATTTGGGATTAAGGACAATAGCAGAGGTCTGGACGACAGTCAGCAGAGCATTTGAGTAGCCAACCAGCCCCAAGTGATGAGCACGCTCCAAGTTTCTTTCTAAGGACGAAAGCAGAGAGAAGCTTACCCCCGGCAAAAGAAAAATGTGCCAAAACGGACAGAAACCAGAGGATAACCTCCACTTCCAGTACAGCGAATACTGCGACCTCAGGAAATGCACCCTGTTTGGACAGCCCTTATAGGCCGACCTACGAAACCGGGCAGAAAACCAATTCCCAGTTTTTTCTCTCCTCCTATCGCCACGAGAGCAGGTCTTCAAGCTACTTCCTGCCGAAAGGAATGCCCCTGTTTTCGAACGAAGATGAGGAATCACGGGAGAGTTTCCTCCTCGCTGGCCACTTGTTGGCCCTTCAAGACGAACACAGAGACGTCGAGGGGGCCTTACCCGCGCCCACTCCTGGATGCAGTCGAGGCAGAAGACGTGGTCGCAGCTCTCCGGGGTGCCCTCTTCCTGCCCAAGGAACCGGTTGAGGCAGATGGGGCAGCGCTCCGACTGGCCGTCGCTAGCGCTGCTGCCGTTGCTGGCGTCCTCAGCCGCGTCCGGAACGCTCAGGGCCGGCGAGGCACCCGCGCGGGAAGCCGCCGACCGACAGCTTTCTATCAGCAGCTCTGCACAACAATCCTCAGATTTACGACACGCCGTGGGGTCTTCGACTAGCATCTCTGGGGCCGTGTACAGCCCATCTATCAAAAGGGACCCCGAAGTGGCAACTAATCTGGAGCGCAAGTTTGTCTGCTTCGTGCACAGGGGTTGCGATGATGTCAGAATGCCGAGCTCTTATTGGCCGATTGAAAAGAATAGTGGGTAGACCTCAAGGCATTTAGCAGAGGTCTACCCACTATCCTTTCAATCAAAGCCAATCGGAGCTTGGTGTCATTCTGACATTACTGTAATTCCTGCGCAAGAAGCAGACGACTTGCTCGCCACATTACGCCGTGGAAGCCGGCGCGTCACGCCGTCACACGTCGCAATCGTGGCGGTTGGACGTAGACGATCCGGCACAAGAGATGAGCGAAGGCAAGCATTACTGTCATCGCAGCGTCCCAACTCCTGGCTGTCGAAACTTCAGGGAACTATTAAGCTTAAGAGGATACCGTAGAGAGGACCATGCGTTTCTAAGTTCTACACATTTCTCGAATCGGGAGCTAAAAGCTAAGGTTAAATTTTTTGTATAAGGGCTCGCACGAAACGACCCAGATAAGCACTAAATCTTTAAACTGCAAAAAAAAAAAAAAGCAAGTTCAGGTTAGAGATTAAAAACCCATTCACACACTTGAGTCTACTTAGGATTGAGTTCTTGCGACGTCTTACGACGAGAGGATGCGCTGGCTGCCTTCTACGGGATGACCACGGAACTGCATTTCGCTAGAGCAAAGGTTTTGCGGTATTTGCGAGGTCAACTCTGCGTACCGTTCATGAGAAAAGTGTATTTATGACAGTCGCACAAGTTTTTAGAGCCAAAAGATAAATGATGGTGCACAAAACAAAAGGCATACGGAATTGCCAGGTGTTCCACGGCCATCCGACAGATGAGGCTAGTGTATTCTCTCGCCGCAAGAGATTTTAAAAGGTCTCGATAAGGCACGCGGTTGTAGACAGTCACAAGCGTGTGGACCAGCCGCGAGGACCCCGGGCTACCAGTTAGACTTCAATCCTAAAAACTAGTCCTCTACAGCAGAAGATGCTAAATTCCATGTCGAAGGCAGACTCATGTTCCAAAGCCTATACAGTCGAGTCTTGTTAATTCAAACTTGTGGATAATTCAAACTAACATGCACGTCCCATCCTATGCGTCTCTATGGCAGGAAACTCCCGGTAATTCAAACTTCGCTTTATTCAAGGTTTCAGTTTCCCTCGAGTTTGAATTAATGGGATTCGATTGTACTCCATTTCGCTCCACGATGGATCCCAGCCCAAGCTACAAACCACAAGGTTAAATCTTGATCCAGTTAGAAATCAAACACTGCATCGCTCCGACGTCCATACCAGTGCACCGAAGCACATAGACCAATACAGTCTAAGCTCGTTATAACAGACCTTGATTTTGACCAAGATTTCGGTCTGTTGTAAAAAGAGTATGTTGTATGCAGATATGAAGTTGAGTCAATGATATGTAGAGGAAAACCAACCAAACTTCACTAATCGGTATGTTATATCCAAATGTCTCTTGTAACCAGGTCTGTTGTATTGAGCTTAGACTGTATGCGCTTCGGCGCAATACGTCGTGCGATTTCGACTGGCCAGTGATTTGAGCCGGTGACCGGTAGCTTTGGTCATACTATTGGCGACTCCAGTGAAATCGAGGCCACGTAACGGCAACGCTGAGAAGCTCAAGAGAGGAGGTCGTTTCGACTCAGTTGTCTTCTATCGCTGCTTGGTTCTCGTAGGCAGCATAGAAATAAACATTGTTTCCAGCTATTTTTTTTATGCTTTCACCATGCCATCCTGCGCACCGACTAGAAGAAGGTTTTTATAGTCGAAAAATTGTTTTTGCTTTCATATATAACACTGATTTTAGCTGCAGTGCAAGAAATTTATGGTGGTCCGCGTGCTGAACGATGAAAACGACCTACTTTCGTCCGCCATTTTGCCTGACCAACCCGCCCTTTATAGCTCACTGGAGGCACAAATAGTCTACTGCAGGTATAGGATAGCAGGACAAACCCCACCCTTCAAAGCTCTCTGCTTGCCACTATTGGTGGTTTCCTCCGCTCTACTCCAGCATTTGCTCAGCTAGAGAGGAGCTTATCTCGCTTTTCTTCACGGCCGACGCACACCTTGCGCTTTCCATATTTTTTCATTCCCCCTTCAACCTCTCGCTTGCCACAGTACAATTCCCCTAGCAGCTTAGGAGAGGGGTGCATTGAGAGGATTATCTTCCCTGCAGAAAACAGAGCATGTACTTTGGCCTCTAACCTGCAACAGACTACAATGTAAAATACCAGCCCACTTTCACCAAAAACTGGCCTAATCGAGGTATGGGCACTTAACGTACAACTTGCACAATTCCCAAGTTTGGGAAATGTTAACGAGCACTTGAACGCAGTGGGTACTTCCGCGGTATTTTTCGGTAGTTTCTCGTAGAGTCAGGAAAGGCGCAAATCCGGCATAGAAAAAATCTGGCCCCAGTTCAAAGACGACACCCCAAACTTTCCCGAACCTTGAGGAATCTCCTCCCACTCCGACTCCTCCTCTTCCTCCTCTCCATCCTCCGCGCTGGAGCCGGTCGAGTCGTCCTCGGAAGAGGACTCGACCGCGCCTCCCCCGTCGCCGTCCGAGCCGCTGTCTTCGGCGGCGGACTCGACGCCCGACCCACTCTGCTCGTCCTCGTCGCGGATCACCTGGACGTTGCGCTTGCGCCGCGGAGCAATCTCTTCGTCGGAGCTCATGGTCGTGCCGGCCGCACGCACTCAGGTGGCCATGGCACGGCCCTGCGGAGAGAAGAAAGATTGAACATACTTTAATCGAGGAGCGGCCAGAGGACGTTAGCCAAGAGCTGTAAGAAGACAACCTTTACAATGAAGAGCCGCAAAGGGCATGGCAGTTTTTCTTAAATTTGCTTTTTAGTGTTTTTTTTTTACGAGTTGGCATATAGAATAGCGAGTATGCATCATATTTTGTACGAACCATGTCTACCCTTTTTTCTCGTGCTACCTCCATTTGATTGGAATTATTATCACTATTTCTTTTTTTACCTTGTGCACCAAAGCGAAGACCTATGCGGTTGTTTTCTGGCACAGGAAATAAAGATGATTATTATTAGGATTATTATCTTCTATGGCGGCCGAAGTAAATTCCCCTCATAAAGCGATCGCTCATTATGTTCCTCTATTGTACGCCTCTATCCACAACACAAGCACCTTGTCCAATGTACTACATATGGTGTCACAAAGCTGCCACAATGCAAGCAGTCTTTTAACTTGTAGTTCATTTCCTTCTTATTTTATTTATTTTTTCTTGTAGAGATGCTGGTCGGTATGCTGGTGGTGTCACATCTCGTGGCCGCTTCGGTTTGTGTCGACTGGCGGGATGCAGGGTGACAGCAAAAGAGGCGTCTGCTGCATCCAGCTCTGCTGCTCTACCACCACCGAGACCAATGTAGGCAACAGCCCGACACCTTTAAGCAGTGTTGGGAAGTACTTTAAGTACATTGTACCTAAAGTACTGCTTCAAATAGGTTTAGAAAACTCGTACCTTACTTGAAGTACATTGTCCAAGCATGCACTTGTACTTTAAATTTTTTTTTTTTTTATGTTATTTTTTAAGGAAAGTACAACCTTTGGCTTTAAGGTACATTCCCCAAATACAGTCTCTTTAAATCTGTGTCACAAGATTACGCTTTATCGGCTCCGAAAAAACACTGGGAGGGATATTCTACTTTCATCAGAAACGCGAGCAGACGACGCATCACTCCATTTGTACCGGGGGCGACTTTCCAGCAGCCTTTCGAATTCTTGCCACTTCTCGCTAGGTCGGCTTGAGCGAGGAGGTTAAAAATATTAGGACAGAACACTCCTCCACAAGAGGATTGCTTGCAGAAGCTATGAGGCTGACGTCTTGCTCCCTGTCCTAGTCACTCTCTCCCCATCACAAAAGATTTTGTGCACAGAAAGAACATTGCACCCAGTGTACTTACTACTTTACTTAAAGCATGTAACCTCTCATTTACCTTGCACTTTAGTTCAAGAACTTTTCAGATATACTTTGCCCAACACTGCTTTTATGACATTATCAGGTGGAAAACAAGGGACTACTTTTGAGGATGCTGTAAACCCACCCATTGGACAAGCACTCCAGGCACCATACAATAGCTAGAGGGGAGAGACAAAAAAGTGGAAGGACATACATACTTCTCGTTTTATAATTAATTAATTACTATTATTTATAACTAATTAGCGAGACGAAGGTCCTTCAAATTTAGCAAGTGTGCTGTGGTTGTCCGTGGTGCTCTTCCATATGTAACTATCGTCCCATGCAAGCCAGCCCTACTGACAACATGTGCGATAAAAAGTGTTGTGATCGGCCTTCCACGCTTGGCCAAATGCTTCTGCCATCACCGACGGAAATACGAGCAAAGCCCTACTTTCGACTCTGACGGTGTTGATTTAGGATTGTGATGACTAGGCTTCCGCTGCTCTTTTTATGCAACACCAAACTTGTTGCTCGCTACCAATAATCTTGGTCATGATGTCAGGGATGGGAACCATACGAGGGCACCACCGAAACCTCCCCCTTACAATCACTTTTTTCAACTTTTTTCCAAATTTTTAAACTATTGACATTAAGGGGGTTGGTGGCATGCCATACAAAAACAAACAAGAAAGCACACACATTGACGGGGACCAATTAAAAAAAGTCATCAACATTGAAAATCTTCTATAGTTGTTGCCCTAAAAGAATTGCAAGTTTTGCACACACCTCACATGCTGTGATATTCTTTTTAAGATTTCCTTGTCACAGATATAAATTTCCTTGTCACTTAATTCACCACAAACAGGGGGCAAATAGTAGTGCTCAGTGATGGGCCAAACCTTTTTTTGCTGCAATTCTTGGGATAAAAACAAGAAAAATGCAAACATGCAGACATACAATGACAAACTATAAATCAAAGCACCTCTTTTGATGCAAATATGGAATTCCAAACACAAAATAACTAAGCTTCTTTTTCTTTACAGACTATTATGTTTTTATGCACAGGCTCATCATGAAGGTTCAACAAACTAAATGTTCAAAAGCAGTCTTACTTCAGCACCACTTCCAGTTAATTGCAGGGCACCTTCACCGCCGCAGGCTGTCCAGTGAGGCAGGCTGTGAGCTCATTTTTGTCTGTGTTTTTTCCTTCAAATTCAGCAATCACCCTGGAAAGAAGAGGACGACAGTGAGAGCACAAAATATACAAACACATTAGTGTTTATGGGGGGGGGGGGGGGGGGAAAGAGATGTGAAAGTAAATTTAGCCCGCAATGTTACGAAGTTGTACTTGACACACTTTTCTCTTCAAACCCGTTCAAGTCCACGGTAAGCGATCTGCTCGACTGATCCTGCGTTACGCAGTGCGCGTTAAGTCGTTGCACGGCTGTCATCTTCACGAGACGCAGTTTACACTGTCTCATCACCAATCCAACAGGACTGCAAAAGCGAGCACGATTTATTTTCATATTTACACCTTTATCGCTTCTAAAAAATCCCAATAAATAAATAAATAAAAAATTGAAGACGAGGGTTTAATGTTAGAAAACGGTATCCCAAACTCAACCAGAAAAAAATAACATAAAAAAAATAGACTTGTAGCACGAAGGTGTGAGCGTTAAGGCAAATACGGGAAAAGCCTTCGTTTGAAACTATTACAATTGTTTTTACACCTGAAGCAGTTACAGTGCAGCGCAGCTAAAACAAAACACCTAACGGGCTCGCTAAAAAAAAGAAAAGAAGAGAAAAGGAGCAGAAAAAAAAAAATGTAAAGGAAAATGTAAGACGTTCGGGCAGCCATCCTGAGGAAGATGCTCCGGCAGGGCAGCAGATCCGATCCTCGATGCTTCAAACGAGCACTGTTGATTTGGATTTGAGGTGTTGCGTCGAACCTGCCGCACTCTTTTTTTAAAGTTTATGCTTGTTAGGCTTATCGTTCCGCAAGCGAGGCTCGTTTTACGCTGACATTTGGCATGCTGGAATCAAATCCCGGACGATGAAGGAAAAGGATGCCGTAGGTACGAGTTACCGGCTCGGGCAGCTCTGGAGACGTGCGACGCTAGCACAGAGCACCGCCAACGAAGCGGCCGAGGTCCGTCTTGGGTCGCACCGACCCGACCGACAGACCGACGGCTTTTCGGGCATTCAAACACGAATCGCGGCTTGGGACGAAACAGCCGTCACTGGAGACACACACACACAAACGGTCGCCAAAGGGCTGCGCGGGAACGCAGGAGCGCGGAGATGATCGGCGAAGCAGTGATTACCAGACAGAGTATCGTGGGGGTGCCAACAAAATGCTTTATCCGGAGCTGAGGGAGCTCGTACGCCAGAGCGGCGGCCATTACTGTCCGTAACTGGTTTCTTCCCGGCGTGCATCGCGACCGAAACCCGGATGAGTCTTTGTTTTGGTAAGTTGAATAGAGATGGCGCCAGTTGCAAGCTTTTGGATGGATGGATAGATAAATGGATGACACCAGCTGACCCTTTGTAACGGGTGGTGGCTTGCGCTATCTAGCCTAAAAACAATAACATACCTGATTTTCCTTCTCCTGTTGAAGCCACTACGTTTCTCTATCACCAGGTCATAAGATTATCGTCAGGCAGACCAATGGGGGATCGGAAAAAAAATACAACGCCGAAGGGGCGACAGGCGTACCTAGGGTGACTTTTCTTGGCAAGGCAGTGGAAGGTAGAGGCCCGCGTCCCCTCTCCTATTTTGAGTGTGCGCGGGCTCTCCTCCTCTCCCCGGAAGTGGGGGAGGAGGAGAGCCTGCGTACACTCAAAATGGGAGAGGGGACGCGGGCCTGTACCTTCCACTGCATTGCGAAATGCGGGACACGCGAGGAGGAGGGGGGAAAAGGAGGGGGGGTCACGGACACAGCGAACCAATGCTCTGTTAACACCTTTATTATCTCGCACTGTTTATACACCTGCTAATTGTATTGCAGCAATTAAGCTCAAATAATTTTCACTACCAGTTATAGATTATTTTGAATGCCAAAGATGGTATTACATGTGCCGAAGTTGAAAACATACCAATCGACTGTACCAGAACTCAATGCATCAAATGGAAATAAGAAACAGTAAATATTTTTCTGGTTATTGTTTCCTGTCCACGCTTACTTCTATCAACATGGTCCTACACAACTTTTTAACATTATGTTCTTTTTTGACCGTTGCATGTGTGGCTGCCTTCACTAAAAAAGAAAAAGAAATTCACAGCAAACCTTCCGCATTGGCCTGGTGCTACACAAATTTTGAACATTTTGTTCTTTTTCGACCGTTGCATGTGTGGCTGCCTTCAATAAAAAATATAAATAAACAGATCCACGGAACACCTTTCGCATTGGCACGGCAATTTGAAAATAATTACAATATTTTATATTTAAACTTTGGCGAGAACCTTTTCGTGCAATATATTCCCTCCAAAAGGAGAGGCACAACGTCGCATGCGCGTCGGTCCTCTTGCACGAATGACGGCCGCTTCCCGCAATGCTTGGACAGATCATAGAACATGGCGTACCATTTCGATTCACACAATTACTAGCGACCTCCGCACTTCCCCGTGCCCCATTTTTCAGCAGCACCGTGAGTTGCGGAGTGGATTTTACGACAGTGTGAAATGTAGATTCGGGACTTTCTCGGGGCGGGACGCGGGATACGAGCCCTCAATGCGGGACAGTCCCGCGAGTCGCGGGACGGGTGGTCACCCTAGGCGTACCGCCTGTCGCCTTTTCGGGAAAAGGGGCGGCTCTACAGGGGGCAAGGGTGAGCAGCCGCCCCCCTTAAATTTCTGCCTGCGCCCCAAAAAAAGCCGTCCGGGGGGGGGGGGGGGGGGGGGGGGGAGTTCAGTCTGCAAAGCAAAGGTTGTGGTTTCCCAAAAGGAAAGTTAACGTCGCACATTACGGGCACTTTAGCAATGGTCACGGAGCATCTGTCCTTTCAAGCCAGCCATCCGTCCTTGGAAGCCCCCCCAATGCAGGCAAATAAAATATAAGAATAGAGAAGCACAACACTTTTTTTTAGAAGAAACAGATTTACAAGAGACACACCACTCCCGTCTAGCGTACTTTTCTTACTTTGATTGACTTCTTTCGGTGGAAGAGGGCCCTGCAGGACCCCTTCGTCGAGAATAAGCTTTCTTGCTGAAGGTCAAGCCATAGCCGCTTGACCTTCAGCAGCGGCACGGTGCTGATGTTGCTCGCGGATTACACCGCCCCGCGGAGGCACCATGTGCAGGACTGCTTAAACGGGAAAAGCCGAAAGCAAGGTGGAAAGAGGTGAGAGAGACCTCACTTGGTAGACGGTGCCGGTACGGCTGCTCGTCTGGAAGGATTTTACTAATGCCTTGGCTTCCACATCCCACCGCCAAGCGTAATTTCCTTCCTTCAATTGGAATTTCTTGGTGTAAGCGGGCCCTCGATTGTTCCGCTCACTTCCTGGGGAATGTAATCTGTTCTAGGAAACGTGAAGGTTCTTCCTCTTTTCGGTGTGTGCCATTGCCGCGCGACCTATCGGAGGCGACACTGTGGCCTCAATGCTTGCGGAACGCACCGCTTGCCCTGCGGCGGCATCGAGTGCACTGCTGCTCAAAACACGAAAGGCCAAAAGCAAGGGGGAAAGAGGTGAGCGCGACTCTAAGCAAGGCCGTTGAAACAACGCCGGTTTGTCTATTTGTCTGTTGGGATTCCCCAGTAGAATCTTTGGAAAGTATTCAGAAGGATACAAAGACAGTCCCAGGGGCGGGGCCATAAACTATCACCTGGACCAAACTGGCCTTACCGGTCTCAACATAACAAGCCATTTTCAAGGGCCATTCTTGCTCTGCTACGTTTTCAGCCTCGGTGCCAAATGTTACCAGGATAACGGGCACGAAAAAAGTGCCCCAACAATTATGCTGCTGAACCGAACATGTGCAGCTGAGCCCGATTTCAAGACTCCAAAGGAGACACAAAATCGCAAAAAAAATCAACCGCAGATTTTTTTTTTTTTTTTTGTCTTTCAACAAGCACGTCAAGAAGCAGGACGGCGACCCTTCCGAACCGCCCTCTTCAGGTTCAGTAAACCTGGAGCTTTAGCAGCAGCGGAAAAATCATCCCCAGCCGTACAGTCTTCCTGATGGCCTTCCCAGCGCCTCTACACTCTTAATCTGGTTCCACTTACGTTCCAGATAAGTTCCACTTAAAGCCGGTGTTCCACTCACTTCGACTGCGCCGAGGCAAATTTTTAGCGGATCAGGCGGTTTTAACTGGAACGCTCTTTCTGTATTTTTCTTTTTACGTGGAACCGGTGCATTGGAATCACACGGATCCGCTGTTCCAGTTAATTCTGTTCCACTTACTAAAATGATGTTCAAGATAGATTCTCGGCAATTTTTTTTCTCTTGGTGTTTATAGCACTCTGTTCCACTTACCTTATGTGCTGCAGAGAAACACGACAGAAAGGAAGGAGGCATTCGGTTTTCGAAATTTACGACTTGGTGAAGGACTTTACTTCGTGCACCACTTTTTGATCTCTAAAAAATATTCATTTTGATTAATTCGCTTCAAGCGCAAAATTTAATGTTGTAATTATGCAATATGTTATTGTGATACAAATAAAAAAAAAAAAAAAAAAAAAAACAGTGAGTGCGACGGCGAGCTGGTGGATGTTGATCATGATGTTGATTACCCGAAACTGTGGTAAAAGATGGGAAACTTGGGTTGCATTGTTCGAGAACCCTAGTTCACAGTTTGGAATTGAGGTCACCGTTTACGGTTCAAGTGAAGATCAGTGTGGACTGAAATACAGGGCCGTACCCAGAAAAAAATTTCGGGGGGGGGGGGGGGGGGGGGGGGAGGGGGTTTCGGGGACAACGGCGGCCATTTTGAAAATGTCTATTGTTACTATTGTCTACTAGTTACTTTAGTCGGTTTATTGACCACATTAAGGTAAATCACCCTGAGCTGAAAGAGTATACATGCTCAAGTTGCAGGACAACATTCAATGCAGCCAAGCGTTACAGGGAACACTTCGATGAGTGCCACAGACATGGCTTGTGCTGCCCTGTGCCTGATGCCCACTTATGTAGCTACAGTGTTGTGGATGGTGACTACTCCAGTGTGCACACACCCATTCCGGAAAGTGTGCTGGAGCTGGAATGTCCAGAAATCACTGAAGAAGCAATGTTGTCCAATTTATGTCGGCTGCTGGAGGGACAGCACAGGTGTGCAAAGGTTGCTGTTGACGCTGTAGTGCAAGGTGTATCTGAGATACTTCATGCGAAAGGGCTGAACCTTGACATATCGCAGGTCAGCAGTGATAAGAGAAGAAAACGCCTGTATATGCAAACTGGCATCTATATAAAACCTTCCGAAAAAGTTCTGAAAAATGGCTCTAAGGCCTACTATGTCCCATTCAGTGCCTTGCTCCAAAACCTTTTCAAGCACCCTGAAACAGCCAAGTACCTGCAGCAGCCTTTCTCCCGCTCTAGCGATGGGTTTCTTAGAGACTTTTGCGATGGCATGAGGTTTAGCACCCATACCGTCTTGACAGATCAGAGAAATTCAGTTGCCATTCTGCTCTACTCTGACGATATTGAGCTTGCCAATCCTTTAGGCATGAAAAGAGGCACTTGTGGGAAGCTTACAGTCTTTTATGTTATGTTTGCAAACTTTCCTCCTTCGAAACGATCATTGCTTAATTCAATTTTTCTTCTTGCTTTGGGCAACTCAAGTGACGTAAAAAGTGTGGAAGCAAAGACAGAATTGCTGGAAGAGTTCATTTCAACAGTAAATAAATTATCATCTCCTGGGATTAAACTAGAAGTTGAAGGGGAACAAGTTCCCATTTGTGGGTGTCTGCTCGCATTCTTGGGAGACAACCTTGCATGCCATAACATTGCAGGGTTTAAAGAGTCCTTTTCCCGTAATGTTCGCTATGGTTGTCGCCGCTGCACTTTGCGCAGCTGTGATTTTCCAAAGGTGTTTTTGCATGCCGAATGTCCCTTGAGAACAGACAGCGAAATTGAGAGGCAGGTGCAAGAGCTGATGCACACAGAAAATGTGACAGAGAAAAGGGAGCTGTCAGCCTCTTACGGCATCAAAGGGCCATCCATTCTGAGTCTTGTCAATGACTTTTCATTAAAACTGGACCCCCTTTTTGACCCGATGCATGTTTTACTAGAAGGTGTAGTTCCGAAAGAAATTACGCTGTTTTTACAACACCAAATTCACAATCTGCATAATTTTACGAGGAGGCAACTAAATGATGCTTTGAGTGCGTTTCAGTTTGACAGGGCAGTCAGCCAGCGACTACCCACGTCCTTTTGATGCCGGTCTAAATTTGGTGACATCTGCAAGTGCTACGTCTGTTTTAATATTGCATCTGCCACTCATGATGGAGCGTGTTGCCACTGTTCGGGACCTCGGGCCAACATTTGAGTGTTTGGTACTGCTTGCCCAAATCACACAGCTTGTACTGTCTCCAGTGTTGAGTACTGAGGCTTTGGGTGACCTAGAAGCTACAGTTATTAGGCACCAGAGATTGTATTTGACGTGCTATGGCGAAAAAGCATTCACGCCAAAACTTCATATGCTGGTACACATAGTCGAGCAGATCAAACTGCACGGACCTGGTCACCACCATTGGACAATGAGGTGCGAGGGAAAGAATGCACTACCAAAGTCCAAAATACTTTTTAACTTCAAAAATGTGCCGCTCAGTGTAAGTGAGTTCTTTCAAATAAAACTCTCGTATGGCATGTGGCATGGCGATGGTAACGCAAAGTACGGCTTTCTTGAAAGCTCTAGTGAAGACACAAAAGGTGTGCCCTATTCCCTCACTCCTGCTTTTGTCCATGCAGGTCTTCCAGTGTGTGCAGTTGGCTCCGTTGGCTTGTCCTTAACATCTTGCACGTGTGACAATGTTCTGCTCAGGGTGGATGATGTTATGATGTCCACGACAGTTTCTGGCAGCATTGGATTTTTAAAGATTGTTGCTATTGTAAGCGGTGTAAATCGCATATTTTTTCTGTGCAATGTAATGGTGCCACAGTGCCATGACCAACGCCTCAACTGCTATGTTCTGAGGGAAACGTTGCACACAACTGTTGTTGCCAAAGAGAGCTTTTTGATTCCCTGGCCTATGTACATCTATCGGCACGAGGATCACTTCCGTGGCATACCTAGGTATTATGCACAGCTGCCATAAGTAACTGCTGCTGTGTCTCATGAAAGTTTAATTTCGTTGCAAGCATTTCTAAATTAATTTATTGTTATGGTGAGACCGGTTGTTGTTTCATTTTGAACATTGCATAGTCATCAACAAACTGTACAGTGTAAACAACTTTGTTTTGCGGGCTCAATTTTTCACATATTTTGCGAAGTGTCGGCTTCAAGAGTGTCTCGAGATTTGGAGTGGTATGATATCTGGCGAAGCATTGTAACATTTTTTTTCCTTTGTCACACACTTGTAATTTATGTTTATTGTGAGTGTTTTTGAACCTAGTTTACTGTTAATAAAGCAGCTGTAAAAACTGAAGTATAAGGGTGGTAATACAAAACACTTACGTTGTGTCATATATGCATGTGCACCTTTAACCTTTATCTCGAAAACAATGGTTTCCTAATTATAATCGCTGTGTGTGCATCATAAAATTTAAAAGAAAATTTCGTTATTAGGTTACAAAACAGCCAAACTCTCATGGACTCTGCCGTAACTGGAACCAACAGTGTCTTCCAAGTTTTTCGAAGTACCTGGAGCCACTACTTTCTGGCCAGGATCTGCCAAGCTCTACACGATGCCACATGAACGACCAACTGAGGAATGAAGTGATAAAATTTCTGGAGTGAGTAGATGTGACACTTGGGGCAATGATATAAATAATAAATTGATATAATTGGCAATGATATAAATGAAGCTCTAAGGCAAGCAAACTTCAATTTTCAGTGAGAATCATCTTATTGAAAGTTCAAATTGTGCAGTGAGAAGATGGCAGTATTTTGGTTTTGGCGAAGCTCTGGCACAAGCATACCCCGACATGCAGTGGGAAACTGGCAGCAGTACCAAGAAAAATACTTCTGACACAGTACGGGTAAGCCCACTCTCCTCATACCCATCGAACACATGCGAAAATAAGTCTGACATATCTTTGATAGTTTATTCATATTTTTGCAGACGAAATTTATTCAGTCAGTTTCGTCAACACGCAAGACAAGGAGGCTACGTGCAAAGAAGTTGCGCTTTACAAAGGCTGTGACGCCTACTAATGTCCCAGATGACATTATTTCATTGGCTGAGGCTCATGCTGAGCTGAAGGTGAGGAGCCATTTACCAGGAAAAGTAGTGCATAAATAACTCTGCAGCATGTGTAGGCTTCTATGCTGCTGGCAATATTCAGGTTCCTAGATTATTTTAGTGTTGTATTATAATTTGCTGCCATGAATGCAGACTTGTACACGTTACTGAAAAAAGTGACCGATTACAATTACTTCACCAAAAAGTAACCAATTACAATTACAGCCTCAAAAAAGTAATCGAAATATTTCTCTACAAGTGATCGATTACTTCCCACATTACTTTACATTCAACTTTTGTGATTACGGTAGCATAATCCTTGGGGTCTTGCGCTCAGTTGTTCCGAAAAAAAAAAGAAAAAAGCCGTGATTGTTTTTGTTTAGTGATGAGTGAGTGATGCAAACACACAGAATCCCTTTTGTGAAAAAAAAAAAATAAAATAAAAACTGTGCCGTTAGGTAATTTTTTATACCCGAGCGTAATCTCCGTTGTACCCAGAAAAAAAAAAAAAAAAAAATTGTACCTAGGAAACGAAGCATAGTGAAGTGGCCTACTAATCCTCGAGGCCCTGTGCTATGTGGTTTCGAAAGAGAGAAAAAAAATTTACCATTGCCCAGAACTAATCGGCTCCAACACACCTAAAAAAGGAAAAAAAAAAAAAAAAATCCCGTAAAAATGAGGAAGAAAAAGAAATTGAAGAAAATTGCAATGGGTGATTTTGTAATTGATTACAGCAAAAAAGTAATTCAATTACAAGGGTCATTACTCCTTAAAGTAATTGAAGTGTTAAAAAATTACACTAAAATGTAATCGATTACAAGTAATCTATTACTTCTAACGCGTTGCGTACACGTCTGCTTGAATGTAACTGCATCCCATGTAATTGAGGCGCTGTAAATGCACCTCCATTTTATATTTTGTAGGTCCTACTTTACATAATGTGGTTTGTCATTATGTGTAGATTTTTGAAGACACTGTGGCCGATCCAGGAGGGTTGGATTTGAAAAAAATGAAGGTTCTTCTCAAAGCTACTCTACAAGATCGTAGGGCGGGACCACCGGAGGAACTACCATTTTATTTTTTAAATCCACACGTGGTAAGCTTGCTTATGACAAGTTAAGTAGCGCTTATGACAACTGGTGAAAAATTTCAACCCAGCCAACTTGGCTTCTTGACATAGTAGAGGGTGTCCTAGTGAACTTGTGACGAACTTTCAACTAAAGAGCTGTGCTCTGCAGGGCTGAAACCAGCTGTCCGTTGTTGGCAGATGTGTTGCGAAGGTGCACAAATTTGGTTTAGTCTGCCCAATTTTTAATTATGATATTAAGCTGACTTTTTAAATATTGATTTAATGGCAAAGGTGTCAATTTTGAATTGTGGAGGGCATTGAGAAACACCCGATAGAGGTGTTTTCAATGTAGTATGGTTTGCTTGATTCTGTTTTCCAGCCTTCGAAGAATACCAAATCGTAGCGCTCCCACATGCAGCGATTGGATGGTGCATGTTACGTAATCTCGTTCCAAGCTTCATGGTCACTTTTTTTAAAGGCTTGCGGAAAAAAAAAAAAAGCAGGGAAAGCGTACCGTGTATCTTCTAGTTGACACCATTCCCATTAAATTCTTATTGAAGATGTAAACGAGTAAGTTATAAGTACTGCAATATTTAGCGTCACAAAAATGTGTACACCTTTGCAAGCCGCTTGCTAACAACACGACTAACTTTCCCACAAAAGTGTTTTTTTTTTTAAAGTTTGGTGCAAGTTAACTGTGAAAGTAAACAGGAAGTGGTAGGAAACTGCCTGCACCGCTTGCAGAGCTAGCGGGGACCAACACGCATGTTCTGTGGATGCGTCGCTTTGCCCCTCCGCTTCATATGATAACTTCTAGCATCATTCTCTCCGCAGGCCAAGCGAAATTGTGCTCCAGCTATATGGCAATGCTAAGCATTGCCATTGGTGATGGCAACATCATTACTGATAGCAGGAGGTGCCATTCTGGGCGAGCTACAATAAATAGTTCCACCCAAATTGTCATATCGGGTGCTATAAACCGCCGTCACTGAAGCATAGTTTTCTGAACCATCTGTCCGACCTAGTCACTCTTGTATTTTGTGTCGTAGGTATGCAACGGCAATAAGAGGAATACATATGGTACATCCCAGCATTCAAAATTATCTCTGAAATATTCAAATGAGACAGTGCCTAATGCCAGCTTAAAAAGGTACTTTATGAGCTAGTTACACTTTTGTGCCTGCTTGGGCATCCCCATGGTTGTCCAAAGCTTGGGCATGCCCATGGTTGTACAAAGCTTGGGTGCCCATGCCCCAAAAGCATTGGCACGCCTGTCAGGCTTTCACAAAACAGTCCCTGCTGCTGTCTCGAGCCATGTCGCCCGCCAAAAGGACAGTGCTTAGTGTTCCTTTTATGAAGCCGCTCCTTGTGGCTCAGTTTGTTGGTAGTACCATGCTGGAAATGATCAGATTGTACAGTGGGGACAGAACGCACTTGTTCTTCCCTGCCTGCGCTGACAGGCAGTGCGGGCATGTAATTCAGACACTGCATGTGAAGAAGTGGAAACATAATACCTAACACAGTGCTATGGTTTACAGATCCTGTGACTATAGGTTGTACTTTTTTTTGCAGCTGGCACTTGAAGCCACTCTCCGGTTTGGCACTACGGTTTCCGAGATGGAACTCAAACTTCGCGAAACTCGAGCACTACTAAACAAAGAAAATTTCCATGATATTGACCAGGACCTACGGCCCAGCAAGGCAGAGTTCTCTCTGATAAGCGAGGTAAGGGCGGTTTTCCACTCTAATGTACAGAACACAACCAGTGTGCTTCTGAAAGCAGATATGTGAGGAAGCAGATTGTTAAAAAAGCATATAATTATTCTTCCCAAAAAGTCTGAGGAAAGGTGAGGAAGGACCTTTATACAGAGTGGTTATAAATGTTACTCTCTGAATGCTGCTTCTGACAGTTATGATCATGTCATGGAAATACCTCTGCCTGTGCTGCTATAAAAATAAAGCTCACTTCAATAAATACTGGAACTAGATAACCTTCAAGTGTAACACTCAGATTGTCTATCCAAATTTCTTTTTTAATCCACGATCAGGCTTACAGTCTCTGATTCTGGTCCAGAAGGCAAAAATAGCGGTGGAAACTATGTTCAACATCGACTTTTAAAGTGATTCCAATGTGCAACAGGAATTTATCGCTGCGTCTGCCACTTCTGACACACCAGTGTAATGCTTCATCTTCCATTGAACTTGTGTGTGGAACTCTAGAAACACGATTAGAATACAATAATTAAGAAATGTGCTGCACCATTCATCCGCTCCTGCTTGTGGATGCCAATGGTATTATTCCACGCTCTGGATCAACGGCGCCACTGGACGCTCGTGTTTGACACAGACAGACGCTTTATTCAGAGCAGCATTTAGTTTTCTTTCTCTTGTAGTTCCCTTGTAAGGATGTGCAGCTAATGGTGTCTAAGTGTCTTACTTTGAATCCTACAAAAAAAAAAAAATTGCATTAAATCGTTTCAGAGCTAGTAACTGAACTTTTTTTATGCTTAGGTAACGGTTTAGTTTGAAGATGGCGGCAAAGTTTTCGGTTTGTTCCGGTTTGGCTAAAAATAGCAGTTCAGTTTTGGTTTTGGCTTCGTTTCTAGTTTGACACTTCGTAGCAACCATTCTGCAAATTTAAATCATAATGAAGCAATAAGATTAACAAGTCACATTATAAATTGCACAAGCAAGACTAAGCAATTCACTTAGTTTTATGCACAACATTTAACCGAAGCCTATTTTTTTATTCAAGGGTCAACATGAGGTTGGGTCGCTTTTGCCAGGGCCATGTATCTTCATCGACGGCAACCAGATGGAAATTGTTTTCTACAAAAGGACAGTTCACCTTCCACCAAGTTGCTCCTTGGAATACGCCTTGATAGAAGTACTAACCATCTACTATGTCTTGAACCTTTCCTACCCACATTGTTTTGGACAAACCTTAGGACTAGTGCAAACAGTATTGCACGAAAGTGATAGGTTTGACAGGTGCCTCATGTCTTTTAAGCTAAAGATGATGCTTAAACAGTTGCAACCTATGCAGAAAAAACGCGCAGCGAAAAGACGGGTAGCGAGCACGTTGCCCACCAACTAACGGTTCGATTACAAGATTATGTACACTTTGCTTTAAACGGTTTTTCGATTACGCCAATACTCAAATGTTTAAATGGTTACTTTTGCTGTCCACTATTTTTGAAGGAAGTATTTTATGCCTAGTGTATTCTGAAGAATAAAGAATTCAAATTGGGCATTGTTATGGGATTTATGCTTTGTTACATAACAGCTTTTAATTGCAATGGACCTCAATGCTGCAAAATTTCATTGTGCATTGCTGTTGTCTACTGTCACTGTTTTATGCATGTTTGTAAACTGTGCACAATAGGGATCTAAACTTGATATGTGTGATACTGTGGCACATTGTTAAAACGGTGATTAATGGAAAGTGCAACACACAGCAAACGGTATGAAGCCGAACATCGGTTTGTTAACGACAAATGCCAGAAAGCGGACGTTGGTTTTGCAGGAGTTATGCATTTCACACTGACTTTGCTTTTCCAGGAAAAATCTGAATTTAGATCCCTGATTGGAACATTTAAAAGGCAACAGGCCTATTTTATCTGGAACAGCATTCCAGAGAAAACCTGCCTTCATTTAACTGGAACAGTCTTCCAGATACCTGTAGCTGGAACACGGTTCCACAGGCATTAAGCGGAACATGGTTCCAGTTATTGCACCATAAAATATGCGGAACAGTGTTCTAGCTATTTTTCATGGTATCTGGAACGCTGTTCCGCCTAGATTAACTGGAACATTTTTGCAAAAATGTTCCACTTACTAACCGGAACTCATCCGGAACCAGCTTAAGAGTGTAGCGACGTCCATCATCCTTCGTTGGAACAAGGAACAGTGAAAGCGACGAGTTTTCTTCTTCGTGCGTGAGACAAGACGAACTTGCACCGCATCGGAGGGAAACGACGATCTTTCAGGTCAGTTGGACATTTCCAAGTATAAGACAGAGTCGCCGCTGCAGCCGATAGTGAACTCTTTACCACCGAAAAAGTAAAGAAAAGACTAAGTTTTCAGTCTGACTGGTATAGGTTATTTCCTTGGCTAGAATACAGCACCCAAGTTGATTCCGTTTTTTTTTTATATCCCTGGTAGAATGTTCTCTGAAAAAGCGAATGAGAAATTCACGTTTGGCAGCTGTGGCTGCAGTTACTGGAAAAAAGCTCTGGACAAAGAATCTGGCTTTAGAAAGCACGAAACCTCAGTCACGCATAGGAAAGACGACGACGATCCTATCTCTGGTAACCCATTTTGTGCTCTCCGAAGTAATCGTAAGAAACTACTGTTTTTCGTTTTGAGTAACCTCCAATTCTGTGACTACCACTAGAGAAAAGTACCTGACCTTTGTGTTCAAAGGGCCTCCTTTTGGGAGGCCGGAAAAATCTCGGAAATGACAACTGAGCCTCTGACCCCACCGAACCAACTCCACATGGAAGAGGACGAAGACCAGGCTGCGGGCCCCATAGGTGACCTTCCACCTACTGATTCCATAAATGACTCACACAGTAGTTCCTCATCGACAATTGTATCCCTACGTGACGACGACGACATGCTCTCCGATGACGCACAGTACGAACTAGTGCATGGAAAGAAAAGACGCAAGACAAGCCAGAGCCCTGCATCACCACCTACGAACGAAACCAACTTACAGGTCGGATACACAGTACTGTTCATCCCGACAGCAAACGACAAAGTGGGATCTCTCAGCAAATTAAAGCTCACGGACTTCCTCAACAACGTTGCTCCAGGCATGGTCAGTGTAGTTCGAGTGAACGCAGCACGTAACATCGTTGCAGTAGATGTGAAACGACCTCTCTACAAGGCCGAACTTCTAAAGATAACAAAACTCTGTGACGTGCCTGTAAGAGCTTTTATACCTCGAGAACGCTCCAACTGTTTCGGCGTACTTCGAGATATTGATCCCGACTATACCGAACAAGACGTCAAGGCGCAGCTACAGTCCTCCATTGGAGTAACAGAAGTGAAGCGACTAGGCAAAGCATCGCCTGTTGTGCGAGTTGCATTTGCAGGTAAAATGGCACCCCAGCATGTCAAAGTGGGCCTTGTGAGGACTACAGTAATTCCTTATCGAGCACGACCCCTGCAATGCTACAAATGCCATAAATTTGGTCACATTGCAGTTGCATGCGCTGCAGAGTTCCAAATTTGCTATCAGTGTGGGCAAAGTCATGAAGGCGCATGTGAGGCCACCCCGAGCTGCGTGAATTGTCGAGGAAATCACACCTCTAATGCAACAGAATGCCCGGTCAAGCAAAGGGAAACAGAAATTATGAGATACCAACACGAAAATAACACGACACTTCGTGAGGCAAGGGGTGCTGTGTACGCGAAACGTCAAACCAACAAGCAAGTGAATGAAAAACATACACAGAGACCTAACATAACCAGTACGGCAGTGCCACCTTTGACTGATGAGGCGTTCCCTCCTTTGAGCAGCTCGGGGAAAACGGCTGAAGATGACCCCACCGCGGCATCCACATCATCAGACACACTAGGAAATTCTCAGAAACCATCCTTTTGGGAAAAACAACACATCAAAGACATTATCTCACACTCGTCTCCTCATACACATGCGTCGACTCCCAACCAGGCGAATGGAAGAGCACCTACCTCACTGATTAAAGTGATAGTGCCGTTAATTTTCTCCGTCCTTCGAAAAATATTGGACACAATACCACCATCATCAACGCTGCACCAAGTGATCACAGCAGTCCTTTCATTAGAGTCCATTATTTCAATGGCGTTCTGAACTATTCTCAAGCACGCCATACTCGCACTAAAAGGTCTATAACGCCTCCACGAAGCCCAGTGCTTTCACTTTTCTGCTCCAATAGCTAAACGACAATCAACGAAAAAGGCCAAGAGCATAAAACCTTTGCCAACTATACTACAATGGAATGTAAACAGCCTTCGTCCTCGCCTACCTGAACTTCGGCGCCGCCTCCTTACACTGCAAACAGATGTTCTCGCACTACAAGAGACTTACTTACCTAAAGGGCTTCACCGATTCTCCCCATATGTCCAGTACCACAGTGATACAATTCACCCCGATGGAAAATCTCGTGCATCCTTATTCATAAAAAAATCAATCTGTCAAAAAGAAATACCTTTGAAAGACTTCAACTCTACATATGACGAACACGTCGCGGCAATCATACGAATAGCCAAGCAGGAAGTTACTGTCATATCCACCTATGTTCGACCAAATACACCTTGGAATCCTAACGCAATCCGGAAAATTCGTGCACGCTGTTCTGGACCCATCATCTGGTGTGGCGACTTCAACGCAAACCATCCAGCATGGGGAAGCGACAGCACTACGCGACGAGGCACCATACTTTTGGACACCATCGCTGATTTGAACCTCCGCTGCATAAACACCGGAGACCCTACACGGCCCAACCTTGAAAAAGCAAGCGTCCTAGACCTCACTTTGGTATCACCTGAAATAGAGATAGTCTGGAGTCTCGAGCCCGACACATGGGGCTCAGATCATATTCCAATTCACCTCACTCCCCGCTACGGCCTCGCACCAAAACATCGTGTACATACAGTAACGAATTGGGATATGTATCGACAAATACTAGCAAAACTCTTTAAAAGCACTGGCACGGGTAGCATCCCACTGGAAGATGCAATATGTGTAGCTATCTCTAAAGCCACCAAAACAGTCACCCTACCCGCGAACAACCCAGTTCCTGACCTTATATATCTCGAAATCCGCGCTGCCTCTCGACGAGCTCAGCGGATTGCGAGACGCACAAATGCCCCCGCCGACTGGACAAAATCAAGGCGAATAGACGCAAAACTACGTCGTCATACCAGACGCCTAGGCAGACAACAATGGCAACTTCGAAGCGAATCGCTTAAAACTGATTCGGGGTCGAGGCTACCTTGGACCACTGTGAGATGCTTACTTGAGCCTGTATCTCAAGCATATCCTTTTGCTGAGATAGCGATAAAAGACAACCTTACTATGGCTAACCTCGCAGAAAAATTCGCTGACGAATTCTCAAGGCCTGTATCTCCACCGCAAGGAAAACCTCCAGCGCCGAAGCCTCCAGTCCCAAATTTCACCCTGGCCACTATAAACGACGACTTCACAAACCCAGAGCTAGACTATGCCCTGACTCGCTGTCGCCGCAAGGGTGCCCCAGGAGCCGACGGCATTACAAACCAAGCCCTCAAAAACATTGACGCTACGGATAGACCCCTTCTTCTAGAGTACCTCAACGTGATTTGGCGATCCGGCGAACTTCCTTCCTCCTGGCTACATTCTACTGTAGTAGCCGTCCCAAAAGCAGGCAAGTCGAAAGCCATCATAACATCTTACCGTCCAATCTCCTTAACCTCCTGTGTCTGCAAGCTTTTAGAGCGGATGATCCATCGACGGCTCAGCTGGCAACTTGAAGACGCACAAGCGCTACCACCACAGCTATCAGGGTTTCGCGCGGGCTGCTCAACAGCGGACTCGATTGGAAATCTGACATCATCACTAGAGCAAGCCAAGGCACAAAAACACGTTCTTCATGCTGTCTTTCTAGACATTCACCGAGCATTTGATGCACTTCCACACAACGTGATTATGGAGCGCCTTCGTCATATCGGTGTCAGAGGGAGAACGTACAAGTTTATTGCGTCGTTTTTACAACGAAGAACCTTCCATGTAAAAATAGCTGGGCATACAAGTTCGCCCCGCGACTCTTCCCAGGGAGTACCACAGGGAAGCGTCTTAAGTCCCTTGCTATTTAACATCGTGATGGCCGGCCTACCTTCTGCGCTTCCTAAAGGTGACACAATCACAGTCAACTGCGCTATCTATGCAGACGATGTTGCGCTCTGGTGTACGGGGCCAACGCGCATCTCGACTACAATACAAGCCAAACTCCAACAGTCCTTGAACACAACAGCCGCATTTCTCTACCACGCGGGTCTCACGCTGTCAGTAACAAAGACATCGGCGTTGAGCTATCGGCCAAGAGCTAGACTTAAAGGAAAATTCAGCTCGCTACGCGTAGATGGCAAACGGATTCGCAGAAGCACTGAGGTGCGATATCTTGGTGCAATCATTGACGACCGAGGAAATTGGCGCCCAGCCGTCAAACATACACTAAATGAGGCCCGCAAATTACTTGGCGCTATCCGAAGAATAGGAGGCCGCAACTGGGGTGCCAGTCAACAAGTCATGCTTACGCTGTATCGCGGCCTTATCGTCAACCGAATATTATATTCCCTCCCCCTGCTGGAGATTCTGGATTCTCAATGGAAAACTCTCGAGACATTTCACCGCAACGCACTCAGGATTTGTCTCGGACTGCCACGCTCGTCACATAACGTCTCCACTATAGTCGAGGCAGGTGACTCACCACTAAAAACACAATCACAAGAGAGAACACTACTTCACGCAGCCAGACTGCTCAGAGTACCATCATACGAGACACTCATTGACAGCATACTACTACGCCATCACTCCTACCTCGGTAAGACCATGAAACGCTTCATTGACCACGTCGGCTACCCAGAGAACATCCCTCCCCTCCCCCCTCCACACCGGCAGAACGATCACCTCCACATAACAACAGAGATCATGGACCTCCCACGACGAGGCCACGTCGCCGATATCGTGGCACGCGACATCGCAAATGACGTCATCCAGTCCTATTACAACATGAAGCACATATATACCGATGGAAGCAGGAAAGACTTATCCACCACAGCTGCTTACATCATACCAGAATCTAATCAATCTTCTACAGCCAAATTGAGCTACTGTACCGACACGACCACAGCAGAACTTGCTGCGATATGGCTCGCGCTCTCCGAGTTAATAACACTTTCGGAAAATGAAAAAGTGGCTATTTTCACGGACTCGAAAGGAGCCTTACGACAGCTCCAAAACTTGAGAAGGGGAACTCCTTTGGCAAGATCTATTGTTCAACTCGTACACCACATGGCTAAAGAAGGATCAATCATCTACTTTCAGTGGATCCCTTCGCATGTGGGTATACATGGAAATGAAAGAGCAGATGCCCTTGCAAATGAAGCCCACAATAATGTATCCCAAGTAATAGAAATACATCCATACAACAACTATCGAATCATAATCCATAATGAAGCACAAACTAATCACCCCCACCCAGGAACGGCTTCTGGACTACCTCCTCCAACCATTCCTAAAAACAAATTCCCGAGACCGCAACAATCGTTGCTACATAGACTACGAGTCAACTGTGCAAACACCTACTCTCGTCTACATCTCATGAGACAAGCGTCTAGCCCAAACTGTCCCGCATGTGATGAAAGAGAAGATCTGGACCACATCTTTTGGACATGCCCACAAAACGCCAATTCAAGAAACGTCCTGAAAAAATCTATTGCGAACGGCAGTAACCAGGATACCCGAACTCTTCTTTTTCCCGCAGGACCACAAGCACTAAGGGTGCAAACATTCAAAGTCATCCTTCTTTTCCTCCAAGAGACTGGCCTCTCAACACGCCTCTAGGCTGTACTGACGGGCGTCAGCCATCCTCCTCCTCTTAACCACTCTTGGTTTCCCTTTCCCCAAGCGGAACGAGAAAGCTGACCCCGCTATTGGGAGACTAACCTCTCGTTCCGCATTACCCCCTTTTTCTTTTGCTCAATAAACTCACTCACTCACTCTCAGTCACGCATAAGTCATGTCTAGATTCGTGGGTTTCTTACATAGAAATGAAGTCGAGATGACCAGGCGAGTGAATCAAACAAGTTTGAGTTTTAAAAACGCAGTGCGATCCTCCTCGTGGTTTTTCCGCTGACGAACTTGCGCACGACCGAGGTAACATTTTTTTTTTTTTTTAAGGACACATTCGTTTAGAGTTTGCAATGCTTTTTAAATAATCTGGATATTCACTGCGACAAACAAAACGCCATAAAAATAATGAGGTTCCTATTATACTCAAAGGGATTAATTACAGAAGAAACAAAAGAGGGGCATTTTAAGTACACAAGAGAAAGAATACGGATTAAATGATATCCAATGAAAACGTTCGATCTAAATTTTTATTGGATGATGCCTATATTCAGCGCTAAGCCCTCCACAATTGCGTAAGTATACCTTACGTGAGATTTCTGCTCGTCAGCAGAAAGATTTATGAAGTTAAACATAAAAAACGAAAACAAGACCCCCCCCCCCCCTACCCCCCGAATTCAGTATATTCATGCAGCGCCCCCCCCCCCCCCCCTCCCCCCCCCGAAAAAAAATTCTGGCGCTGCCCCTGTTCGGGAAGGGCAGGAAAGCTCCTTACATTTTAGAATATATGCTCAGTTGTTTCCGTCTCCTCTTTACATGCTGTGCACTTATTTGTATCTGTGTTTTCGAATTTGGCCCTAGCAGAGCGCTCCTTTTTGGATTATCGAATAAACACTCCTCTTTTTTTTTTTCTTTTTGCTTTTGTGACATATATTGTTGAAAATGATTTCTCCTTCATTTTCTACTCCCACATCCATCTCTCTGCCTCAATGGACCTTTTTCCAGTAAGCGTCTGCGCACGCGCACACCCTTTCCCCTTGACCTTGACCGCCCTTTCGCCATTTTTGGGGGGCAGTGTTTTCTTGCGACACTAATCTGTTCCTATGGGAGAAGGCGAGTCCGGTTGCCCTCCATTTGTAGTAGGCGGCGAAACCGTCATGGGGCACTCCTTACTGGAAAAAGGTCCATTGCCTTTTCCTGAACGCGTTTGCTCCACCCCATTTCACGCCTGCAGGAATTTCATCCTAAGCTTTCGTGTCCGTTTCGTCCATCTCGTGTTTAGATTCCTCAAATACAGGTATTTATAGATTTTATGCGCCGACCGCATGTCCTCCATTTCTGTTAGCCTTTGGTCAATATTGATTTTGCTCACTGTCTCTCTCCTCCAAAACGATGACCAGCCCATATCACCCTCCACTCCTTCGTTTGGAGTGTTCCTATGTACCCCTAGAGCTATCCTGCCAACGCTCCTTTGTCCTCTCTCATATTTCGCCTGAACTCTCATATTTCGCCTGAACTTCAGAACTCATGCACAAGACTGCATTACCAAAGGTCAATCCCGGTACCATTACTACTGCCCGCACCACTTCAGATCTATTAAAGTTCCATAACGTCTTATGCTTCCTAATGGCCGAATCCATTTTACCATTACCAATTATACATCTCTCATATTCCTCGAGGTATATCTTTCCTTCGTTGCTCCACACTCTGAGATATTTGTATTTGTCCACCATATCTATCTCTATGTTCTCTATCTTTAAAGGATCTCCCTTGATGTCGTTAGAAAAACATTTTTTTTAAAATTTTGTTCCGATGAATTTAAATCGGAGAGCGCCTCCTTCCACGCCGCAGATTCGAATCAATTTCTGCAACTCCTCGATTATCTGATAAGAGTACAAACCCATCTGCGTACATTAGGCTTGTCAATTTCTGCCTCACTGTTTTGCCTCCCTCCATGTACTATACATAGAAGCCCAATTCACTTCTCTCTAGTCTTTTCTCCATTTGTAGAGGCGACAGGGGGCATCCATGCCAAAGCCTACGGCCTATTGCTGCTGGCTCTGTGGTTTCAGCCTCCAATGTTATAGTATACTGTATTGTCCTGGAGCATTCCATGCAAAAACCTCACCAATTTCATATTTAAACCTAATTCCTTTATCTATGTCCAATGAATTTCCTGATTTACGTTATCGTATCCTCCCTGTATGTCTAAAAATGCTATCTATAACGGTCGTTTGCCGGTCTGCGATATTTCTATACGTTGCGTGACCGCAAACAAATTATCTTCTAGTCGCCTTTTGCAAAAAACATTTTTGAGTTCCCCTAAAATTAATCTGTTTCTGCCCATTTTTCTACTCTCCCCTTCACCACCCGCGTTGATAGTCTGTAGAGTACAGATGTTACCGTTATAGGGCGGTAGGATTTGATATCGTCCCTGTCGCCTTTACCCTTGTACAGAAGCCTCATCCTGCTTTGCCGCCACGTCTCGGGTACCTCTCCCCCAACATTAATTTTTTTATATTGTTTGTTACGGCGTAAATTAAGTTGTATTGCCAAATATTTTCACAAGTCTCATTGGTATGCCATCTGGTCCAGTTGACGTTTCTACTGACATTCTTCTTTCGGCTCCTTTCCATTCTCTTGGTGTCATCTGTGGTACTTCGCTGTCACTACAACCAATTCTTCCCGTGGTTTCTGGATGCTCTAGATCTGAAAACATTTCCTCAATTATGCTCCTAATATATTGGCAGGCCGCCTCCCCTTCTACTTCTGTCCCATCAGGCCACCTGACACGCATCTCTGTTTTTCTACCCTGTGAACTTATATGCTCCCAACACTTCTTGACTGCATTTCTAGCATTTCGGTTGATTTCCCCTGTCCATTTCATTCCGTCTTTTCAGATCTTGTCCGGCATGGATCAAAGCATATGCCGCTGATTTCTTTTCCTGAAAGTCCTTCCATTTTCTTCTATTTTACTAATGTGGCGATGCAGGCGAGTTGGTTATGCATGTTGAAAGTAGTGAAAGCGCACAATAAAGACGAGGCAGTACGTGAATGTATTGAGATAAACGGCGTGGTTGGTTTCCAAAACGCCTGTGGTGTAAGTGTTGATGGTTTTTTGGAACTTTTAAAATTTTACTTGGAGTCGACTTTTATTCTTTTTGAGGGCCGCCATTACGTGCAGAGGGCTGGTATCTGCATTGGTTCCTGTACTGCCCCAGTGCTCTGTGATATTTTTTTGGCCAAATATGACCGAGCCATTGAGAATGCCTTGAAAGGCAAACCTGTGACCAAGTTGTTTAGGTACGTGGACGATTATTTAGTGATTTTGCAAAACTGTGAAAACCTTACTGTAGGTGAAGTTGTTGAAGATGTGATGAGCGTGTTTAAAGAAAGTTCTAGAGGCCTGAAGTTCACCCTTGAGCGCCAGGATGGGCAGTTTTTACAGTTTCTGGATTTGCGAATGCAATTCACAGGGGAACACGTGTGCCCGGGGTTACAAACCGCGTACCCAGAAGGGAATCCTCCCCTATGATTCGGCGCATTCGAAGTTGGTGAAACGGAGCATTGCGTCGTCATGTCTAGAGACGGCAATTGGAAAGTCATGTCACCATGCCATGCACGACAGCCTCTGTAGTCAGGTCAAGAGACTTGGAACTGCAGGGTATCCTACTTCCCTTATACTCGCAGTGGCTGAAAAACTTCTGAAGAAGTTCAGGGGCAAAAGCCAAAAGGACGAGCAAAAAAAGAGAGCAAGACCCCACGTGATGCCATACTTACACAGGGTGTCACACAATGTAAAAAAAGTGGCGGAAAGGTTCGATGTACCTCTGGTATTCTCAGCACCACGTAAACTGGCTCAACTATGTCCGAGGATAAAAGAAAAAAACAAAGATAAGCGGCAGTGCACAGTGAAGCACGTAAACAAATACGTGGAATGTGCGGTGGGCGTGGTCTATAAAATTCCATTGGGCTGCGGCAAGGTTTATATAGGCCAGACCGGAAGGTGCTTGAATGAACGGTTGCGCGAACATGCTTTATCACTGCGTTCAACAACAGGAGCCCATTTACACATACATTGCAGAGATTGCCGCTGCATTCCCAACTTCCAAGGCACTACAATCGTTGGGAGAGGTAAAGAAAAGGTGGCGAGGGAGGTACTGGAGGCTTATATGATAAAGAAGGAATGCCCTGATAAGTGTATCAGTCAACCCTCACTTTTCCTTCACAAAAAGGAAGTGGACTTTATTGACACGTGTGGTGGCCGAGTCATTGATGACTAGTCACATTTGTAGTATTTGTGGCTTTTCCTTGTTTTATTTTGCGGTTTCTATTTTTTCCAATAAAAAATTCAGTTGATAGTCAGCGCTCGTCCTGTTTGCCTCTCCGTCTTCGTATTCGTCTTTATTGTGCGCTTTCACTACTTTCTTCTATTTTCTCTGCTGAAGCACCTCCCTTTTTTGCTCGTTCATGCTCCCTGGATGCCTGTCTCTGATTTATGACTGCTTTGGCTTCCTTACCCCACCAGCTCTTTTGCCTGTGTTTGCATTCGCTCTTAAATCTGACTTTTTTTTTCGTTCTGACTCCCTTTTGAATATTTCTACAAATTCATTGTATACCACTCTTTCTCTGCTTGTCTGGCTACAGTGTCCTCAATTCGTTTCGATATTTCCTTCAGCAGTGTGTCACTAAAACCTATCTTGTCTCCTTGCTTCTGTGCTTCTGGTTCTTCATTTGTCCTATCAAAATTAACCTTAATTCGTTTAAAGGGCCCCTGCATTTTTTTCTTCTTTAGACAGTTAAGCTGATGTTTTCATTTTTTAGTATATTTCCATGCAACCCAATTTGTTGTACAATTTTTGTCGATTTAGAATTGCTCCTCTCTCATGTTACTTTTCCCTCACATTTCATTTGTGCATTTGCCAGTATCAGATCTAAGGCATCGCATAACTCCTGTAACGTTCGTCCTGTCGCGCCTGTGAAACCATCAAATTCCTCCAAGTGAGCATTCATATCTCCCACGATTAGTACAACGGTCTTTGATTAGTATTTCGTGATCTTTTCTGATTTCCTCGGTGTCTCCTTTTATGCATCTTATGTGCTCTGCGTTTTCCTCTCTCGAATCATTTCCTGTCCACAGATATACTAGATGCTAGATGACGGATATAACCGCCTGATTAAAGAAAGGCTCAGCCAAAACCATTCATCTATCATCTCTCTATTCATTAGCGCTTTCTAGATGGCGTGATCTACCGTCCGAACTAAAGGAAGCTTCACTGGCTTCGCCATTGTTCTAAGCAACACAAAAAGTGCTGGGTTTAAAGTACGCTGTAAAACTTTAGTCTGCGCTTTTATGTTGGGTCCATCTAAAGTATCAGTGTGTTTCATTTTGTTTGTACAAAGGCGTATCTCAACAAAGACACTAAGCAAAATTCTGTCTCGTTTTTTTCTTTAAATTTTTTCTTTTTGTTACGTACGTGAAAAAAAAAAAAAGAAGAAAAAGCCAAATCCGGAGCACAAACATAGAATAAAAAAAATCCTTGAGTTGTTGTTTGATTCTGAAATGAAGCACATAATAACGTATTATCAGTATCGATGTACGACACGTGAAAAAGTGTGATTTCGGAACGCAGCGAAAAGTGGAGAATAACAAAACAAGGCGCGTGCGGACACTATTTTGAGCTCGATTTTTATTTATAAGTTGCGAGCGTGCATATATCGTAATGTAGGATGACCTTGATATAGTTCCTGGAAAGGTCTATTCGGATGATTCAAACCACGTAGGTAACGTAGGAATCATTTGACATGCAATTAAGATCTGAGTTACACGGTGCCTCTGTCTATCACTACCGCAATCCGAACCCACGAACCGTAGATTTGTAGGCTCACATCAGAGCTGTCAAGAAATTAATTACAAGTATCTATGTTACTCTCATTGGTTACATTATCCGTAACTAAATATTTTTCAAGTTGCACTTCAATGTTTGTAACTGTAACTTAGCTGCATGTTTGTGTCATTTGTAACTTGGTTAAGTTTTAATTACCATCCGAAATCTCGAAGGTTCCATGGCGTGGAGGCGCTGTTCTTCGAGGAAATTTACACTAATGAGGTCTATGCCACTGCCTTTAATTAAATCTGTTACGCATTCTGAAAAAAAGGCCTGCACGTCTACTTACCCGTGAAATACTCAAAGGGCCAATCTCTGCTATCTACGAAATCAGCTGAGCGAATGATGAGGCGGAACATCCGTTTAGACCTAAATTAAAGTATATGCTGTGGCAATGCAAAGCGTCATGTTTGCATCGCGTAACGCCACAGAGTGGACTTCATTTTGAGGTCTAAATAGATGTTCGGCCTCATCATTTGCTGAGCTAATTTCGTAGATCGCAGAGATTGGCTCTTCGAGTGTTTTGCGGGTAATTAAACGCGCAGTCATTTTTACGAGAGTGCGGTGAGTGGCGAGTAGTGATTCAAATAAAACCAATCTGCAGATATGTTCTTGTAACTGAACGGCGCGTCGGGATTACAGCACCGATCGTCACCCTTCCTGTACCTGCAATGTAACTTAGTTATATTTTTAGAGCGCAGCTCTTAGGCGCCCGTTTCCGGCTTGAGCGGCGTCGGCGTAACCGAGCGTTGCATTATCAGATGTTTCCCATAATGACGTGACACGTGACGTCACGTGTGACGTCACGAAGGTCAGGAGTAACGTCATGTCTGATGTCACACGATGAGTAAAATTGACGGGAAATTTTTTCGCTAAATTCAGCGAGAAACTTCCCCGCTAAATTTAGCGGAAAATTTTCCCGCTAATTTTAGCGGGGAATATTTTTTTTCGCTAAACTTAGCGGATAAATTTTTCCGCCGAATTTAGCGGGCAATTGTTTCCGCTAAATTTAGTGGCGAAATTTCTCTGCCAATTTTTCCGGTAAATTTAGTGGGGAAATTTCCCGCCAAACTTTCCAGCTAAATTTGGCGGGAAAATTTCTTGGCTAACTTTAGCGGGGAAATTTACCGGGAAATTGTCCCTCAATTTCCCGGTAAATTCCCTTCCGTACCTTTCCCTCCCCTGCGTACCGTTCCCTCCTCCTCCTCGAGAGCTGCGCTCTAATTCTTCATTACAGAGAATTGTTAACGTGTTTCATTTTTTAGTAACTAACTTTAACGAGTTACAATTGTAAGCGCGTAACCGCAACTTAATTATTTTTGAACTAGTGTATGTGTTACTTAATTACTTTTCATGAGCAATGTTTACAGCTCTGGCCTACACTTTGTCCCAGAGTCCACCTCTGGGACAAAGTGTGGAAACATTTGGGGTAAGCGCAGTTAAACGAGAGTTCTTCGTGAACATTTTCCTACACGAATCACGTCAGAAAGACCGGCCTCCGCTGTCGACTTTCTCGTGATGTTTTCCAGGGGAACATTCTCGATAAACGTACAGGCCCACCCGTGTTACGTTGAAAATAGACTGTCGCCCGTATGAACCGTTTTGTGAGGCGCCAGGTGACCCTTCCCTGTTGCAGCCTTTTTTCTGTAAACCCCTCGTCTATTTCCACTTCAGCAGAGCGAACGTTGTAGAGGATCAAAGCGGAGGAGAGGAGGGACTCGCCTTCTCTCCGGCGTTCGCTTTGCTAAAGTGGAAAGAAGGGAGGGTTCTGTGGGAAAAGGGTCCTGCGTTCCTTGACCTGCACCAGGATATAGACCGTTTTCGTGTGACGGTTTCCATGTTGAAATATGACGTAGTTGGGTTGGGCGACAAAAACTAAAGTAAATAGTCTAAGCATAACTACAATAAAAAATAAAAAAAAAGTATAGCTAAGAGAAAATTAGAACTATTAGCACGAACCCTTAAAATTCCAGGGCTTTCCAATCGGCGAATAAGGCTATTTGCTATTTTGGCCCAACTCCGCTACATCAGAATTCAGCATGGCGACCGCACCCAGAAAATGGTCTATAGTATCTGCAAGTCGGGGCGGGGGGCAGAGGTAGCTGTTTTGTTTTGCAACGACAGTACATATATATTTGGTACTCGTAACCTCAGTAATACGCAATATAACATTACGCATTTATGGTATAAACGCCAATGCGCGCAAATCCTGGTATTTCAACTGTGTGTATAACGGATCTTTTTTTTTTATTTATTTGGAACACGACAACTACGGCGCATTGACAAATCGCTGTCTTCGCTGTCTCTAGCGCCGCTGCCTGGGAATCGTCCAATCGTCTGAGGTTTCGTGGCGCTGGTGACGTTATCTCTTGGCACGCTGCGGTGTTGGGTGTGCCCGGCAGATGAAACCCTCTCCTCTTTCGACATCAATAGCAGGCCCTGCAGGGGAGAGGTGCCAAAGTCATATGAAACACTGTCAAAGTTATCCACAAGAGAAGAAAGCGAGCGGTAAAATCAAAGTGATACTTCGATTATGTTGAAAATTACCCGGGACTGCAGGTTAAAGACGGGAGAAGAAAAGTTTTCAACATGGTTAACATCCACCAGGGTCGCTAAACTCGTCAACAAAAATATTCTTTGTGTTATGACATAGTGGGGGGAGGAGCCGAAAGATTGCTGCGAAGTTTTCTTTTCTCACAAACCCGCAGATCCGTCGGTCTTCGTGACGTTTTTCGTTGAGGGGACGAAAAATCCCTACGCCTCCTTAAGCCTGGTTCAGACAGTTGCGTTTGACTGCGTTTGACTGCGTTGCGGCAGCGAGAAACCAGGACATCCCTGCTGCTTATATCGCGTGCCAAGATGATTCCTTGGATTGGATTCCACGCTTCATACGAAGCACAGATGTGCCGGTGACTAGCTTTCCGCACTCGACGCAACGCAGTCAAACGCACTCAAACGCAAGTGTCTGAACCGGCCTTTAGGCACCGAACAAGAGCAACACTAGAGAGCGCGCGGAGACGACCGTGGCTCATACGTGTGACGTCACAACAAAGATTATCAGCTGCGACCGTCATGTTTGATGGTCTCTAAAAAGCACTATGGACGCTTGGGAATTGCATTTTAAAATCAACACCGTAGAAGTTGATAGTCTGGTATCGTTCTTATTTCCGCCGATAAAGCGGAATTTACTAAAAAGCGTCCCTGCCGTTCTTTTGATTTATCGAATCTGGCCAAAGTGTAGCCCGACGTGGCTAGGCCGACTACCGTTGTCCACTTTCGGGCGAATCTCGCCTCCGGGCAGTTGTCCCTTCATCGGCGGGATAAAATCATTTTATGGCAGACATTCGAAGATCAGTCAGTTTGGGATTAAGTATGTTTATCAACGGAAATAAGGAAATAAAAGTAATGTCAGGTTGTCAATATTGGCGGTGATGCTTCAAGAACGCAAGGACACTAAACTTGACATCGTCGATTTGAACACGCATCATCAATTTTCTCGTTCACAACTGATAACCCTGACTCCATCGTCAAAGGTATCAACTATAAAATGACGTCACTGAACCCGCCCGCACACTATATACGTGCCCTGGCACGAGTCTTTCGCTTGAAAGTCTGTCATGGCCACTCTTCAGTTCATGGAACGCGAGCCGTTTTAATTCCAGAATCTCTTGAACCGTTATTTCGAAAATTGCAGGCTGTGCTGTTCCTCGTCATTGCTTATTGGAGCACCTCTAAGCAGGGTCGTCGAAACAGGAGGATGGGGATGGGGGGATTAAGCCCCCCCTCCCCCAGTTGCGTCGAAAGAGGGGGCTAGCGGCATAAGGGTGGAAGGGGGGGGGGGGGGGGGGGAGGGGGTATCGCCCCAGCCCCGAACCACCATAGCATTTCAGAGAGTTATAATAAAATATTAGGGGAAAGGAATATCCCCCTTCTTCACCACCATCACCTCCACTCTCTCTCTCTCTCCCGAACAATTTCTACGGCCCTTCTTGAGACTCCTATTTGTTTGTGCGTGTGTGTGTGTGTGTTGGTCGTACCTTAGTTCTTTCTTTGGAGTGCAGCTCTTCGGCGCCCGTTTCCTGGTTTCGCTGCGTGGGCGTCGCCGTCGGCGTAACCGGCCCGCTAAATTTAGCGCGAAATCGACGTCACATGACCTCAACACCAATTCAATTCCCAGCTACGTGACTTCAACGCCAATTCACTTCTACGCTAGATTGTCATGTGATGTCCTTTTCCCTGCTAAATTTAGCGGAGAAAGTGAATGGGAGGAGGAGCGGAGGAGAGGAAGAGGGGAGGAGGAGGGGTATACCCTCCTTTCCGTACCCTCCCTTATTCCTCCTCAAGAGTTGAGCTCTAATTTTGCATAACAAAGATTTGTAAGCGTCTTTAATTTTTTTATTTCCCTTTCTTCGGCTTTTTTTTTTTTTTTTCTTTTTTTGTTGTCCCCCGTTTTTCCTCATCTCTCAGACATTACCGACGTCTCTACACAAACCGCCTGTGGGTGACCCCAGTGGCGTTGTTGACAGTGGCGGAAGATGAGCTCTAAAAAGCCGCCCGCGTACACCGCGCACGGCTCCACAACATCACAAAGTTCAATCTTCGCCTCGATTCCGAAGCGAAGATTTTGGCCTCAAATAACTCCGTCCCAAAGTTGTGAAACGTCACTTTGTCGTCACCAATAACTTCCACAAACGACGATCTTGCGACGAGAAAGTTCAGAGTATTTACCGGCCGCCTAGGTACAATCTACGCATCATTGACTCTAACGCGGCGTAAAGATGTAGGGACACTCGGGCGAGACGTCATCAGTGCAGCCGTTCAATCGGCTGGCACCACGGTGTTGCTCGCACGCGCTTCGATGGAGCTCGCTACGACTTTGTGTTTTACATTCTCGCTTAAATTTGAGCACCAAGAGAGCTTGGATGATTGACACCTCGCTCGGCTTGACGTCAGCGTCGCGAGAGTCCAATTAGCGCGTTCCGCAACTTTCGGACACAAAGTTGCGCTCGACGAGTTTAGCTACCCAGCTCGCCTGCACGCTCACTGTATTTTTTGTTAATGAAATTTTGATAGGTTTATGGTTTATGTGGAAAGAAACGAATGAGATTTGGCTCGCTCAGTCGAAGGACTGGGGATTCATTTTGCCCATCTGCGTATCCGTTATGTCAGTCTACGCAGTTTCGACGGGTTTCAGACAGTGTCGAACCGAAATGTTTATCGGTTCGGTTCGGGTTTAGGCTCACGGCTTTCGGTTTGGTTCCGGTTCAGTTCCGGGGAGCAAAAATAACGGTTTGAACAGGTTTGAACCGGCTAAAGTGAGAATATATTTTCCGCGTTGTTTAAACAATATGCACTATTCCCTTCATAAAAGGAGTAGCGATATAGTTTTTGTTTTGATTTATTTTTTAATCTTTCGTACAATCCACTTTTATTTCCAGGTACCAAAACATTAGAAATTGCGTTATCTAATTTTGATGCAACAGTAAAAAAAATATTAATTAACATAAAAAATGGTCGTGTTTATACGATTTAACATTTATTAGTTAGCTCAATCACATATATTTTATCGGAATCGAAAGGCCGTCACGAAGTGAGGTAGGCCTCTTAAGACACCCGTGATGGGTACAACCTCGCGTCGCAGTCTTAAAAGTTGGATCGTAGTTGTACTCTTGAACCAAGGTATTAATTACAGTGCATAAAATCGTGGAATGCACACATCGTCGCCTATATATATCGTGACATACCCCTAAGTTTCTTGGCGCATGTGTTTGCAAAGTTACTTATGTGTCACGAAAACATAGCTATTTAGATCAGCTTCAAAATGAGAAATTTGTTTAAGGATCTCTCAAATCACTGATACACATGCCTAACGGGGTACAAATATAATGCCGGAAACGATTTAGAGAGCATCTTTTTAGATAATTTGGGGGTGCATTTATTTATGATGTATATCTTTAAGGTGATCGGCCCGTCATTTATGTTGTCAAATCTTCAGTCCTTCAGCATATATTTTATTGTCATAAATAAATTTCGTTGTATAAAAATCGCAACCGCTTAAGACTGATAAAGGAGGACGATACTTGAAAGTACTCCAGCTGCTGAGCCGATCTGCGTAAACGCGCTTTTTTGTTCGCTGTTTGGCAGTGTAGAACACCAGGACGCGAGGTATGCAAATTTTTAATCCTCAAATATTCAATTTGTAAAATAAAAAAATAAAAAATAAAAATAAATACAGCGAACCGTTTTGAAGGGGTTACCGCTATATTTTTTTCGATTAAGTTCAGATTTAATTCCAAGATGGCGGCGAAGATTTCGGTTGGGTTCCGGTCTGACACTCTATAGTCGGTGACAGGTCAACAACGAAGTGGAAGCTCCCACTTCTTTACACTCTAGTAGAGCGAACCCTGAAGAGGAGGCGACCTCCTCTCCACCGTTTGCTCCGCTAAAGTGGAAAGGGGTGGGAGGAGCTTCCACTTCGTTCCTCAACCGATTGACACCTCTTCACGGCAACACCGATTGAGAGGGTAACCAGAGCAGGCACCCGATCGACGAAACAAGCCGGGAAGATTGACGCCTGCACATAGAAAGCTCGAGCATTCACCGAAACCTGGTGAAATTTAAAGATCTTCTTGTGACAAATGAGACCGACAAAGTTGCCAGGGTCAACGGCGAACGCATCCGTAGACGACCGAGTTAGAAACCGAGTTAACGATTGTGGCGCCATCTCCGGACAGGCGCAGCGAGCAGTCGACGCACTGCTTCGTCCGCACGCTCCGCCTATTGAAAGATGGCGCCACAAGTTACGATCATCGCTAACTCGGTTGTCTGCGAAGAGGTAAACTGTTGATTCTAGCAAGTTTGTTGGTCTAATTTTTCCCAGGAAAACTAGCTTCGCTTTTAAATCACCGGCGAAATCCACCAAATCAATGCCCATTCGGTGAAAGTTCGAGCTTTCCACGTGCAAGCCGGCGTAGATTTTTCCCCACTCTACAGCGCTGGGATCTGTTGTGAAGATCGATCCAATCGCCCGTAATCAACCTCCCGTACCCTTGCTCCGACCTACATTCCCGCCTATTATTCGTGGTGACTGTGCATATACGTGTCTTAGTAATGAAGCCCACAGAGGCCTCTGGTGGAGCTCATCATCATGGAACACTTTACCAAAAAATCGATCGCTTCCTTTTCTTTTTTTTTTCCCTCGCCGCCGCGAGGTTGGTAACGAATTTTTATGAAGTCAAGCTCTCTGTTTTCCTGGAGAATGCATCGACCTGATCTGGTGTTTGAATATCGAACGCCGGAAATACCACTCACTTTTGCGTATTTCTGGCCAGGAACATTGGAGTTGCACAAATTTTTTCGTAAGACGTTCAAAGTCTACACGGTTTCTCGCACTTACAGACTCGGGCATTTAAACCAAATCCGATTTGATGGTAAACAAAGACAATTACTACGGCACGTACACTAACGCTTCGATTCCACTTCGAACAGTCCGCAAAAGTCGGTTTCTCAACGTATCGCGCTGGGATTTCCTACTCGTGCGGCTATAGGTGGTGCACGAATCAAGTTAAAATATCAACGGATAAACTTACCTGGTTCAAGAAAAAAAAAAATTGTTTCGCGCATTAGAATGGCAATCTGGGCTAGTTGGTTCATGATTACTTTCAGGGCGCCGAAAATACACAAGGACAAGATACAAGAAAGGAGACGTGAACAAGGCGCACTCGCAACTTGTTTCTTTCGTGCAATCAACGGCTGCATTTCCCGGGCGACGCAGACGGTGCTCGTTGCCTTGGAGACGCTGCCGAGAGAAGCTGTATGCATCGGAAAGCCTTCGCTAGATTGTCTGCTATCGAAACCCGAATCAGCGCGCCCCGCACTCCTTCGATGCATACGCCATCTGTCGGCAGCGTCTCCAAGTCAACAAGCACCGTCTGCCTCGCCCGGGGAATGGCGCTGAAGATTGCCCAAAACAGGCTTTTTTTTATTTGTATCTCTTGAACGAAGTAAGTTTATCCGTTGATATCTCAACTCCATACGTGCACCACCCAGCCGCACCTCTGTAGTGAGTCACAGCGCGATACGTTGAGAAACCCATTTTTGCGGACCGTCCAAAGTGGGATCGAAGCGTTGGTGCACATGCTGTAGATTCAGTTCAACTTTCTATCTCCTTTCAAATATCTTAATTATTTAAACATTCTAAAAAAAAAAAAAAGCGGTTTCCTTTATAAAGCGTGAGGGCGGTCTACCTTTGAGGTGCGGCGACACTGGTTTACGCTGTAGATGCAGTACCACTTCTAAGGTGCACCACGCAGTAGTTGTACCCGAACGCACGCAGATACGATGCTCATCCATACGTTCTAACAACACTTAATGAGCATTCCACGTAATTGGATACCCAGCAGACGAAATATTTCGATAATATTGTAGAAACGCAGGGCGTGGTGATTCCCGAACATGTTATTGCCGCTCTACAGCCGATGAGATTGCCTGATTAGACGACAAGAATGCCTAAGAAAAAGGACAAACTCTGCGTTTCTTAAAGCTGGTTATTGCGTCGTTCTCGGTATACATACAGTCGCGTATCAACTCAACGAATAATCGGGCATGTCCGGTGTATCAACCCTGAGCGGCCCATCTCACGCGCCTCTATTACGATTCCACACCTGTCAAGCGGGCGTACACTGTGCATTGTGCGAACGTACCGCCTGTGTGCACGGGTGCCGATAGCATCTCCTGCGCGTTAAGACACGCTTTGTTCCCTTCTAGCGTCGGAGCGGTGGTTATCCGCGCAGTTTCGAGAGCCTCCGGTTTTATTCTTGACCCGCAGTTTGAGCGGATCGTGAGTTAACACGCACGGGTTTCATGCAAACTGAGCGACCGCCATCAGGACCCGAAGGTCGTCGCCGGACGAATCCATTGTCTTGGCGGTATCACAAGAGCGGTTCGGAGAGGTGCGATGCGCGCCGTGCGAAATTATACCTCGACGGAGGCGCGGGTGCGTGTGTAACAGCGCGTCGCGGTAACCAGCGGAAAAAAACAAAAGATCGCCTGTACGAAATCTCCTGGCAGTCGCTGGAACAGAAGAGCCAACAACTTCAGGGGCTATCGACTGCGTTACGAATAGTCGGAGTACGAAAAAAAAATGTAAAGTTACGCTAACGACGCAGGTCAGTGAAGGTGCACGTCTTCTCTAACGATCTAAGTTGCGTTTAGTCATTCTTCGATTTGGAGGTCGTTGTGGTAGAGAGCTTGTGCTCGCTTCAGGGGTGTAATTGGTCAAAGTTTGGAGCCACTAAATAGGCTACCTTTAAAGTGTCAGCACTTCACCGATTCACTTCACCTGCCCCGGCACTTCGCTGGCAACCGGTGCTGACGTCCCTACGTCACCGTGACGTAAGCGCCTCGCAGCGTAGCGTCGCTGGTCGGTACAGAAAATGCCGCGCGGTGCGCCTGTAGTGCGCATAGCGGCGAGCGGCGCGCAGTGCCCAGTTTCTAACGCACCGGACACGGCCAGAGGAATGTTGCGAGAGGAGTCGTTCTTTCTGATTAGGAAGGCCCATTTGCAGCGGTCACTTACAGAAAAATTTGTGAATGGTAATTGTGGCATTCAAATCGAAAGTAAACCGAATTTATTTCACTGAAATAAGGTTAGAATACGAATGCCGTCGCTTCCACGAGTTTCGTTCCGCTTTGGAGGAGTGTTGTTTTCTTAGCGCGCGGCTGAGCTGCGGAGAAGCGAGAAACTCAGGATCGCGATGGCTACGTCGGAAATGTCGCTTCTCCGCAGTACAACCGTGCGTGGGGAGAAGCGCACCCAACAGAACTAACTAAAGCGCTTGGTAACAGACCACGAATAATGATGAGTATAATGTATACCTTCCAAATAAAATAGTACGTCGTTCGACGTGATAATAAAAAGTTGTAAAAATTCGCACAAGCCGTTTTTGCGTAATTCTGGCGCAATTTGTTTTTTTATACACCGATGAACTGTAGCAGGATATGATGGCTGCGCCATTTACGCAAGACGGCACAAATGGCGCAGCGATCACACAACCGCCACTTTCTGTCCATAAAGTGCGATATCAAGCCGCCTCTTTGAGAAAGCATCGCGACAAAAGTTTAAAAAAAAAGTGTGTGGCGAATTGCTGGGCAATCCCGTTGCATACGTGGAACGTTCTGATATCACCTGACACCGGGTCACGTGACGTTAGTTTCCCCGTTAAATTTAACGGGGAAACTGAATTGGTTTACAGTTCACGTGACGTTAATTTTCTCGCTTAATTTAGGGGGAAAACTAAATTGCCGTATAGGCCACGTAACATCAAGTCAAGTGACGTCAACTTCCCCGCTAAATTTAGCGGGGAACTTTGAATTGCTGTGCAGGTCACGGGATGTTAATTTTCCCGCTAAATTTAGCGGGGAAATTGACTGCACGTGACTTGATGTCACGTGACCTCTACACCATTCAACTTCCCCGCTAAATATAGCGGATAAGCTGAATCGGTGTGTAGGTCTGTGTCGTCCCATAATGCAACACTGCGCGCGTTGCATTATGGGACGTCCCAGGCCACGGCTTCACGAAATGCGGCTCCACAAAATTCGAAGCAACTAACCAAAAACGTTTCCAGTTAAAAAAAAAAAAAAGAAAAGTTATAGTGGGAGGTACGTTTGTGGACAAAATAAACTAGAATAGGCGAACGTGTTTGCCTTCGTTCGGGAGAGAACATACCTGAGGGCGCGGTCACGCTAACAATACACAATACAAAAGACAGTGTGGAGCAGGGTGTAAGATAGACAGGTGGGGAAACGAGAGCCAAATGAGTGACCGCATTGTGTCCCCCTCGGTTTTCTCTTTTTCTGTGGCGCCATCTATGTGGATCACCGCGAACTCTTACTCCAGGTGGGCGACCGGTGGCGACCGGCTGAACTGACGGAGATGGTTTCTCGTGGATTTTTGATGAAGGACTGTCGTGCTCTCGGTTTATTTTGCGCACTCTCCCATAAAGTTCCACGCAAATTCGATTCCGATTTTTTTCTTCTCGCCGCAGCGCCATCTGTCGCAAGTCGGGGGTACCCGCAATCAGACGAGTACACAATACGGTCACGGCGCTGCGGTAGGCTTCTATGGGCCGTTTCCCCACCTGTCTATCTTACATCCTGGTCTGGAGACAGTCTGAGATATGTTACTTCCTTGTATGACGGTCCTGTCCTATTGGTCGTACAAAAACTGTCTTTAAACATGTCGGAAGAATATGCATTTAGGAAGAAAACATGCTTTGAACATGATTGAGGCAGATAATTATGCCATAGATGACTGCAGCGAACAACGTATCTTTTGTATGATGTATAAGTAGCGTTTGCATTCATGCGTGTTGCCTGCGTCAGCAACAGTAATAGGGTTGTCTGCCAATTTACACTGAGGTTCGCACGTGTATATAAGCTCTCCTCGATACTCTCGAAGTATGACTGTGAACAGGCAAGGCAGCTTTAACTTATTCGGCGGGTCCATGCGAGGCGGGACATCGCCGCCTGCTCCGATTGGTTAGCAGTGCGGAACTGGTCAATCGCAGCAGGCGGCGACGTCCTGATCTCTTGGGGACCCCGCTTGGTCTTAACGTGTAGATTAGGACCCCGGGTGAAATATGGGTCATGGATGTTTCATTCGCAACCTCTCCAGAAATTAGTTGCGAGCAGGCCCACGGGGCGGCGTTGCCTGTCCAACGGTTCGCTGCCGGAAGCCCCCTTCCACTCGATTTGGTGAATTTCAGCCATTCCAGGCGTACTCTTCCATTCATTCGTGGGTCAACCGTGCTCGTTTTAGGAGAGGCGCCGTGGCTCGAACTGGTGCTGCAGGCACAATTATAACAATTTACGAAAACACCGGAAATATAATTAAATATGCAAAATAGCTACGAAAAAAAAAAAAAAAGAATGAAACGGGGAAACAGGAGATGGATGGTGACAGTGATCTCCAGTTGCTAGACTAATTTTATTGGACTTTTTATTTAGTTGCTTATTTATTTTATTTTAAAGGCTCCCACATGAGGAAATGTTACGAGGAATTGTATTATACACCAAAGTAAAACTAAAGTAAAGTCAATAGACGCTCGTATCTCGACACTGTTACACGCTCTAGATGAGAAATTGAATCAGTGCAAAACGATTGCCTTCCTGGGATCTTTAATGTGCACCACGCAGCATACTGATACACGACCGCACGCCGCCACGATGCTTATCCAGATCTTATCGGTTAGGGGGGGCGGGGGGGGGGGGGGGGGGGGCTGACACCAGAGCATAAAAGAAAACAAACAAGAAGTTACGAGGGAAGAATAAAAATTCCATGAATGGCTCTTCGACATGTTTCTAAAACTCTCAGCGTTTCGTTGCAATGGCAGAAGTCTGAGTTGGAGGGTGCAATTAGAAAGGCTCTTCGAGCTTTGTAACCTCCTTTCTGTGAGTGCGTTTATTTTGCCACATCGGCGTCACAAGGTGGGGGCGGACCGCCCCGGGTGCAGCAGCGCTCAGGGGTAATCGCGGCGGGCCACGAGAGCGGGGGGGGGGGGGGGGGGGGGGGGGGGGGGGGGTGTCGCGGCGGGCTGCCGCTTCGGGTGCCGCTGACCCTCCCGACGCCAGTGTTTTGCCATCCTATCTCTTTGTTCTCACGAGCAAAGTGAAGCGCTCCCGTTAGATCTGTTGTTCCTCCAAGAAGGGCGGAATTAAGCTCCGTGTGTCTTAAAGGAATAGTTCAACGAAATTTTAAATATGCCCGTCGTCTTTAGAAGTAGGCTGAATATGCTCAACAATATCCGCAAGTGACATCGCACGTTTGTATTTTGAGCCTGATGGCTGGAATGTTTGTTATAAACAGCCCACTCTGGCAAGGGCTCGGAGAGCAGCCAGCGGAAAGCGCGGGCTATCCGGCGCAACGGTGATGTACGCTGTCTCGGAACGAGCAGAGCTACGGCGAGGCTGACGTGGGATTCGTCACTTGGTGGCGTAAATGTGTTAATCATGTTACAACCTAACCGTTCGGGACACCCGTAAACTGGACGTCGTGACCCCAGTGTGCGTGACCGCGCTGTGTAGTCAAATTTGCGTGCTCTCTGGTGTCGCGACGGCAGCGAGGAAGAACGAAAGTTTCCAGCGACACCAGAGCACCTAGGATGGACATTTACGGGCGTACGATTGGTGGAGGCAATTGCCTCCACCAACCAGATGCCAATACGCCACTTCCGTGACCTTTCGAAATGTACATGCAAATGTCCAACCTAGCCCTCTACCGAGGAGAAGGACATCGCTTGTTCTGGTGTATACAGGATTAGAACTAATGTACCTGGCATTCAAGTATCCCACATCTTCCGCTCGGTTCCTTTTACTCACCCTTCAATCAATGGTGGGTGGCAGGCTAACCGCTCATTCACGCTGGAAGAGGATCCGCGTTCACAAAGCGGTTGCGAACGCGGTCGTATAAAGATCCAGTACAATGGCACGCGCACTTGAGGTCATCAAGTGCGCGTGCGATTGCACTGGATCTTTATACGACCGCGTTCGCAACCGCTTTGCGAACGCGGATCCGCTTCCAGTGGAAATGAGCGGTAAGAGCACAATAGATGCAGCGCCTCAAGCGCCATCTCACTGCCTTCAATAACACTTCGTCGCACGCGCGGCCAAAGCCCGGCAGAAGGCAAATAACGCGTGCTGGGGCAAAGCATTCATTGGTTTCTTAACCTGCCACCTACTATAGGCATTAGTCAGATCAACCCCATCACTTCTCAAGTATCAAAACTTTGAGATGTCGGGCTCATTTCGTTCATATTTATTTTTGTTTTATTGTCCAAGCGCTTTCTGCATCTCCCCTTTCAAGTCACTCATGTATTCCCTTATTTGGCGTGCTCCCACACGTTCCGAACTTCTTGTCCCCAATGTTTTACCCGATCTCTAAAATGCTTTATAACGAAATCCCTTACTTCCGGAGATTTACCCGTCCGTCCGTCTGCAGGTACGCGCATACCCCGTGGCAGGGCATGTCAGCACAACTGGTTCGGTTACCGTGGCAACGTAGCAAAACAATACACACGGGCACTTAACTCAGAATTACCCCACTGTATACTCTGATTCCCCAACAGGAATCGAACCCAAAACCTCGCGCTTCGCTGCCCATCAATCTGCGCCAACTGGACGACTTGCTACGTGCACCAACCAAAGTGTAGGTCCTCCGACTACAATTACCAGGTCCGATACTCACCGTGTACTGCGTGCTGATGTTATTGAAGAGGGGGATGGCAATGAATAAAACAATATGTTCCGCTCACTCCCGGAAACGACTTTTCAATGTTTTCTAAACAAATTCGAGCGATCTCTCTTTTAAAAAAGATGCATTCCACGCATTAGATGACTTGGAAAATAAAGATCTCTACCAGTACTTTAATGATTATTTTTATCGCAAAAAATGTCCCTTCCTAACTTCACTAGCTCCCCCCCACGGAATATAAAATGAGAAGACGGCCTTTGCTCAACCCTTCTTTTTCTTTTTCTTCTTCAACCGTTTGGTTTGCCGTATAACCTGCCGAGTTTCCGCAACCTGTCGCGTAGAAAGGGCGTTCGAGTCCCGGCGCATCACAAAGCCGTCTCTGCGAGGAAAACACAAAGGACTGGTTCCCGCGCGGTCTCGTCCACCCACCCACCCACCCATGCGACTTCTCGGCGCGAGGTCGAAGGCGACGTCTGACGGGTCGCGACCTCTGGGGGGGGAGAGGAGTCGGCGCGTTCCATTCGCGGGATAAACGTCCGTCAACTGCCAAGGCGACGGCCCGCGGCCGTCCGGCGATGGTCGCACACACGCACAATGCGGCGAACTCGTGGGCAAGACGCTACACACCCCGTTCCGCCCTCCCTAAGCTGACAGTGCAGTGCGTTCTATACGCGCGCGCAAGACCAATCCATCCCGCTCCCTGCGCGTGGGTTTGGGGCCGAAGCGCGATCACGTGGTCAGAGCTACACGCGTGATTGGTCCAACGAGCACGTATATGGCTTTCGCGGCACTGTCAGCTTAGGCGTGAACGGGGTACAGGAATTCCGTGGGACAAGCAATCGCCGGAGCCTGCTATTGTTTACCCGATCCAACAACCCTGTCGGAACATCAACTTCCGCAACGGGGCCTTTGAGAAACGCGCGCGCGCTTTGTAAAGATAAACAACGATACAAAAAAAAAAAAAAAAAAAAAAAATTTTAAATTTGTCTTTTTCTTTTTAGGCTCCGAGAAGAATCGGTTATAAGAGAGTTCGGTGTTTGTTGTGGCATAACGCCTCGTCTATTATGTGGTGCAAAACAAATGCTTCGACTCAAATGCAGAAAAATATAGAACCGGCAAAGGCGGCAGCGAATATATATATATATTTTTGTTTTACATTTTATAAAAGAAGTATCGTGGGCGTCGTCTCCTCCAATTCTCGCATGCGGCCGGGGTCAAAGGGCGCAGTGCCGTCGTACGCAAAACGTAAAAAAGAATAACTACAAACACAAACAAAAGGAATCCCGGCTACGTGCCCACTTTTGCCCAACGGCACACATCGTTTGAATCCATGGAACACGATTTCAAGGGGAAAGCTTGCTTTTGGTGTTTTTGTTTCACAAACAGAAAATATTTTGATATAAAACAGCGGTCGGTGGGCTAGCTCTCGAGGTGTTACGTAGTCACACACATCGCCTCGTACGAAGAGTAAACTGAGGAACAATGTTTGACCATATGCCTGCCAAGCTGGGGCCTTCGACGCTCATCAAATTGGACGGTGAAAGGATGTGTTGTGCATCCACGTCGCATAACAATGTAAGGGAGGAGGAATAGCGGAAGCACCGAAGTCCCGTTGACCAAGGTGGACGTCCCAACTGGTACGAAGGAAAAGCGTTAAACTGTCCAGCAGTCATAGGAGACAAGCTGTTACTGGTCCATTTGGTAATTCGAAAAAAAAATATATATTGGTACACTGCCTCGACACTTTTAGCGTGAGCACGACGTATGCGACGCTCTTTCATATTCTAGTAAGAGTGCGTCGGTGTGCTGAAGAGCATGAATGCATCATTTGAGTTCGTGCTCCAAATAAGTATTTTAACTTCACCGTTATTTTTGATAATAGCCTTTCAATTCTCAAATAAAAACGCGCAAAAACCCTGCAGGTGCTTGTTCGTGTTTAGTGCGTTAGACTTTGCATACCTTTTTCATTTTCCTTTTAATGTTGCTCGATTTTATTTCAGTTAATTCTTCGAGAAACATACAGAATCACTCGCAGTGCCAATATGCCATAAAAGCCTCCTCGACGACGCCGCTTTCGCCTATACGATTAGTTCTGATCTAAGAATCGGAGACCCATTTTGGAGGTTCCTACAACAGAGGGGGCCACAGTGGCAACACGACCCCGACCAAATAATAGACTACGACAGCTGTACAGAGAAAATAACCCCACCATCGACAAAAAAGAAAAGAAAAGAAAAAAATAACGTGCCTGGATAGGTTACGTTGTCAAAAATATAAACTTAATTAAAAAAAAAAAAAGAATACCACGATATTTACGTTGCGAGACTCATTTAAGATATTGCGGAACATGCTTCTATTGTGGGGTCGACTTCTCAAAACAGGAAGAGGATTTTATGTCGCGTTGTCCGTTAGTTTAACTTTCTTAGTTTTAGCTGGTTTTAGATTATTTTGTTTCCTATCTAGCTCGCCCGCGCACTATCGCTTCTTGCGTTGTTTCAGGCTCGCTCCCAACTAAAAATCAATCTCGCGTCGTAAATTTTTGGAGTTCAGTGTCTGTTCACGGCCGCTCTATTCTGGCTTCCCCTCCGTAGGGAACGAACGGCCTGCCCGAAGGGCTCTTTTTGCCGGTTCAAACGAAAAGTTCTCAGAGCGGCCGCAGTGAGTGGCGTTGGGCCTAGCTGGTGGCGCTGACAAACGACAGAGGTAAATGCTGATGATGGGGGTGCGTTTGTCCTGCAAGTAGCATCAACATTCGCACGTTCACGATGTCCGTGCCCCGTCCAGCCCTTCGACGCGAATGGCGGCACAGCTCTGAAATGAGCTGCCCTCGGGAGCGGCTGGCTGTAGCGAAGCCACAGTGATCAAGAGGTTGAGCAAACTGTTTAGCAGACTTTTAAAAGAAAGGAGAGTAATTTGGTAGTTCGGTGCTTCTTTAACGTTCTCTAACGCGTCATGGCGTCCTCCACAGAACGAGACTGTCCGAAAACGATGTTTATTGATTCGACTAGGGAGCGGATTACATGATTCTACGCTATAGCTGGATATCGGCGCCTGTGTCTTTAGCTCGGCTTGGCTTTCTTGACAGTCCAGTGTCTTGTGTCTTTTGCTTGGCTTGACTTCCTTGACATCCCCCTTTTTTTATTTAGAGATCAAGCCTGACGACTGGTTTTATTATGCGACCTGATTTGGTCACGGTGGTTGAGTCTGCCGGGTTCTCTCGCTGGGGGCTGGGGCACACTCGACTGTCGGTCACAGGCTGTGTCGCATATGGCTCGACGCTGGTAGCATGTGTTTTTGCAGCGTAGTGTAGCCCAGCCTTTGTCGGACGTATTCCGACGGTATTGTCCCTTTGGCGTCTGTACTATCACAGACCGTGGTTCTTCCGAAAGACGTACGACTGTTCCAGGAACCCATCTACTGTTTTCTTCCCAGACTTTCACTTTGTCGCCTGGGGCCATGGCAGGGGCTCGTTTGGAGTGCTGGTCAGTGTAAGCCTTCTGCTGGTTGCGCTCGTGACGCAGCTTGTTGGGCACGCCTTGAATTATTTCGGACTTTAGTAGCTTGCTGTGCGTAGGAACTGGAGTTCTTGTCCTTCTGCTGTACAGTCTTTGCGCAGGTGAACCCAGTTCTTCACTCCTTGGCATGTTTCTGAAACTGAGGAAGGCCATTTGTATTCGCTTCCATCCAGAGAGCATTTTCGGAGAATCCCTTTTGCAGTCTGAACAGCTCGTTCAGCAAGACCATTTGACTGCGCGTACCTCGGACTTGAAGCCACGTGTTGGAATCCCCAGTCTCTGCTGAAGTTCTTGAATTCTTGCGCTGCGTTGCAGAGATCGTTGTCTGTCTCAATGACTTTGGGGACGCCATGAGTTGCTAGCCACTCTTTCATGACGTTTACAACTTCTTGTGACGATGCTCCTGAGAGCTTCTTGAAGTCTAAGTATCCAGAGCAGCTGTCGACAATGACAACGTAGGATCTTTTTTCGAAGTTGAAGAGATCTGACGCTACTCTTTCCCACGGGAGGTCTGGTACTTCTTTGAGATGAAGTGGCTCTCTCGCTGGTCTCTTGTCAGTTGCTTGACATGTGGCACATCTTTCCACGTAGCATTTGATGTCGGTCGTTAGATTCTGGCCCATATACAGTCTCGCGGGCTCTCTTCAGACAGCTGTTTATGCCTAGGTGTCCAGCGTGGATCTGGACGAGTAGTCTGTTTCTCCAAGTCTTCGGAATGACTATCCGATCGCTTCTGAACAACATGTCTTCATACACAGCGAGTTCATCTCTAAATGACCAATACAGATTCATTGGTTCACTGAGCCCTCTTGTGGTGTTTGGCCATCCTTCTTTCGTGGCTTGGATCACTTCTTGGATTTCTTTGTCTTGGGCAATGTCCCTCTTTAGTTCTTCCATTGTTTCAGGTGGCATGGGTGCAATTGTCATTACTTGTATGTCATCTGTATATGCACCTGCTGACTCGTTCTTGATGCAGTCTCTGCTCAGTTGATCTGCGATCACGAGTTGTGTTCCTTTTTTGTAGTTGATGGTTGGTGCGTAGTGCTGTACGTTGAAGAGAAGTCTTTGTAGTCGAGGAGGAGCTTTGCTCAGCGGCTTCTTTGCGATACTCTCGATCGGCTTGTGGTCAGTCTCTATGGTTAGCGGTCTTCCATAGGTATACTGGTGAAATTTCCGGCAGCCGTAGCGGATCGCTAGTGCCTCCTCGATCTGAGGGTAGTTCTGTTGTGCTTTAGTCATTGCTGCTAAAGCGTAGGCAAAAGGCTTTCCTTCTTGCAGGAGAACAGCTCCTAGGGCTTTTGAGCTTGCGTCCATTGAAAGGGTCATAGCACCATTAACGTTGTAGTATGCGAGCGTTGGAGCACTCTTCAACGCTTGCTTGATTTCGGTCAGCGCCTTGCTCTATTCCTCTGTCCACAGGTACTCATGTCCTTGGTGATGAGCTTTCTCGGTAGTGCAGTCTTGTTCGCAAGGTTGGGCATGAACTTCTGGAGATACTGGATCATCCCTAGCAGTCTTTGTAGCTTAGTCTTGTTCTTTGGTTCATTTAACTGGTCGATGGCGGCTACCTTTTCTTGGTCGATCTTGAGTGCTTCTGCAGTGATTTCGTGACCACGAAACTTGACTGTAGGCTTGTCAAAGGCACACTTGTCTTTGCTGAGTTTTAGTGCCAGCTTTTCTCAGAGCATCCATGACCTTCTTTGTAGTTTCTTGCAGCTGTTCGCTTGTTTCGGCACACACCAGGATGTCGTCCATGGAGTTGACGGCGTTCGGAATCCCTTCCAGGATTCTACTAATGACTTGTTGAAAAACGTCTGGTGCTTTGGCTATGCCAAATGGAACTCTCTTAAATCAGTACCTGCCCCACGGAGTGATGAAGGCTAGATACGTCTTGGTGCTCTCCGACACTTGCATTTGCCAAAATCCTTTCTTGAGGTCTAGCAGAGTGAACCGCTTGGATCCTCTGACATGCGCAACAATTTCTTCCAGAGTCTTGAGAGGATAGTTTCGTCTTATGAGAACTTCGTTCAGTTCCACTGGATCGATGCAGATCCTGATCTTTCCTCGCCGCTTCACAACAACCATTTCACTACAAAATGGAGTTGGTTGTGATTTTTTCGACTATTCTTTTCTGTTCCTTGCTCGTGAGCTCTTGCTTGACTTCATGCATAAGAGCATATGGGACTCTTCTTGGTGGCTTGTTTTCCAACTTCTTGCTTGCTTCCTCTTTGACATCAGCATCATAGACAAAGTTCTTGATGCAACCGAGGCCCTGAAATATTCCGTCATCTTTTCGCTTTGCTTGGACTGTGTGCACTCTCTTCACGAGGTTGAGGAGCTCGCATGCGTTCTGACCCACAACTGGTGTCATGTCGGAGTTCACGACGAGAAATTTCAGCTTTGCCGGCTGATCACGGACAGTGCATGTTTTTCTCACCTCACCGATCACTTGGATCTTGTGATTGCTGTATGTCGCAATTCTCTTGACTGGCGAAGGAAACACTTGTAGTCTCATGGCTTGGGCGTTCTTGTTTGGCAGGGCGTTGCATTGTGCTCCTGTGTCCAGTTTCATGACAACTTTAATTCCACACTTGACCTGGATGTCTTCTTGCCACACTGTCTTGCTTGTCTTGGTTCTCTGCTCTGACACATACATTTCTTCTTCAGGGTCTTCGCGGTTGTCAATGGCATGGACCTTGTGTTGCACCGTACTTCTGCTTGATCGGCACACTGCAGCAAAGTGTCCTTTCTTTTGGCACTTGTTACACGTCTTGCCGCACGCTGGACATTCTTTTGGTCTGTGAAATACTCCACAGAAGCTGCGTGCTTTTCTTGTCATGCTCGAATTAGTCGGCGTTTGCTCTTTTGTCTCCGTGACAGTCTTCTTTCTTGGTAGCTGCTTTGTCTTCGTGACGGCGTCGACAGTCTTCGTTTCTTTGTTTCCTATTTCTTTGAGCTGCTGTGACGCCTGTTCGCTCACCTTGCAGAGATTCACGGCTTTCTGCAGGTCGACAGTCGGGTAGCTTAGCAGTCCTTCTCTGACGTCGTGGTTGGTGATGCCAACGATAATGCGATCGCGTAGTAGTTCGTCAGTCAGCTCACCGAACTTGCATTTTTTTGCTTGGAGTCTTGCGGCCGTCAGAAACTCGTTGAAGGTCTCGCCCTCTTTCTGCTTCATTTGATTGAACCTGTACCTTTCGTAGGCATGGTTGACCTTCGGGTGAAAGTGCTCTTTAATCCATTGCTTTACGATGTCCAGGTTTTTCTTGTCGTCTTCGCTCAGTGGGAGCGTTCGGAACACGTTCTGTGCGTCTGGGCCGATGACAGTCATGAAGTTCGCTACTTGAACTTCGGGAGGTTTCTTCTGTAACTGGATCGCCGTTGCGTACCATTCGTAGCTCTGAAGCCAGCGTTCCTAGGCGCCTGGCGACTGCGACGAGAGATCAACAAACCTCGGCGTCTTTAGACCACCTTTCATAGTTTCAGAATCGGCGCTCACGTGCGTCGACTTGTTTGTCTTGTTTTAACGATGCCTTCTTCGCCCCGTCACTCGAATCAGTGGCTGTATTGTTTCTGCTGAGGTTCTTCATTCTTCTTCTTGTTAGATGCCGCTTCTGTTACCATGTCAGAAAGCGATGTTTATTGATTCGGCTAGGGAGCGGATTACACGATGCTACGCCATAGCTGGATCTCGCCGTCTGTGTCTTTAGCTCGGCTTGAGTTTCTTGACAGCCCAGTGTCTTGTGTCTTTTGCTTGGCTTTTCTTACTTGACAGAAACCAGTATAGTATATGTGCTATAGTATACCATAACTTCAATATCATAAGAACGGCGCCGATAAACAGGATCTCGAGTCGCTCTCGCGCAGCATTCCGGCCGTGCTTGACCGTTACCAAAGTGGAGTAGGGGGAGAGGGGGGAGGGGTCGTGAATTCCGCGGAATCGCCGACTGGAGACAAGTTTTGAAAACTGGTGGTCAGGGAAAAAGGTGTAACAAGAAGGCGGCCCCGCGGGGAAAAAGAAAAGAAAAAAGAAGAAAAGAAAAAGATCACCACATGTTGTCTGAATGCGCCCAATGATGCGTGGACACCGGAATGGAAGGCGGTTATGGCCGCAGCAGTCTGAGGTCCCCCTGCGTCCTTGACGGGGCGAGAGCGCAGAAGCTTGTGGCACCCTGAACAAAAGAAAAAACAACAACAACAACAACAAAACCAAGAATCACCAAGCGCGGCAAGAAGGTGGAAACGGTAACAGCGGACATATTTTTCTCTCCAAGGATGCAGTGAAGTTCGCTGTCGCGCTTACGACAGGTTTTCCGTGGGCTAAAAGCTCGGGAACAACTTCCTCCCTCCCCTGAATAATAATTAAAAACAAAACAAAGAGGCTGCGCTCAGGAGGTACGCTCGGTTGGATGTGGTTCGGGTAACGAGGGTTGTGGCATAGCCGGTGATTTGAAGTGCACGCCATGCCAGTCGTGTCGAGTCGCAACCAATTTGTGTGAAAGGAATAACCCGTATACTTAGAGCGCCAAATGTGTGCATTTAAGAAGTGATCTAGGTGCGCTTTATCTTATACTGTCGAAAAACGTACGTACCTATCGACGTTTGCAAGTGCGGCCTCCGGGAGCCGCCATCTTCCTGCTGGTGTGGCTAGATCGTCTGACATTCGAGCATTGCTGAGGCCGTGGGTACACTCCCAGAAAGAGGGGGTGTTGTAGTACTTGCACCCCTTGTCCCATATATATCACCCCAAGAACTACAATTCTACGTTCAGTCCACTGACCTCAAACCGACGATGCCAACTTTCGTGAGCGGCTTGATAGTCGAGTGGTACAACTTATTAAAATAGCTAATGAACGAATTAAGGGCTTTAAAGAAACATTCAAGATTTTGTTGGCCCTGCAAAAGGATTAGTGCTTTTTTTTTCCTGTAGCCTTTGATACGTACATTAGTTATTTTGTAAGTTATATCACACAGCTATCAAGCCGCTCGTAAAATTTGGTATCGTCAGGTCAATGTCAAAGGACTGAACGTCGAATCGTAATCTTGAGGTGTTATATTTGGGACAAGGGGTGTAAGTAGTACACCCCCTATTTCTCAGAGGGTAGGCCTCAGCAATGCTTGACGATCAGATGATCTACCCAGAGTCCCAAACTAGGACCAAGATGGTGGTGCCCGGAGGCCGTACTTGCAAACGTCTATGGCAGGGGTGGCCAGGCTGACCCGGCCTAAGAGCCGCAAATAAAATCACGAAACTTCCAAGAGCCGGGGGGGGGGGGGGGGGGGGGCAATAAACGAAACTTGAACTACTTTCAATCTCTTCGAGTCAAAAGCTGTCCAACTGTATGTAAGGTAGAAGTAGCACAGCACTAGCAAAACGCAACCTGTCTTTCCATTTAAAACGCGTTCCATTTCTCTTTTTGGGGAAGTGCTCGTATGACCGAGAGGGAGGCGGGAAAGTGAGAGAGGGGGGTGAGGGGGATTGGAGAGGCAGTCGCGACCGTAATTCACGCATGCAGTAGTTCGCATGGCAATGGGCCGAACGCTATTTATTTTTTGTTTCGATTAAATAACGATGACTTAGTCAAACGCACCGTTTGCAAACAAGTCAGCGTTTGTCCACACCGGGTGTGCGCAGTGCGCCTGCGCAGAAAGCAGACTCCCGTGAAGCTTGTGCGCATGCGCAGTGCAAACAGCAGCGCCACCGCAGCGCCGTGACGTCACAGAGTTCGGTTGGTGTATATATTAGGACTTTCCAATAGTCGCTTTCTGGGCGCTGCCATCTTAAATTTGTTTCCTGGGCTGTGAAGGGTGCGTAGTAGCTCCCTTTCACGAAAATACCTGTATGTTGTAGTCTCTTCCACGAAAATACCGGAAAGGTCTATAGGTACTAACAAGATTAGATACGCAGGCGGGGGCTTATCATGCACACACTTCTTGTTTCGTTAGCTCTTTGGGGTTCTCACCAGCACACTTATGTAAACTAGAAATATAAGATATGAGCCCGTGAAGAAGAAAAAAAAGAAAAAAGGAAGAAGACGTGCTTCGAATAGGTCTGCGCTCTTTTCGTCTCTCTTATTTGTGGCTATATTTTAATAGTATCAACCCTCTACACGTTTTTCTTTGAGCCTATACAAGTGCGAAGCCTGCCTCCAACTGTATGCGGGCAGGTGTGCCGGTCGGCTGGGAATTATTCCTCGGCTTTCCTGAAACGACTCCGCTATGTCCACCAGAACTCCCTCACTAACGGCAAGTCAAAGAGCTGCAACCGACCGATACAGTGTGAGTTCCTCGATATGCGGTACATCTCTCGCAAAATCGGAGTACGAAGCTTCCGCTGTTGACTTGGCAGAAGACCTCGCAGCTGGTCAACATTCAAATAACAACGTATTGAATGCCGAAGAGTCACAACTCTCTGACATGGAGCTCAACGACGACGAAGAAGGCTGGCAGACCAAAGGAGCTAAAAAACGCAAGAAGACTGACTCAAACTCAAGCAAAAGCACGGATACAGTTACCCACTCGCCGAAAGTGACAGAAGGGCTGACTGTCATCTTTGTATCAACCGTTGAAAATCAGCTCATCGCAACACTCAGCAGCCTTAAACTGTCAATTTCTTTGGAACAAATGTGCCCGGAGTGCATTCTTGAAGTCCGTCCTAACAAAAGACTCAACCTTATTGCAGTAGACACACGCAATGGCCAGACGACTCGGACGCTCCTTGCCTGCTCCGAGCTTTGCGGAATGAAGGTCAGAGCATATGAGCCAGTTCCGCGACACTACGCCGTCGGAGTGATCACAGACGTTGATCCTGCGCTTTCTGAAGTAGAGATCGAACAGAACGTGAGATCTCCGGAAGGTCGAGTGGCAAGATTGCGACGACTTGGCAAGAGCACAGCAGTGAAGCTGTCCTTCTCTACAACAACACTGCCAAGTTACGTTTACCTAGGCCATGTCCGTCACCCAGTCTCTCTATTCAAGGAACGCCCCATACAGTGCCGAAAGTGTTGCGCGTATGGACACCGAGAAGCGACTTGCAAGCGACCTTCTATTTGTAGCCGCTGCGGAGACTTAGATCAGAGAAACACCGAGTGTTTGGCGCAAGAAAAGTGTGTCAACTGTGGTCAACCTCACGCTGCCACTTCTTCGTCCTGCCCTAAATGGAAGAAAGAAAGCGAGACTCGCAATTACGCACGTCAAAATGCCGTTGATTTTCGTGCTGCAAGGACAGCTGTCCAACAGTCTAAGACAGCCAACGCAAATCAACATGGTCAGCCCCCTCCAAGCCCACCGAAAAGAAGGAATGATCCTATGAAGGAGCCTAATGTCAGTGCTGTGGATTACGCTGCAGCACTTCAGCGAAAAGGCAAAACGACGAAGGGAGAATCTCAGTTGAGCAACCACCACACCTGCACTGTGGAATCAAAAGCCGACACTGTCAGTCCAGCATTGAATGTGACGCCTGCACTGAAGCCGCAGCCTCCTCCCAGCCCGAGTGCTGAACCCACAGCTAAATCTGCTTGGGAATGCTGGATTCCACTTCTTCAGAAGGCAACCCGCATGGCTTGCGCTTTTCTATCTACTGTGGATTCGCAGTGGGCACGACTTCTCCTCTTATTCCTTAACATGATTCTTCCACTTATGGAGTCATAGTAAAGGGAGGGAAAGCCAACAGGCCGTGTCAACGAATCCGGAACCCCAAATTCCCATCAATTCTCCAATGGAACGTGAACGGCCTTCGTACACGCATTCCTGAACTTCGGCAAATTCTGCAGCAGAGAACCATAGATGTAGTTGCACTTCAAAAAACCAACATCCTGCACGGTGAGGTACGACTCTCTCCATATGTTTTCTACAATTCCACCACAATTGACTCAAAGACTAGGTCTAGAGTTTCACTTTTGGTGAGATCAAGCCTCCATCAAAGCGTCCTGGACCTTTCAGACCTCTGCTCATTAACGGCAGAGTATGCGGGAGTGACAGTAAGGCTCGGCACGCAAGACACCACAATAGTTTCCATTTACGTAGCCCCTGGGGGCACATGGGACCCTGATGTGTTGCACCAAATTCAACAGAGAGCTGAAGGTGAACTTTTATTAGCTGGTGATTTCAACGCACACAACATCAACTGGGGTGATAGCCGAACCAACAGAAGGGGAAGATGCCTGGAAGATACCATTGCGGCCCTGTACCTCACAACTCTAAACAGCGGAGCACCCACATTTATCCGTAAAGGGGTCAGAAAAAGCGTCCTTGATCTCACATTTGCATCGCCTGCGATCAAAGTGTCGTGGGCAATACAACCAGACACATGGGGTAGCGACCATGTTCCTATCATTATAGCCTCGCCGAACGCAAGTGCAGTCGCCACCAGAACATGCAAAGTAGTCAACTGGGACCTTTACCGTGAATACATGGCAGCATCGGTAACTGCGGCTGACGCTAACGCTACAGACCTACCTGCCATCATTGAAAACTGCATTCGACGAGCGACCCGACTGGTGAAGGTTCCCATCACGCGACCCGTCCCGGACCTAGAGTTTCTCAACCTCCGAGCGGCACGGAGACAAGCCCAACGACGGGCTATGCACACAGATACAGAATACGACTGGGCACGTTACAAAAAAATAGATGCGGCGTTCAGGAGGCACACAAAAAAATTGCAGCGCTATCAGTGGGCTCAAAAATGTATTTCCTTCGGGAATCCGAGGGGAGCCGCGCAAGCTTGGCGGTTAGTTGGCGCGTTGGCAGCTGCGAAGGTCCCTCGTCACCCAATTGCAGCACTCGCCATTAGGAACGACAAAACCATGACTGAAACGGCAGAACTGCTAGCTGATGAATTTGCGTGCCCCCTTCCTACACCAACCGTGGTTTTACCCCAAGAGCTGATAGGCAATTCCATTTCTGAAGCATTCACAGCAGATGACGACTTCACCATCTTTGAACTGCAGTATGCGCTCCGACATTGCAAACGCCGAAGTGCACCCGGGCCAGACGGAATCACGTATCAAGCATTGAAAAACATAGACCAAGCTCATCATCCACGACTTTTAGAGACACTCAACTCAATATGGAGAACAGGCATTCTGCCTATGACCTGGCTAGAATCTATCGTAATTCCAGTTTTGAAATGCGGTAAGCCAAGCCACTCCCTCTCATCCTATAGACCTGTGTCCCTGACAAGCTGCCTAGGAAAACTACTTTAGCGCCTGGTCTTGAGACGCCTGACATGGCACCTAGAGCAATCACATGCGATGCCACACCAGCTGTCAGGATTTCGTGCGAAGAGGTGTACAGCAGACACAATGGGCGACTTGGCATCTGCACTCGAAGAGGCAAAAGCACGCCGCAACATGCTTCACATTGTGTTTTTAGACATAAAACGAACATTTGATACACTTCCGCATAATGTTATCCTCCAGCGCCTCAGACAGCTCGGAGTAAAAGGGAAAATGCTCGAATATATTAAGGCATTTCTCTCTGGTAGAACGATTCGGGTCAGGGTCCCGGGAGCACTTAGCAGTCCACGTACTGTGACTGGGCGTTCCTCAGGGAAGTGTCCATAGTCCTTTACTTTTCAATGTGGCCATGGCAACGCTTCCAAGCTCACTTTGCCAGCAGGGACCGTTCCATGTGCAGATATCCATCTATGCAGATGATGTGGCTCTTTGGTGCACTGGCTCAACTCGAAGGGCAAGGAAGATTCGTTGTCAACTCCAAGAGGCACTCGATACAATCTGCGATGCCATCGAGAAACTCGGACTGACACTTTCCCATGAGAAAACAGCAGCGCTGCTTTACCGTCCGAGAGGACGCCCCCCCCCCCCCCCCCCCCCCCCCCCGAACGAGCGCTGCAACTCAAGATGGCTGGGATGCCAGTCAAGAGGGTGAGGACACACAGATATCTTGGATTGTTGTTAGATGATCGGGTAATTTGGAGACCAGAAGTCCGCAAAGTTCTCTCCAAGTGCCGCAGCCTTCTCGGAGTTCTGCGGTGCCTCCGCGGCCATACCTGGGGAACACCACAGCACGCCCTCTTTCAGTTATATAAAGGTTTAATCCTCTCCCGCCTACATTATACTCTGCCACTACTCAACATCGGACCAGCACAACAACGTGACGTTGAAACATTTCACCGTGTAGCACTAAGGATGTGCGTTGGGCTGCCGCGATACGCGGGAAACGTTGCCACACTCATTGCTGCTGAAGAATGGCCTGTTTTCCTCCGGGCTGATGAGCGCGCCTGCCGTCACCCTGCACGAATTCATGGTGCGTCCTCTGGGAGTACACTACTCTCACACGTCCTTGATCGCCCGAACTCCCGCTTTGGCTACTTGGCGAGACAGTTCGAAGATCTTATAGGACCACCTGGACATATCCCTCCACCCCCGCAGCCTCATCTAGAAGTACCACTGACGATAAGTGAAACCCTCCCTTACATGCATAGCAAGGCGAGTGTTTCTGGGACAATTTCTCGCCTTTTGACTCAGGAACTACTCTACACAGAGGATATTGAATGGCTGCAAGTATACACCGACGGCTCCACCAGTCCGGCGACAGGAACTACTACGACAGCAGTCTTCATCCCAACTCACAACGTCTGCATTGCAGACAGACTGAACTTCGCCACAACATCCACTATTGCGGAGCTGGTGGCCATTTGGCGGGCTTTGGAGCTGCTAGTGCGAAGTGGAACACCAGGGAGAGCAGTCATTCTCACAGATTCGAAATCTGCTCTTCAACTTCTCCGGAACCCCGAGACTGGCACTCCATTGACTGCAACAACTGTAGCATCTGCCAGGTCAGCTGAAAGAAAGGGTTGGCAACTCGCTTTTCAGTGGTGTCCTGCACATACTGGAGTTGCGGGAAATGAGAAAGCAGATGCTCTCGCTACTGAAGCCCATGGACTTGAGACCCCAACCATTTCCCTTCGCCGGTACAACGAAGCCTGGCGATTTATACGAAATTTCTACCAAAAGCGCCACCCACACCGAGAGACGGCTGAAGGACGGCCCCCTCCAGCAATCCCCCGCAAGCTGTCAAGAGAACAAGCGTCAATGTTACATCGGCTGAGGGCAAACTGCGCAAACACAAGATCAACTCTGCACAAACTTCAACGAGTCAGTAGTCCTGATTGTCTACACTGTGGAGCCCTAGAGGACATTGAACACGTGCTACTAGTGTGCACAGAGTACGAAGAAGAGCGTAAAACCTTGTTTCAACGCTACACTTTCAATGGACTTCCTTCCTCCACCACTCGGGAACTCCTCATCCCAGAAGCCCCACGTCGGCTAGTCCAGAGGGCTTACAAAGACCTCTTGGATTTCTTGAGTGAGACTGGTTTGGCAGACCGTCTATGACCTAATACCACACACCGCAAACAGCAAGGTTGTTAAATTGAAACCCACACTTGTGCCAAAGCCCCATCACATTATTGGACTGGTTTCCAAATTTCCACACTATCTCTTTTAGCCGCCTACGGCTCCTCCCCCTTCCCCAAGCCGGGTAGCGACTCGCCCCGTACAGGAGGCCAACATCTCTCCCGGCTTTCCCTTTCCTTCTCTGGACCTCACAAAAAGAAGAAGAAGAAAAAGCGTGAAGAAGAGAAAAAAAAAAAATTGCAACGTGCCCGTAAGTGATATTTTTTTCTTCCCTAATGTACACCTTTCCAGCCCATATCACCAATACCACCTGAAAGACAAAAACCTGCGCGGAGAGCAAGTTCGTCTGCTTGTTGCGCAGGAGTTGCGATGACGTCAGAACGACGCCGAGCTCTGATTGGGTTTGATTAAAAGGATAGTGGGTAGATCTCAACGCCAGATGCCACGAAGTCTACCCACTATTGTTTTCCCAATCAACCAATAAGAGCTCGGCGTTTTGACATCATTGCAATCTTCTGGGCGTAGCAGCAGACGAACTTGTGCTCCACATTGCACAGAAGAGAGCTACTTCGTATGTTCAGAACCGCAGCCCTGTGGACGAAAATGGCAACGCAGAAGGCGATTATTAAGATGGTCGCCTGGACTGCTCTCACTGTTCGTAAACACGCGTGTTTTCTCTCTTGGGCGTTTCGTCATATGTAGACAAGTATGTTTTCATATGACGGAGCACAGGTTTCCTCAGTGTTTGATACTGCTACGCAGTCTTCATGTTTTGTTACTGCTACACAGCACATGCAGTCTTCAAAAACACCATCGGAATTATTTCTCCCCCTCCGTCTGTAAACTCGGACAAGGATCAATGTACCTGAAAACGAACCGCTCCACCGCCCGACCTTACCACATCGGCGGCTTAACGTCTGTCAAGAAAACGAGTTTCCGTGATTGATACTTCGCAGTGTTCCGCAAGACGCCATACTGCCCGCTGCAACCGCCGGGAAGGGACCCCCTCCTCAGTTATGCGCCCGAACGTTCAAGTCAGAGTAAAGTGCCACTCAAGATTAGTTTACGAATTCGCGGTCGCTGTGGCTGGTCCTAAATGACGCTTAACCAACACGTGTCATGGACATGTACACACAATCTCCGATACTGCCGCGAAATCGAGACGGTATCGTAGTATTTTTTACTGCTTAGGTCGGAATGGGGATCTATAGCTATAAACCAGACGAGGGATTCTCATGTATGTCACAAACAAAAAACAACCCCACAAAACAAAGAGCCGATAGATCGGCAGCGACGACGGAACCGAAAGCAGGTTTCGACGCGAAAAACAACGAGACTCCTCGTTTCGTCGGGGCCTCAGAGAAATAAAACAAGGCGGCGTGTGCACGGTGAGACTCCCGCCTCCTTTCGGCCGAGGAAACACAAACCTCGACGCTGCGCAACGGATACCTCGGTAATCATCCTCGGGTGTCTCTCTTATTGCCCAATAGTCTTCGCTCCGCGGTCCGAAAGAACAAAACGAAAGGGGAGCGGCACTTTTGCATTGCGAGCGCCGCCCGTCAAAATATTAAAACCTAAACACGCGCCCCCGTTATTCGCTAAAACGTCGATTCGCTCAAATAGCGCTGTTCGCTAAAACGTCATTCGCTCATGTGATATGGATCCCTGACGTGAATGCAATCCCCTGCACAAGAAGCAGGCGAACTTCCGCGTGAGGCAAGTTAGATTTCCCCCTCGGGTTATTACGCTCTCGCTCACAGAGCGGTGCCAGATGATAAAAGGCAGGTGTCTGAGTGTTCCAGCGAGCACGTCGCTTGCGCCGCCCTGATACCTTAATGATGAACAGACAGATTTTGCCATTCAATTTCACGAAGGAAATCAAATTCCATCTCGATCTCCAACATATCTGGCGCGTCTATTTTCCCGCGAAGCACTTAAGAGACCCCATCGCTGCAATCTAGCTCGGCGAAGGACACAGATTCAGTACCAGCGGTGATCTAATTCAAAAGTCAAAAGTGATTTTCAGAAAATTTAAATCGGAAAACGGTGCCCATTTTCGCCCGCTTTCGGTAACTGGCGCCACAGAGCCCCATGTATTCGAGAGTTTTGTCGGCCGCCATTTCACCACTGAAAATTTCAGAAAATCATTTACAAATTTTCAATAAACAAGCAGTTAGTGCTGAAACTGTGAAATCTTTTTCGGACCGTTAACGCTACATTTAGGCGGACGAAGAATAAGGGTTCAACAATGCGTAATTAACTCAAATTAACAGTCTGCGGTGTGACACTGGAGCACGACGTTTGACGTGCTTTTATGGTGCTCAGTATCACATCGCGAACTTTTTTTTGCTAGATTTACGTTTAGTTGCGTCATTCGTCGAAAAAGAAGACGCCCTGGACATTTTCGAGTGCAGCAGGGCGGTCTAACAAAATATAATACAGCAAACAGGAAGTCTCGTGAGGTGCCCATAAAGGGGTATTCACACAGGGAATGATTTTCGGGGAGTGGACATGTGTGTGACGTCAGTGGTTCGCGGAACCCCCGGCTCAAGCATTCACACGAACGGTGGGGAGCCGAGAGGGATGTCAGTGTCATCAACAGGACTCGGTCCGTGCTGACGAGAGTAGAAAAACGAATGCGTACGTGAAACGGAGATACACGATTATGGCAGCAGCCGCCACTAGACGCGGAAAACGACAAACTAATTTCGAAAATCACTTCGATATATCCGGTATTTCGTTATAACCGATTTCGGTTAACGAAGCGCACAAGGGAGTGGGAAAGCGTGATTGCTTCGCTGTAGCCGCTCTTTCGTTATAACCAAACTTCGTTATAACCGGTCTCGACAGTGTACAAAGAAAAAGGAGCGGCTTGAGGACGACATCGGTGAATATCAAAGACTCTTTCGGGTGTCTCGGACGACATATGCGCAACGGCGCAGGCCACCACAACTTAGGCGACCCTGAAGCCGTCGCCGGTATCTCGCCGAGCAAAATCTCTAACGTTGCCAGACGCGCAAACAAGATACCGCCAATTGCAAAGAGATCCCACGACAAAGCGGGGAGCGCTTGTGCAGCTCGAGCAAAAGCTGTAAGCAGCCAGACTATCTTTTCTATTTCGGTTTCTGAGGGAAATACGAAAAAAAAAAAATCCCGCTGCTAGCAAAAAAAAAAAAAAAAAAAAATTGTTTGTGATGATTTAGACGCTTTGCACACGCGACAAATTACAGCCGCCATTGTTGACCTCCTCTTGTCGTACCAGATACCGAGTCCGTGAAGTGAGAGTTGCCGAGCTTTCACAAAGACCCATGCTGGGGAGTGGGACAACGTAGAATCTAGAATGGCGATAACCTGCCCTACTGCGGTGATGATGAAATGAAGTAAACGTATTAAGAGCAAACTAAAATTGAAGGTCAGTCACTGCGTCGCCCATATACAACAGCTGCTGCAGATCGTCTGTCTGTACAGCCTCACCTAAAAGGGAAAATAAAACTCCCCAGGGTATCTTACCGGTTTATTCAATAAACGAGCGTAAACAAATGTTCAATAACAACAACTGCAAATGTACAAAAAGAAAGAAAGAAAAAAAGCCTCGACGTTTGGGCAAAAAAGAGATGCGACCCGCTCGAGCGCGAAGTCCTTCAGACCTGCTTGAGAAACCAGCTCCACGTTCACCCACCTAAAGGAGTGGCATTATTGTATCCTTCTTAAAAAGATCACCGAAGCGGTTTTCGGAGCGGCACCGGACTGTGACCTATACGCGTCACATCGCCAAAGAGCAAAGTAATACAAATTGTAATTGCATGTACGGAACGTCATTATAATTAGAGCCCCGCATACCCGCGGATTACCCGCGAATTATCCGCGGATATATCCGCAGTAGACTGGCGGATGCGGATAAACATGAATCAAAGTCGGTGGTTTGCGGATCGGATGCGGATATCCGCGGGTCCGGATCATGCATTTTTGCCGAGGTGCCCCATAAACGTGTGTGACCGCATAGTGTAGAGTAAATAAGTGAGTGATTCTATAATGTGCATCATCGAATGTATTGCGGGAGCAAACTACTCGTTTAAATAATAGGTGGCAATCGGGGAGAAAATTGTTCTTTGCGTCAAGAAAGATTTGATTCTCACCGAAGATCGCTGTAGAACGTTCTATCTCGTCAAAAAAATGCTTTCCCTAGAAAAAGTAAAGAAGGAAGGAGCACCAGTCGTACCGGGAAAGCGTGTTCTTGTTTGGCAGCTGGAAAGAGCGGAAAATGTTTTTGGGCAAAGAAAATTAAAACGTACAAGCCACAAAAAAAGCTGAACAAGCCTGCAAGTGACTTCGTGGCTTCTTTGCGTTAAAGTAGATCGAGGAGACTGAATTCGATCCAATGAGGTGGTGTAATTTTCGCCAGCACGAGTTTCCGCACCTCATTCTTGTAGCGCAGTTCGTGCGCGCCGCCCCAGCGTCAAGTGCATCAACGGAGAGAGACTTCAGATTAGCGGGTATTAATTTAAGATAGGCGAATCAGTCTGAATCCGTCTTAGTTGACAACATTCTGTTCCTTTTACACAGCAACCTCAACGAGTGAAAAAGTGCATGTGAGTGCGTTCTCGTTTTCTCGACAGTAGGCACTGAGTTGATCTTAAGTATTTATGGTTCCCAGGATGCAGTTGAGGGGGTTCGTGTTTAAAACTGAAACCGATAGGTGAGGTTGCCGTTATTGAATCGGGATATATGCCCAGTTGTGTACTCGCGCCTTACCCAATGTGCACGAACGTTTTGCTGCGGCGATTTAGCGCCTTTACTCTCCCACTTTTTTATTGTTTGACCTAAATAAAATGACACAACGTTCGTAGTCTGTCCTTCGTAAATTTTCATGTTCATAAAATATGCGTCCGCGTGAAGTGGGTTTTAGAAAGCAAAAAAGAAAAGAAATAAAAGGTCATTTCTTTTGAGCGCATCTACAGGACAGAGTGCTAATGGCACAGACTCTTAAGACGACCTTATAACTGCGATAATCTTTCGAGCGATGCGAAGTGTCTCCGGCAGGCAGATCGCTTATTTTATAAATACAATCAAACAGAATACGATAAAATGACTTTCACCGCATTCGGACACGAAGAGTTCGTTGTACAAAGGCAAGTAGACGGCTTATAAGATACCATCCAGATGTTTTTTTTTTTAATTTTTATTGAAGCTTGATTTTATGATGTAAAAAGAATGCGTGGATTCAGGAATGGAACATTTGAGCAGGAACGAAGAAAGTCCCTAACTTGAGCTAAAGATTATAACAATAAAATAACAAGGGTCGTTCCAGCGAGAGAAAGTCGGGCTAATTGAACGCAGAGAGTTGGAGACGAGAGAGCAAGTCTTCCGCTTCGCCTGTTCCTGATCGCAGAGGTCGTCGGACAATGGATCGACCGCCTCAAAGTCGTTGAAGTTTTTCAAGCACTAACTCCCCTGTGTTACTTTGTTATTGCGACAAGTCTCAACTGGAAAGATGCGACGGGATAATCGTGCCAGAGTACCGGTTATACTCGCCTGGAAACGCGATACACAGAGAGCTGTGACCCAACAAACACATAATTTAACAAACAACAACATGACACACCTTATCCCATGTTTTTTGTAGAGATATCAGACAGTCGCGAGAGCAGAGTGGCTCTGTTTCCGTGATTATTCCTTGAATAGAGGGTTTTCGAGTAGGGGGTTCCGGCGCTTTGGGTGCTCCGAGCAGGTTGGGGGTCCCCAGGTGTTGGGCCTCCTATTATATAACTCCCTAATGAAAGATCTCTAAAATTCGAATCTAAATTGAAATTGATCGATTTCCCATTTGAACATGAAAACGGAGGGAGGCCGAGGAAAAAGATGATCAAGCAGCTTGACGTGCCCTTCCCCCCCCCCCCCCCCCCCCCCTTTCCCAGGAAGTGGCAGCCCCAAAAGGAAAAGCAAGATGTGTGCTCGCTAGTGATGCAGAACTATCAATAAATGGGCTATCGATACGATCGATAGTTTTTCCAAGACTATCGATAGTTTTTTGATAGTCGACTATCGATAGTACTATTGATAGTTTTTCGATAGTCGACTATCGATAGCTTTTTTCTATCGATAGTCAGATTTCTGGCGACTATTGATGCTATCTATAGTAGGGTCGTGCGAATATTCGAAATTTCGAATAGTAGTTTCGAATAATAGACTATTCGATATTCGCTTCGAGAAGAACTGCGCTATTCGCGTTTTACGAAGTGTTGATTGCGGTGGGTTAGCCCCGTTGAGTGCGCTTCTTTCCAAGCTCCGGTGCACAGCGGGGAAGCAATAGCAAAGGAAGCGAGCACTGCGGGTGTTGCTTCTTTGCATTACATGGATGCTCGGTAAGAAGCGCACTTAACGGGACTAACCCGCCGCGATAAACACTTGGAAAAGTATGAATATCGCAATTGCGTCCTTGGAAGAAAAGCCTACATTCAAAGCGGGATGGTGCAAACATGCCGGCTATAATTGGGAATAAATGGAAACTTTGTGAATGTGTATATCTACATTGTAGTAAAAGTTCCAAGATTAAACTGACTGTTATGCAAGGGTATACTATATTAGGCAGAGATGCCCTTACAACCTGCGTTCAACATGCGCAATTATTTATTTTTTTTAACTCGAGATTAAATCAGGCATATTTTATATAGCAAACTTTGTAAATTCACTCAATTGGGTATAGTTTGCCATACCTATAGGATTAATTTTATGTAAAATTCGTTGTTTACTTGCTATCCCAAGACATCAGACCTTATGAAGACACAGTTAAAAAATATAGATAATTTAGCTTATAAATGAACAAGTGGAACAACCTTCACAAGTTAGCTGGGTTTTCGTCTAATCATTACGCAAAGGTAGTAAAAGGCGTGGAAGAACTATTCGATATTCGTATTGAAAATATTCGGCCAAAACCAGTATTCTCTTCGAATTCGCTTCGAGTTCGCTTCGAACTCAAAATCCACTATCCGGACAGGACTAATCTATAGTACTATCGTTAGTTTTGCACCACTAGAGCGAACACAGTTGCCGCACCCCCGCTCGCCTCCCTTCCTCCTCTCTTCGCCCAAACTCCCGTCTTCGTCATCACTGAAAGCTGAACCAAATTTGGGAAGGTAAGTGCTTGGGCTAGTTGGGTATCCCATTTGAAAAAAATAAAGCGAGAAAAAAAGAAGAGGGAGCGACGTAAGCTACCAGTGTCGGAAAACTATCGATAGTAAACTGTCGACAGTACTATCGATAGGTTTACGATAGTCGACTATCGATAGTTTTTCTATAGTCGATTAAGGATAATTTTTCGATAGTAGATTATCGGTAGTACTATCCATAGCTTTTCGATAGTCGACTATCGTTCGTACTATGAACAGTTTTCGATAATCGACTATCGATCATACTATCCATAGCTTTTCGATAGTTGACTACTGATAGCCCTATCGACAGTTTTTTTACTATCGAGAGTCAGATTTCTGGCGGCTATCAATACTATCGATAGTTTTGGACGACTAGTGATAGCACACACTGAAATATACTGCATACAGAGTACACATATGAACTAAGAAAATCAAAAGCAACACAAATCACACACAAAAAAAATGACTGGATTCGAAACATGTGTTAACGATGATAAATAAATAAAGGAAACTTTTTACATAAAATTTGTAAAGCGAAACAAATATAACTGGCACGTCATGATGAACTGCATTTTAGTTTTCTTGGCTTGCGCTCGTGCGCCATACCATCACAGCATTAGAGCTTTCGTGACTGACTCCATAAACTCATAATGTAACAATCGCAAAAAAAAAAGAAGATTGCTATGTAGTCAGATAATAATAATAACCAAAGTGCGATTATCTGGTCAGTCACTCGGTTGATCAGAAACTGCATGTAAGTTTCGCGTTTATTTCCTCTTTGTTCTGAGGAGGCGAGAGAAGCTGGTAGTTAGCCTAACTACACTGCCTGGAACGCGTCTCCGAGTGCTGGTGTGTTTAGCGTTCGATTCCGCCCATGCATCGGAAGTTGTCCCGAAGTGGCCACACATGACGTCACAAAAAGCCGGATGCCATGCTGCCGGATGTCGCGATCCTGGCGGTTGGTCGTAGAAACGCTGGCGAAAAGCACGAGCGAACGCGAGTGTCGCTGTCGTCGCGGCGTCCCAACTTCTGGCTGCCGAAACGTCCGTGGACTGTCACGCTATAGTGAGCGACCTGCAGTAGAACAGGCGTCTGCCACATCCACCACCCCTGCTGCGACGCCGCCAGGATCGTGGTCGGCGACAGCGTGACACTTCTCTGACGTCATCAGGCGGAAATTGAAGGACCGCTCTTGACGAGGGAGGCAGACAAACCCGGTCGGAGACGCGTTCCAGGCACCATATATCCTAACCAAGTATAACAGGAAGGCCGCAGGGGTTGATACATCACCTATAGTCGGTCAGCGCACGGCATAGATTGGACACGAATGCTGCGTCATTGTTCGGCAGGCTGTCGTGTCCTCGTTGATTGGACCCAAGTTCCGGCCGAATGCTGACGTGCAGCATTCGTGTCCAATCATGCTATGCGCTGGCCACCGGTATAGGTGGCGTGAAGGACGCTGCCAGCCGTGCGGCGTCGCTTTTTAGAAGGTGATAATTGATCTAACACGAAGAAAAAAAAAAATAGCCGACAGCAGATATTGTGCTGCGATTGACATCGGCGGTAACTGTTGCGTTGTTGAAAGGTGCGCTTCAGGAGATTCGCTTTTAATCCATGTGCTTTACGATTTCTTTTTTATTATATATTTTTTTTAATGGTAGAATAGTTGTAGGAGTTGAGCTTTAGGGGACGTGTGCTTTTGCGGAATGCCTTTACGATATGTGCACTTGACGAGAAAAGGACGCCGATATGTGCTTTTTGGTTGAAATGTTTTGTAGAACGTGGCTTTTTGGTTCATTGCATTGTGGAGACGCGCTGGAGGACTTTCCAGAACCCCGAATCTCCGACGGCGGTTTCGGAGGTACTGCTGTGTGGGCGGCGGTGAGGCGCGGGGGGGGGGGGGGGGGGGGAGGGGGGGTGCAATAGCGCGTCTTGATCAGTGTGCGAGGAGCGAGGAGGGACGGCGATGGGGCAGCGCGATTGCACGATGACGACGCGCCCCCTGCAATCACGCGAGTTTTTACGTACGGACGCTGCCGGATTTCGCAAATGACAACTGCCGTTGTAAAAAGAGAGATTGAAATAAACAGAAAGAAAGGGAGAGGGAGGATTGGTGGTTAGTTTAATATCGTAGAGCGAGCAAAATCGAATCAAAGAAGCCATTGCTTTCGCAAAGCAAATTCGCGGCGATGTTCCCGAACGCCGCCCGGTTTCAGCTTCTTGTCAAGCCCTTTTAAAAACCGTCTTAGAAACTTTTTATTTGCTTGCACCGTAGAGTAGCAGTGCGTTTCATAGAGCTGAGGAGACGCTGGAAGAGGCGGTCGGCCAGTCAAAAAACACGAAGAGAAAGGGAGAAAAACAAACAAAAAACACTCGTACCACGAGGAAAACATCGAAAGAGGTTTCGGATGAACCAAGAGTCCCGTCACCTTTGACTGCGCCATTTAGATTGGAGAGACATCGAAAGCTATCCGCGTGACCCCTTTTCAGGGGCACCGGTTGTGGATGATGAGCGTCGTTGGAATGCGGTCTCGGAGAACGATCGTCACAAACGATGCGCGGCAACCCTTTTCTGAGACCCTAACGTCGTCTGGAAGAAAGAAACCAAACGATGCAAGATCAAAGGTTTCCAGAAGCAGTCAGAGACGCGGCTGCCCTCCGATCCGCCTCAAAGTGTTAAGCGGCACGCGCTACCGGGTTACAACGGCTGATTGGCCCTGTACCGACCTTTCCGCTGCTAGACATTGCCGGGTTGTCAAAGATATGAGCGTATACACCAAGACGCGCCAGAGGCGAACGCGGAGATTGCGAAGATACTTCGTTACTGTGCGGATAAAGCGTTTGAGTGGAGTTCACGAAAGCCGCGGAAGGAGCTGTGCAGGCAATGTCCGAGGTGTGCTTCTTCCTTGTACAGGGTGTTAAAGAAAGAAAGTACAGGGTTTCTTTTCAACCACAAATATGAATTATGCATGGGCCAACGCTCATTCTCCGCAGAAAAGGTAGTGCTAGAGGTCCGAACCACATGCCAGAGTTTCAGCACGAATCGATATTTTATTCAAAGGTATAAGTGATTTTGCTGAAAATTTCAATGGGAAAATGGGGCTCCTTTTCGCCCGTTTTCGGCTTCTGGCGCCATAGAGCACCATGTGTTGGAGAGCTCCGTCCGCCACCATTTTTCCCATTGACATTTTAAGAAGATCCTTTATAACTTTTGAATAAAAATATCGCTTCGCGCTGAAACTTTGGCATCATGGTTCGGACCTCTAGGGCTAACCTTTGGGCGGAGAGGGAGCTTTCGGCGATTCGTAGTTTATTTTGTGCGGTGAAAAAAACCCTGTAAATGTTTTCAGGAACGCCCTGTATACGACCAATCATATAGGTATAATCAATCTAATCATATAGGTATATATAAAGTAGACATGGTTCATAATATGACTGCGGTTTAGGCACTGCCCTATTTAAACTTAGCGAACTTACATGTCCCGCTAAATTTAGCAGACGGTGTTCACGTGACGTCACGTACGTGAAGCCGTGACATCACGTGGCACCATGATGTCACGTGACACTAAATTTCCGCTAAGTTTAGCAGAGAAAACTTCTCGCTGAATTTAGCGAAAAGAAAACGACATATGTCCGCTAAGTTTAGCGGGAAAATCGCTACGTCGTGCGACCCGGTGTCACGGGAAACCGTGACGTCACAATACTCCGACACCGTAAATCCCCGTTAAATTTAGCGGAAAAAATTTCAGGCTAACTTTATCGGGCCTCGGCGTACATAAAACGCGGGGTCCACTGCGAAATCTCGTCAGTAACGGCTACCGCCGTAAAATAAATGAAACACTATATAACTTGTGTTAAATATCAGGGAATAACGACAACAGTTTTGACGTGATATTGGCTTTTAATTATATAGTTAGATGTTAAGCAAAACAGCACGCCCAATAAATTTTAAACTCTTCCTCCGTCAGGCGGCGTCAGTTCGCATTCAATGGACCTTTGCTAAATTTCCCAAGTATCGAGGAGAATGCTGGGAATGTAGGTACACGCGTGGCGTGCGCTCGCCTTCCCCGTATACAAGAATGGAAGTAAATAACCAAAATAAGGCGTCGACGCGTGCAAGATGCTATTTGTTTTAGGTTTTTGCTTTAGAGAAGTTACTCCTGCAGACGGCAGCAAGCGCGGCGCTTGTAACAACACTCGCAACATGCTCCTTGGTGCTTGGGTCATTTAGTAAAAATCTATATTTCCGCACATGCGCATAACAGTCGAACTTTAATCGAACTTCGCGTTAAGACCTGGTCGAAGTGGGTCCTTGGAACAAATCATAGGGAAGTGCTCGAACGCTCGAACATTCGCGTACGAAAGATGTTAAAGAAATTTACTAAGAGATAAAAACAAAAACAAAAATAGTGGAAAGTGCGTTATAAAAAAAGTGTACTTTCCACTAGTGCACGGGCGGACATACTCTAGACTCTACAGGGCTAATATTCACGATAAGCGGGATAATTAACTATACATTGTTAATTGCGTTTTTTAATTAATTAAAATAATCATGTAGTTTTAGTTAGAAACTTGCTAGGCGCCGTCAAAAACCACTAAGCCAGTAAAGTTTGGGAGGACTTTAAGCACGTGGGTTACGCGGGGGAACTATAATTTGTTAATTAGCGAAATATAATCCCGTCATTCCAATTGAGAAACCTGCTGAGCGCCGTCGAAAAACACTACATCGGAGAATTTCGGGAGGAAATCAGGCGGCTGGGAAGCGCGATGGAGGGGGGGCTAAGGCATCATTAGTTCTGCAAATGGCGCAAGGCTGGCTGTTCGAAAGCGCGGATGGAAAGATTACCGTTCGTCATACGCGTGGGTCCTCTTGGCTTTTCTGCGGGAAAGAGAACTCGCGCGCTTTCCTCAGAGTGCACTACGCGAACTGTCCCGCATGCAATCCCCATCCAAAGCCTTTCTTCTCCTTCCGAAGTCGTTCGCTGCTTTCACGGTTCCGTCGTCGCTCGCTTCAAACGGTCGCGCGCGCGCGAGCAGGTCTAGGCGTCCTTCTCCTCCTCTTCTCCTCCCGCGCCGTTGAGTTTTTTTGGGGTCACGTGACGAGGGGCGCGTCATATAAAACGCTCGGCGGCAACCAATCGCGTCCTTTGAAGCGTTCCGAAAGGAACGAGGCAGGCTACCGGCGCAGTGTTTGCATCGCGCGCGACATCGACACAGCTCACAGTATGCGGTGGGCCGAATTCGACTGACGTCGTTCCGACGGAACATCGCCGCAAGAAGGAACAACAAAAAGAGGTGCTGAGACTTTCGGCACTGTGGTCTGGAACCAGTGGAGAAACCCCTACCTTGTCTTTTTTTTTTTAATCTATATTTATTGTTTTTTGTTTTGTTTTGTTTTTTTCCTTTACTGGACCTGCGGTCGACAGCAGTTGGTTGTGATTCTGCGACTGGGATTTTCTACGAGCGTCATTTTGTGTTGTGCTAAAATGCCAAGACGGATTTTCGCGCTCAGCCTCTTCCTAGTATGGTGAGTCCAAATTTCTTTTCATTTTACCTATTTTGTATTTACAAACCATCTTAATTACATCACAACTGTTTCAACGGTGCCATACTAAGCTCGGTAATATTCAATACTGCGCGTGCAGGTATGTCCACATCTCCGAGTGAGCAATCTTTTTGCCTATAGGATTGCGACACAGAACTATGAAGATGTAGGGCCATAATAATTATTATTTTATGACATTCTTTTTAGTATTGCCCATGACTAGGCGTTTCCAGAGCGCGCTTATTATCCTAACTCGGTAGATCACGCGGTTCAGCTAGTTATGGCGTAATAATATCAGAGTTGTGAAAGTGATGTAGTTGCGATCAGGCCTCATCTTCACAGTTACAGAAACTTTCGCATCAGAAGCTACGCAAAGGTGAAGGCGCCGAGGGCAACGCAGGAAGGCAAGCTCAACTAGCCTTCTTGTTGCCGTGTAATACGATGACATGAGCATTGTGTACTAGCGAAATGATGTGACAAGCTCACGTATCGATTCGCCTGAGGTGTTGATTCGATTAAAAGATCAATGAACACCTCAGCGGAATAGAGATGACACCACAGTTACGAACTTAACAAAAAAAAAAAAACAAAAAAAAACAACAGTAACAGGAAATAAACAAAGACCGAGAGATGCGAAGCGAGAAGTTTGCCATCCGGAAGAACACCCAAATGCACCAATTCGTGTCTCTTGAAGATCTCTAGCACAGTGACCACGATGAGTAATGTATCGGCGTTGTGTCAGTTACTAAAAATAAATAATCAAATAGCGTAACCAAGTTACTCCGACAGGAAGTGACGCGCGCTACTGAACTTAGAGTAGCCTTCCCGCGAATGCTGCAAAATATCGTCACTGCGGACGCGCCGGAACTTCGCTGCAACCTAGAAAGCACCACTTTGTTCCTGAAATTGCAACTAATTACGATAACACGATGACTTTCAAATAACTCGTTTATAGCCCAGTGAAAGCGACAGTTTCAACGGGAAATTAGAACGCGGTACAACGCCATCTACCCTAGCTGCTTTTCTGAAAGATTTTGCCTCCCATAAGATTTTTTTTTAATTTTTGAAGTTTTTTTTTTAAGTTTTTTTTTAAGGGGAGGGTATTGCGCATGCGCAGTGCCGACAACAGCGCCATCGCCGTGGTATGACATCAGAGAGTTAGGTTGGTCTGCGACCACCAACAACTTAAGGAACGCAGGGGCGTGGCTTCGCGCTTCTTGCTTCGTGATTGGCTCTCCGGCGGTCTTGTCGGCCCATGCCGCAATCTGATTGGCCGAGGACCGATAATGAGTTGTTAAGCTGCCGGCGACTACACATGCAACTCACTTCTTTGACGCCACTTTCTGAGGTCATGTGCCTGGGAGGAGGCGACAGGCCGGAAAGGATGGCCAGTGGACTTTTGCACCGCTGGGAACAAAGAATGAAAATATTTCGAGCGCCGAAAAAGTCTCACCTAGGCGGGTTTTTTTTTTCTTGTTTTTTTTTTTTTTGTTTTTTAGAGAAGATTTTTTTTTTTTTGCACTGTTGCAATTTTTGGAAAGGGTAAGGTCGTTCTTGTCGTTATGACTAAATAAATGTAAATTTGGGGCTTATGCCGACAATTTTTTCAAGTAACTGTAAGTGATCTAAGTTACAAGCAATCTCGTGCATGTTACTCAAAAAAAAGTAGTCGATTACAATTACGATCAGTCAATTAAGAAATATTTAATTAGATTATTTTATTACTCGATTGGAGAAGTGTAATTGGCCGTTACTCCAAATTACTTCAGACTTGTAGAAACAAAAGACCGGTTCTTTCGCGCTATCCATCATACGATTAGAATCCCCGAACCATAAACTATCCTTCAGTCGAAGACTTAATTCGATGATTCCTCGGTAGGAAACTTGTAGAAACAAAGGAAGCCATTAGAGAAGGGAGGGAAAAATGGTTACGGTATTACGAGTAATCTGACTACTTCCAATACTCTCGAGATTACTTCCTAACATATGTATTCAAATGGCTACAAAAAACTCCAAAACGTAATCGATTACAAATAATTTGATTACTTGTGCAATGGCTTGCGTAGAAGTCTGGTTACAAGTTACCCTTAAATGTAACTTATGGTTACAGTTACGGTTAGGTATGTCGAGAGTCTGACGAGCTTCAACTCAATTTGACTTCTTTTCAACATTGATCCCGAAGTTAGACCGAAGATTATACGCATACGCGGAAAATTAAAATTCAAGAACAAACTAAATAATTGAACATTTACATGTTCGTTTTTTATTATTTTGACTTATGTGATATAAAAAAAAACACATAAATTACTTTTTTTACCCCAAGTATCCCAAATATTTGTGCAAAAGTCCGGCAACACAACTAAACAATTGAAAGCTTGCGTGTGTGTGTGTGTGTGTATGTTTTTGTATTATGCGAATTATGAAATAAACCACCGCTTAACGAACTTCCTTCATTTCCCCCTTAAAAATATATTTCGAGTATTTGTTTTAGAAGTCCGGCAACGCTGTTTAAAAGTCGGACTTCGTTTAACTTTGCTAGAAGTTTGAAGGTTCACCGAAAAAGTCGCACCTCGAGTTACAGTTAAACTTTTATACAAAATATGCACCGAGGACGCTTGCAGGTTTAGTACAGTGATAAGGCATTGACACTTGTCTCGAGCACGGGAACGGACGAACTTCCTCACTGAAGGGTTTTTAAACGACTTCTTAAAATAGCGCCATTTTGTAGGGATTCTTTTTCGTTCCTGCACAGTTGACACTTACAAATTCACTTGTTCTTTTTTTTTAGCGAAAACGTTGTCATAATTTGTCAAAAAGTTACTTCTTATTAAAATTATAGCAATTTTATAGCCCGTGCAATGTACTGTACTTATGTTCATAGACGATAAAGGTTACCAGTTATTCATTTATAATTAGCCTCCCTACCCTCCCCCCTCAACTCCCCCTCCCCCCCGCAAAAAAACATATTCTTGCCAACAAGCTGGGAATAAAGTTATGATTAGCGTGTTGGTGATTATTATATTATCTGAAAGAATAAAAAAAAAAAGACGGACAATACGATATCTTGTCCGTCTTTGTGTTTATTCTTTCTGATAACTTAAGCTGGGAATAATATTATTTTTCTTAGGCTAGGTGGCTCCAGTTACCACCCATTATAAAGACACAGCAGTTAAGATCCATCCGTCTATCTATCCTCAACATCCTCAACAAAAGAAACGCGAAGGAAAGGCATACGCACGTGCGGAGTCAATGCAGCCTAATACCATGTAGGCCAATACTGGCAACTCCCGCGTAGAGCCGGCGAAAAGTGCTTGCAGCGCCCCTGGCGAGCTCGGAGTCTCCGCTAGCGGACGAATTCTCCACAACGCATTGGTTTTGCCTATCTCCGTGCGAGATGACCAATTAAAAAAAAACTGTCACCGGTATTCACTGCTTTGAATGTTAAAAAATAGGTGCCACCTCATTAGTGAGGGACATTTTCTTCGCGTGGGAAAGATGTTATAGCTTTCAGGTTGCAATTTTGGGGCCCTCCTGAAGGAAACAATCTGTCACGACCATAGAGTTATTACAATAAACGCTAGAGGCTCAGCTGGCGCTAGTGTCTACGGGACTTCCGGTTGCAAATTGAAGCAGACAACATGCGGTCTACATTTCCAGCCTCCCTGTGTATTCCCATGGGAAAACGCGCGTGAATTATGTCTTTTCGCCGGAAAATAACATGAATACCTTTTGTCATTTCGGTTGTACCGGATAGTAGGCACCTTTATTGGTATTGTGAAAGTGTAATTGATTTAGTTACAGCATTTTTCTCTACCGCTGAGTGTTGTTAAACTTTGCTCCATTTCAGGCCCAAACCTCTGTTGCATGAAAGATATGTAAAAACGAGCGACGATTCTAAGCAAATTAAAGATCGAAAGGAATATAGAGTGTGTTCAAGGCTCGCCAGCATTCCGGTGGTGCTTATATATTGCTAATATGCCCGTCCTGTCATTGGATGAAAATGAGTCCGTTGTGCATCTTTACGATCGGTTAAAAAACATTCGAACGCAAAAAAAATAAAGCACGTGAGCTACGAAAGGTGTGTCTTCTTATTATTACCTATGTCGGGCAGTTTTTATCGGGCAGAGCGCAGTACTTGTTCATTTGCAATAAATAAGTACTGCTCTCTGGCTTCTCCCTATTTGCAAAGATTTGGAGCGTGCGGGTGATGATTTGAACCCAGAACAAGCATCGTCGCACATATTCATGAGCAGAGAGAAGAAAGCAGTACTTATTTATTGCAAATCTGACTATATTACGTGGCTTTCAACTTATTTTGATCGTCTGCATGCACAAGGAGTTACTTATCTGTGGTTACTGCGTAGTTCTTGCCGTCTCTCTTGGTTTTCCACATGTCCTTCGTTTGGCACGTATATCCCCCATGCTGGAAAGCGCCGACGCCGTGTTCGCGCTAACAGTGCCCGACAGTGCACATAAATACACGTACGAAGCGGTTTTAGCACCGTTTTTCATGCCACGAATTTCAAATAAAATTGCTGTAACTGACTAAACATTTTGTCTGCGTGACTGAGAAATATTCCAATGGGCCTAGTACGTACAAATTATTCGTGATATTTGCTCTTATAATTAAGCGCAGAGAGAAAATGCACTCGCTTTTTTCCATACAAATGCATTATCGGAAGTCAATTTCTGACTGCTTGCTGTCTGCTTCACAATGCAGCAGCAAACTAGCGCCACCTGAACCTCTAGCGTTTATTGTAATAACTGTACGGTCACAACTTATCTAAGTCAGACTATATACGAATGTACCTTCGCGCTGCTTGTTTTTAAAAAAGGGCTATGTACAAAAATTTCAGAACGTGGCTAGGTTTCAACTTTACTGTTCTTATCACTCAATTCGTTTTGTTGTTGCAATTCCCATTTCTTATGAATGCCCAGCTTACAACCATTTTGTCGAATAGGCGAGCTGGCTAATCCCGTTAAGATCGTCTCCGAATGAAGAAACAAAAGACAATTCCGAACCAGGTAGGTTACTGTGATGTCAGTATGCCCTGGAAGAAGTCGATTGTGCACATGCAAAATTGGACGCTATTGCTGGAATGAATAAAAGCGGAGTTACACAAAAAGCAGACTTCTCGAGCCTCCAAAAGAAAAAAGAGGAAAGCGTCGTAGCGCGAATAAAAATGATTTCGGTCACGTTATATACGGTGCACAAATTCCGATTGTTAGCGCCGGGACGACTGTCTTCTGCGTTTTTTACGATAAAAGCCGGCACCCGTTGGACCGTGTGCAACTCCTTCCATTTTTCAAATTCCACTTTCTTTTTAAGTTTGAGGCGACGCTACGCCGGCGCGGTCTCTCTTCCTCCTGCTTTTATGTTGTGGCATTTCTATCGTTTTTGTTTACTTGACGTTGAAACAATCGCGTATTTTGTTTTGCCTTGTTTGGCTAGTTTTTACTCTCTTTCCTTCGCTTCGGTGCTTACTACCGCCGGTTCATCTTCTTGTCTGCTAAGCTATGCTCGGACTGAGGACCAAAAACCGTCTGCCACTTTTTTCTTCTTTTTTCTATACTGTTGTTTGCTATAACATCCTTTTTTTCACCTTCGATAGAGTTTTTAATCCAAAATATTCATATATGCTTTTTTATATTTATTAAATTCATTAAAACGTGTAAGCTCGTTATAAATTTTTATTCGGGTTTATTTGTGTACGCGGGCATATCTGCTATGGGTCATCGTTCGTTGATCAATCGGCCGTTTCCGAGGCATACACCAGCGCATACTTGCAGATGAGATGACAAGCATGCCATGGGCTGCCTACCACTGCAAAAACAAGTTTCTGCGATGTGGTGGAAAATCCTTCTTTCGTTTTCCGAAGACCGAATTCAAACGTGAGTAGTTATAAGTTACTGCAGCATTCAAATTAAACAGGAAGAGCTATCCAAGTCTGGCTTCAAAATCGCCACTAACGCCTCAACAGACGATTATGACAACTCTACGGAGATCGCGGAGAACTTCACGGACGACAGACCAGACGCACAACTGAACACCCAGTCCTATGTAGCCGGGTGGGAGACCAGTTAGATCTGCCATCATGGTTGCCAAGTCCAACTGCAATCAGAAACATGGAACACCTCGAAAGACATTTCGTAGCAATATTCGCATGCGAAAAGGTCACCACCTTCCGACTTAGCTCGTCACCTAGCCGGTAACATCAGCAGAGCCTTCGACACACCAAACAAGAGTTTAGCTGAAGCCGGACTCGAGGCCGCTGATCGACGAAACAAAGGCGCGGTGTGCAAAGCTTGCCTGGACACGTGCGTCAACAAGGTACACTTAGATGTACTTTTGAACTGCTTCGTCAAGCGAGCGAACGAAAAACCTTCCAAAGTCAATGGGAAAAGAAATGCGAAAGCAAAAGAGGTCACACTACACTGCTTGCACGTACCAGATTGCAGCCTGCGACGGGCAGTGTGAGCTGGACTACGTTAAAGAAACAAACATGTAACAAGCAACTAGAAAGAAAAAAAAGTGAAGCTTTTTTTTTTTTATTAGTTTCGTCGTGTTGCTTTTTCTTTGTTTGTTGTGAACTCATCACCGACGGCGACCACCACCTGCGCAACGATCGTCGTCGTTGAAGGAGTTACTTTTGCAGGGTGATTTGTATCTTTCTATCGTCTGCTAATTTATCTCTGTTTTATTCGCCGTTGTTCGCGACTGTGCCCCATTTCTTTTTATTGTCGACTGAGATGACGACTCCATCTTTCCTGCAAAGTTCGGAAAGTGTTTGCACGGTCATTTTTATCGTTACTTTTTGTTTTGTTTTTGTGCTGCAGCGGCTGGTGCGCTTGCTTTGGTAACATTAACATGTTGTTTGCGCACGTTTTAATGATCACCTATTCAAGTAAGAAATTGTGACAATTCAGTTTTAACGGTTCAACAGTAACCTCTTACGACGTAGTTCGAGTAGCTAAACGCCTTTTTTCCGCTTCCCAGATGCGCTTCAAACGCGTGTGATCCCCCTGAGTGGCGTTTGAGACTGTTAAATGAACTTCTCTATCTTTGTTTCTGCGCGCCTTGTTATTTGACTGTCGTTGCAGTTGCGATCAGTGGATTCCGCTTTGCAAACGGACTGACCGTAATGAATTGCTTCAGCTGTTGGGGTGACGAAATGGGGCTCGCAAAGCTCAAGGACGTCGCGGAGCCTATACTTTTCCATTGCGTCGTCTGCTTTTGTAGACTCCGAGTCCGCTAGAGGCGCCACTCTCGCGTTCGCAGTCGCTCCAATGGGTTTTCGGAGGAGTTTCCAGTATTGGCGAAACTATATCGTATTTGATACAGCTCTTCACAATGTGATTTACGCTATTGGCCAGAGAGTACGCGTCATCTCGTGTTCGTTGTGCCCGAGCATAATAATATTTGCGGACCAAAATAATACCCGAGTTTCGAGGACTTCTACGGCAGGTGAAACTAATAATGAGTTAGTTGTAATACCGTATAAAGATACTTTTATGCCCGTTTTTGTAGTCGATTGAGTGTTTTGATCACACACACACGCCAATAACCCTTAAAAAAGGAAAAACTGCGCCATCTAGTTAGCAGTCGGTGCGCCAATTATTCTCGTCCGCCGTTGTTTGTGCACGTACTCTGAGCATATGATTAAACACGAATGCTGCTTCAGCGTTCGGCGCAGGCTTGGATCCTACCAATCACGCGCTTCGTACCCGAGTGAGTGGATGGATGGATATTAACGGCCTTAGCCTTTGTAATGGGAGGTAGCTTGCGCCACCTCACCTAAAATTTAAGAACCAAAAGTATGATCTCTTCCCTTCGCCAGTTTGCAATTTCGTAACTAGCACCGGGGGTGCTAGAACCCAATCAACCCCATTGTGCTTGATTGGGATTTGAAGAGAGAGAAAAAAAAAGTCTATATAGTGTGCAAGTTAGCTCATATTCATTGGGCAGAGCACCTCCACTATAAACGGCTTCGCGTTTTGAACAATTTCTATTCTAAAAGTCAACGCGAATATTCTAAACACTGTTTTAGAAGACAAAATGACGTGAACAGCCTAACTTATTGACTGTGACTGTACAGTCACTCGCAGCTCATCAACAAACGCCGGGGCGAGATTTTGGCGCGCGTCTCGCTTCGTGATTGGTACTTGGGGGTTCTCGTCTGCTAATGCTGCAATGTGATTGGCTGCGGAGTCGTAATGAGATGCCCAAGACTCGACAACCTCTGCGCTCCGTGAACTGTCAGTGAATAAAGTTGTCTGCGAAGATATTTATGACTACTGAAACGAGACCACTATGGTTAAACTCTTTTTGAAAAGTGCACCATGATACAAGACTGGCGGTAATCTTGGAAAGAAAAAAATTCTTTCAGTCAAAGCTAAATCTTTATGACGGCCAAAACGAGCGCATTTTGGTTATACACTAATATTAAAATGGCGGTATTGTTGCAAAAATTTTTTTACTCAAAGTTTAATTTTTTTTTTTGACAACTCAAAAGAAAGAGCACTACGGGTAAACTGCTTTTGAAAATGTAACGTAGTATTAAATTGGCAGTACACCGTGGGTAAACTTTTTTTTTTTGCCAAAGTTATATTTTTATGACGATTCAAACGAGAGCACTACGGTCAAACTGTTCTTGGGAATGTACTGCATAAGATTTTTAGTCAAAGTTCCCGCCGCACCAAAATCATGCAAAAAAAAAGCAAACAAACAAACAAAGAACCACCTTCCGCGTGCCATGTAAGGCGGTATTACGGGTTTCCGGAGAAAGAGGAGCAAACGCCGGAAGCGTGGAGAGATAGGTCAGTTTGAGGGAAGCTAAAGAGAGCAACACGTCGCCCGCGAAAAACCGACACTAAATCCGGAACTCGCCACACAAATCGGATGATCGAAGATCAAAAACAAAGAAACAAACAACAAAAAAAACTCATGTTTATTATTCAGTGCGATCCTATACACGTTATCGAGACTCGATAACCTTATCGAGAGGCACTGCCGAAGTCCCGATATGGAAACTCCCAGAATTCTGGTCACGTTACGCTCTAAATCTCTAAAAAGCGCCGCCAAAGTTTCTTTCTTTTTTTTATTTTTTTTTTTTTGTAAATGTTTTTAGTGTTGGGGCATTTTTTATTTATTTTTCTTTGTTCCTCCCCGTAACTCCAAAAAGATTTTTTTTTTTTTTTTGAGAGCGAGGGACACGTTGACGCACCAGACACGGGTGACAAAAGGTTCGTCCAAAAGACCATCGAGAAAAGATGCGATGAGGCGTGCAGTGTCGCTCCACGGCGCTGCGCAGTTCCTAGACTAACTTCGTCGCCTCGCAAAAAATAAAAAAGAATGTGGGTTTTAAAATTAGTTTGTGTTAAGACAGCTGAGAGCGTTAACCTGCAAGCTGAACTTGCGACAGTCTTCTTGTGTATTGACCATATCCCTATTCGCCTTTTGCGCTCCAAAGTCTCGGTTTTCACTGCCCGCTTCCAAGCACCAAGCGTGCGAGATGCAGTATAGCGGAGAACTCTTCTCGAAATCAAGCACGTAATTCTGCCCCAGATACATAACGGCATGTTAGGCTTCATAACGAGTACGCCGCACACTTCACGTGCGTTGCGAAAGCCAAGCAGACTTAAGCCTCAAAACAGAGTCAGTCAAGGTATGCCCAAGAAAGTTTGATCACTTGACTGAGTGTATACAGAGCTGAAGACGCTAACTCTGACGAGAAACGGTTTGAGTGCAATGACGCGTTACCAAGTTCCCCTTGTGGCTCGTTCGGAGCTTTGGAGTACCGATATTCTACTTTCTAGTTGCCAGGCTCCCAGCGGTGCTGACTATTTCGGCGGCTCTTTGAGCCCCTTCCTGGAAGCGAGCTCCGCGCGCTGTCGCGCACCAAACTCTCCCATAGCGTTACGGAGAAGTTTTGGGACCAGTAACGAATTGAAAGACTCTGCCCATACTAGGTTAACAAAAAACTAAAGTGACGGGATAACCTGATACTAACCGCCGTATAGCGTGTGTTCCACAATTCTAAAAATAAAGATACAAAAAAAAAAGAAAGAAGTTCCTTGCCGTGTTTTGCAAACGAACTGCGACACGTAGCCGAGACGCTGCGCGCTATACCATATGCAGTTACACTGCCGCCGCGTTTATATTTAGCTGGCCTCGTCCCGCATAACTTGGCGGAGGGTCTTCGCGTGACACTTCGACTTCACGTGGCGCCATGACATGACGCGCCATGACACTAAATTCCCGCTAAACATAGCGGAGAAAGTTCCCCGCTGAAATTTAGAAACTGATTTCTCCACTAGAGATTTAGCGAATACATTTCTCCACTAAACTTAGCGGGAAGATCGTGACGCCATGTGACGTGACGTGACGTCACGTGCCACTGTGACGTCACAATGTAACGACACAGTGACTCCCGGATAACTTTCGCGAATAAGTTTGTACGCTAAAGATTAAGCGGGTATGGGAGATCCGCCGCGAAACCTCGACAATTTTAGGGAGTTTTAGTAGACCGTGTTTCCCGCTCCGCTAAGCCCCTCCGCTACCGGGAACTCTACAGCCAAGGCCATCGGCGCGCAAGCGCAGTGGCGGTTTCTTCGTACGGTCTACTAAAACTCCCTATTACGAATCTAGGCGAAAAATACGAATTGTTTATTACAGGACTGTCCAGCGGAGACGTTTGGGGGCGCGTCAGCGTCACTGGAATCGTTAAGCAAATAAACGAATTGAATTGATTTGAATTAGGTTGTAGTAACAGTGTTTACACGTCATATACAAAAGACATGGTCTGGAGACACAATAACGTAACTATCTGCGGACAGGCTAATTTTTATTCGTAGGAAAGCTTCGAAGTAAGCTTCCCATTGTTCAACCGCGTTACAAATTGCCCTGCCTGGTCGTGATTTCTTTGTGTGGTTTGACACTTCAGTTCCAAAACCTTCGCCATTTAACCTATTTATCGACTCAATAAAATGAACAAATTAAGCCGACCAGTCTCTAGACGCAAAACTAAACGCCACGAGAGTAACTTAAAACACAATGGTGCAGCAGGGAGAACGCGAGCAGAGTTTGATATACTGTGTCCATGAAGTGTCGTGATGATTAATATTTGCGTTTCGTCGACCGACACGAAGTTGTCAACGTGATTTTTTGTGGCGCGAAACGCTCCTCTGACCAGACAGAGTGCGACTATTATTTATTTTTACGAGGAAGTTAATTTAAAGTTAAATATTGGGTTGAAGAACTCAACATTCGACACTGACGAGGTATTTTTTTTATCTCGCATGATCCGTATGCAGAATTCAGAACCTTTCGACAATTCTAAATTGTAGCGAAATTCTTTTTACTAAGAGACTACCTAAGCCCGCAATCACATTTATTTCACATATATTTATTTTGAACACTTTTAGGGCCACGAGGGCATTGCACATAGGAAGGATGACAGGTATATACAAAAAAAAATTATAAGGAGGCAAATAATCAGCAGTTAAACATAAATAGTGAAATTGTTAGGGCAGCTTTAAAGGAGCGATGTAACGATTTTTGTATTTTGCGCGAATACCGCTTAGAACGGGCCCCTGACGTTAATGACCTGTGAAAAAACCGTTCATTTTTCACCACACGCAATCAAAGTCGCACAAAAAATTAAAGAAAAACGAGCAGCGTTCACCCCTTCACCTCGCAGCCAGAACAAGCGGCCACGTGATCCTGGAGCCTATTATATGCCGCCAATGTTGATCATAGTCATGCGCTGGGGTTGGCAAGGCACAAGACACGCGCTGAGTTCCAGACATTGTTATGGGTCGGCTGTTGTTGTCATTGCTGCGATTGGACACAGGCCACTACCCGAATGATTCTCGAGCTACAGATTATTACGAGCCTAAATCAAGTGCCCACGCAATGCTCGGGTCCAATCTATGAGCCGCATTCAAATATCGTCACTGGGTGCTGACAGTACCGCCCAGCTACGTCATCAGGTTTTTCGAAGAAGAGATTGAATGAAAACGCTCGCTTTTGTCCTTGAAATTACACCGCAACAAAGGAGTTTCTCGGCGAGTGGCGTTGCGTCCGAGTATCCTTGAGTGCCACTAGTGACAGTAAGCTTGTGTGAAGTGAAAAACATTCCAATTGAATACCGCTGCACCGCCCCTTCAAAGGTCATGCCATCGGACAAAGCTACCACAGATGCTGGAAGGTGGCTTCATGAAGGCTCGGAATATGAATGAACCGTGAAAACGTGCTAGCTTGACACGATGGTATGTCTATCTTGTGTCGGTGATCGAGGCGCAATGATATGTAAGATGGAGGTGTTAGTAACTTTTTTTATCTGAATGGAAGATTATGGTAGATTTTGTGAGACAAACACAAACGAGAAACTTTTCTACGTGACGCTAGGTTATGGTAGATTCAAACTACATTTCGTAGATGTTACACAGACAGTGCGATAGCATGCCGCGAACAGATCAATTTCCAATTGCTTCAATTGGAGATGTTATGTCTTCCCAGGTCCCAAATTTAGGAGGAGTATTCTAGTTTGGAGCGAACGAGTGAAAATTGGCTGCCGAAATGTACTAGTGGACTTGCCTCGCCCACAATTTTTTCGGATACGGAATGAGTATAGTATAACATAAACGAATAGAGCACATTCAAAACGTGAAGTGGAGGGCGGTTCAAAGGCCGCTTTCCGTGTGTTTTTGTTGTCGTTCCTTTGTCCAGGAGGGCTGGGCTCCGCGTCGTTCCGGCGTACGGGTTTTGTGACCTTTCTGCCAGCCGCGTGACACTTACTGCATTTTCCAGCTTCTCGAGCAAATAAAGACTAAGAGTTATAGCTTATGATGATGATGCAATTAATGCAAAGGTGCTAGCCAGCTGGACAAGAATGACGGAAATAATCCCTGGAGAAGGGGAACAAGAAAGACAAAGGACAAACACAAATCTCCAAACACAGCTAAGTAACTGGTGCGCGACCGAAAAAGTCCGCCTGGTCCTGGTATCGAACCAGGGACCTCTCCAATTCCAGTGGAGCGCTCTGCCAACTGAGCTAACTAAGAGTTAGGTGTAAGTAAAGCAAACGGGTTTTCTCAGCTGCCACCAGTCCAGGTGTCCAACACCAACACCAACAAAGGTGAACGGCCTCCATTTTAAGGTTAATGAAATATATAATATGAAAACTGGCTTTCATTTAAGATATTTGTTCATTGGGAGTCGCTCGTCGGAGTATTCTATGTGGAGAGTAAGTTCGTCCGCTTCTTGCAGAGAGGTAGCGATAATGTCTGAATGGCGAGCTATTATTGGCTCATAAAAAAAATAAAACAAATATTGGGCAAATCTCAAGGAATCTAGCATTAAGGTCTACCCTCTATTCTTTCAATCAAAGCCAATCAAAGTTCGGAATCGTTCTGACGTCACCACGGTTCCTCCGCAAGAAGCAAACGACTTGCTCTCCGCGTAACAGTCACTGACTTGGCTGTGACGATACCGTCGAGTGATCGTTGTTAAAAAAGTTTCGCTAGGAACGAGAAAAAGTGGTTAGTAATGCACAATGCATGCGACAGTTAATGCGAACTCAACATTAAAACTTGTCGTTTTCTGTCTTTTTTTCTTTTTCTTTTTGCCTTTTGCACAAAGAGGACATTTGCAAACTTTAAATGCTACCCCAGATGAGCGCACCCGAGGGACCTCACCACTCTGGTAGTTTTCATAATTGCTTTCCAGTTGTGACGTTGCTGACAGCGAAACAGAACAACAACTGGCGATGTACCGTTCGTGCTAACTGTTTCGCGCTTTGTACATTTCCTAACTACCTTTAGGCTCCTTCTTTATGGTTACAGTCGCGACAGGGGCGTCGGAGCATATCAAAACCACTATAGCGCAGCCCCAGTTAAATACAAACCAAACGAACCGATCAACCTGTCGCTCTGCACAACTCGCGCAATGCTGCCCTCTGAAGACCCCTATACCTCGCTGCGGTTCAAGGTGCCTCCCCCGTTGCTCCACAGAACCCTTTGGTGGATCACAGTAATCGAGGGAGACCCTGCTTGTCTCGTGACCTTCGCAGTGGGGGGGTATCGGCACACGCTGTAATCACAGCGTCGCCGTGCCTTTTTGAAACCAGGCGACGGCAAATAGGAAACAATCGGTTCACCGTTACGACGAGATCAGCGTCGCCGGGGCTGCGGGGACGTGGTTGTCTCGGTCGGTGTACCAGCACCTGTTTGGAGCGAATTTGTTGGACGCGAAAAATGAAATAATAATAAAATGAAGGGGTTAGGGTATAATATACGTCCACGGTTAATGATCGTCATTTGGATCAGGTGAAAACACGCGCTGCACGCTGCTCGAGCGCGCGGGTCACAGTTATGATCTCGGACGGGCGGTCTTTGAGACGGCAGGGGGGCTTGGGGCGAGCACGGGGACGGCGCGGGCAGTCAAAGCGGAATGACTACCGTAGAAAATGCAGCCTCGTTTAATTTCGAACACGCGCCCAGGCGGCAGCGCCGAGGAAGTGAGGGAGAGGGGAAGATGAAGAGCGCGCGCGGAGACATCAGAACGCCGATCTCTGATTCGAGTGATTAGTAGCGGGTAGGCCTAAAGCTAGATAGCTGTCTTTGTCTCCGATAAAACGCGGAACGCAAGGGTCCGAGAGCCGCCTATGCGGCGAGCAAGTTCGTCTGCTTCTTCCAGAACGACGAGGATAGTGGGCAAGCCTCAATGGTGGATGCCTTGAGGTCTACCCACTATTTGTTTTTTCTCTCAATCAGCCAATACGAGCTCGGCATTGTGACATCATCGCAATCCCTGTGCAGGAAGCGGAGGAACTCGCGGTCCGCGTAGCTCGCGTCAGTGTCGGAGCCAGCGCGGATTGCAGCGTCTCATAACAAGTGGGACGCTAACACGCGGCGACGCCAGCACGCGCACGTCTTCCGCTTGGGGCGGGTCGGAGGTCTACTAACGATGACGTAATGCGCAGGCCTTGTCTTCTAGGGGGTATATTGCTTGGGCGGCGGCGTTCCTCTGGTTAACCGGTATTTCTGCGTTCGTGCGAATATATTTATTGCTATAGGGAGCATTCACTAGACGCCATATTTGTGGGTGCTATTTAGAGCGCATGCTCAGAACGAGCTCACATTAATAGGCTGCTAAAACCGGCACTTTTGATGGTGCGGAATGCACGTTGCAAAAGAACTGCGGAAGCTTGCCATCAGCACGCGCTCAGCATTTGCGCACACAGCTATGGCCGCCAGTGAATACTCCCTATATTACCCAAGCATCAAGGAGAATGCAGAGACTGGTGTTCCACGCGCCGCATGTGCTGGCCTTAGCAGTAGTGACTTTTCTAAAGCAAATAGCTAAAACAAATGGCATCTTTCACGCGCGTTCGTCAACGCTTTATTTTGGTTATTTACTTCGACTCCTTTATACGGGGAGGCGTGCACGTGTGGCGCGTGGAACACCAATCCCTGCATTCTCCTTGATGCTTGGGTAATATAGAAATACGTCTACATATATATATAGACCGATCTCACTAGTGGGTTTCGTTACTGTCGTGTCCGCTCGTGTGTACCAGCACCAGGGACTGAACGAGAAAAATGACGACGACTCGTGCACGTGCGATCTTTGGGGCGATCGGGCGCCATCCACCTCGGACGTTTTCATGTGATGTATTTCTTGATGTAAACCGATGTAAATGGGGATGTACAGTGTTTATTTCAACTAGTAAACATTGGCGACGAGGGTGGGATATCACCCTGGCAACGGAAAGTGCGGTCAAGCAGAAGGAATCAATCAACGGAATGTCCATCGAGGATCCCCAAGTCCCCGGTTACATTCTAATATTCGAAGCATTGCCACAACCACCCCTGACAGCAAACGTTGTAGCGAAAATAACACAAGAGGATGCCATACTCTCAAAGCTATACACAGCGATACAAGAAGGTACGGTGCAGCAGCTGGAAGGCGATGACTTCAAACCTTACCACAGAAGAGCCACGGAACTGGCTATTCATCGCGGTTGCATCACCTGTGGAACAAGGGTTGTCATTCCTACAGCTGCGCGGGAGCAAGCCATGAGCCTGGTTCACGCAGGACATCGAGGAGTAATAGCTATGAAGACTTGCGTTCGGAGTTACTTGTGGTGGCCAGGGTTGGATGAAGACATTCAAACAACCGTTGGATCTTGTGATTCATGCCAGGGTACACAGAGCAACCCAGCAAAAACCTATATTCCGCCGTAACCTCAACCGTCGGCACCGTGGCACACACTGCATGTGGATTTTGCAGGTCGCGTGGAGGGACGCACTTTCTTGGTGGTGGTGGATGCTTTCACCAAATGGCTGGAGATACGTCAAGTAAGCCATCCTACGTCGGCGGCAGTCATCGATGTGCTGCGATTCCTGTTCGCGACGTTTGGAATTCTACACAATGTAGTGTCGGACAACGGGACAGCTTTCGTCTCTGCTGAGATTGCAACGTTCTACGAGAACAATGGAATTCAGCACGTTACGTCTGCCCCGTACCACCCTGCCGCTGATGGGCAGGTAGGACGCTACGTAGGCGAACTGAAGAAGGCACTAGCACGGGAACCATCTGGATCAGTGAACCTAGTTACGCAGGCGCTGCGGACCGCAGTCATTCTGCAGGCGCGACAACCCGGCTGGAGCTCTGCGCGAGCCAAGCACGAGACGACGCGGACCATCCCGTGCACTGTCGCCTGTCGCCTTTTATAGTATATCCCTGTGAACTATAGTTATGGTGGCGTCACGCATGCGTGAAACGCTTAATGAGATCGGTCTGCTGCGTCTGCTTTGCATTTTACTCCGTTCACCAAGGTGGTTTTGGTCATTGACCCGGACCCCTGAAAAAAAAAGAAAAAGTTTGTTTTAAACAGTCTGGTTGCGACACGCGTGTCAAGAAATAAATTTTACGCGAAAAAAAAAAAAGCAATATTGACGGCGAGAGATTTATTTGAAATTTTGCGCGCTAAGTCCATAACCCCGGCCCCGCCCCCCCCCCCCCCCCGCCCCGCCCCCCCCCCCCCCCCCCCCCCCCCCCTCCCGCCATCACGGGTTATTCCGGAATAACCATCTTGGTAGTGAAGGCGAAGCCGATCAACCTCTCCTCCACGCGCCCGAAATTCCAAGATGGAAAAAAAAAAGTAGAAAGGAGGTTACTGCCGACTAAATCACGTCTCGCGCCGTCAATATTGCTCTATTTTTTTTCGCGTAAGATTACTTTTTTGACACGCGTGTCCCAACCAGACTGTTAAAAAAACATTTTGTTTTTCTTTTCAGGAGCCCTTTAAGCTGAGAATAGAAGCTCCGCCTTCAGCGCGAGCTCGCTGGCTTCCGCAGTGCTTTGATTGCGCGTGCCTGCGCGTTCACACTTGTATTAGCAAGGGCAGAAAGCTCGCGCTGAGGGCAGATGGCTTTGCTATCACGCAATTCGAAGCATACGCGCTGACGGAGGCTAAAGCTGAAAATAATGTTTGATGAAACGCTGAAACCGCAAACTGCGTTTATTTTTAGCATTTTTTTTATTGCGCATGGACAGACGCTTGTATTCGAAGGTGGCTAGTGCATAATTACATAATCTAACGTTACAGCACCGCTTTTATGCTCGTATCGCGTGGATGGTGCAGTCAGCCACAGAGCCTTATATGTAGAGAGTTTGGCCATTCGTTGGGAAGTATAGAAGACAAATGAGGAGGTGCCATTGGCCGAAAGCGGGCTGGGCGTGTTCCAGGGAGTCTTCAGAGATTCAAAGGGGGGCAACCAGAAGCCGGAAATAATACCCTGGTGGTGGTCGCGAGAAACAAACTTGATAAGTGCCTCGGAGTAACTCTCGGTGACTGAAAATATGGTGCACGTGATGTTTCAGTCATGGTAATCCAAAATCATGGTGGAAGAGTGTGAGTAGCGAAACGATCGACACAATCCGTACGCCAAGCGCTGAGGGCAGGGGAATCTCCCGTCCGAGCGGTCACACTCTGTCCGAGCAAAACAGAGTTGAGCGGTGCATTCGTTTCTTACATCTTTCTGCATGATCATGATCAAAGCAACACGTGCACCCTATCTTCGACCACGAAGGGTTACTACACTTCACTCTTACGCGCTTATTAAAACTACATACGGACATATACCTTTGATTAAAAGCTTCTCGCTACCACCACTAGGGGATTCTTTTACGCTTTTGGTTGGCCAACAGAGCATGCCAAGCCAACTTACTCCGTCTGGTGCACGTCCTGGCTCTGCCCACGCCTCTTATTGACCAAACTCTCTGTATATACGACTCTGGTCAGCCATACAGCCTCCTCTATACTCACAATGCCTGGCAGCTCTACGACGGAGCCATAGAGTGCACCGCTCGCAGATATGGAGCGCGAGGATCTGGTATAGCACAGAGCACCAAAGAGTCATTTTTCGGGGAACCTGGACGTCAGCGCACAGCTTTTGCAGCGGCGAAAACCCGAAACACACTTGTTCGCTCGGGAGAAGTGTGTTTCGGCGTCTCGCCGCAGCGGGGCGCCAGTCACGTGGCTCTCCTCTCATCCGTTGTCTGCCGCTCTACCTTCTCCATCTCGGCGGCCGCTTCTCGTGGCGATCTGCCAGGCTTTGCCAGTATATTCTTTCGGATACGCTCGCGCCCTCTGCCCGAGAGCAACGGGCCTGTCGCCCAAGAAGTTCTCGTACAAGCAAAGCATTCTGCTGAGCTAGGCCTACGCGCCGTTACTCCCGACACCGCAGATATTCGTGAGATAGATTAGAAACGCTCGAGCGATGCGCTGTTTAACCGTCCGCTCCGGGGATTATGCGCGAACGCGTGGACGCCACAACCGCGCTGCTGCTGCTCACGACTCCGACGGTCACATGCCTTAGCGCACTTTTTACGAAACAGAGGTGCATTCAACATCAGAGACGGGACTCAGCGCCCGACCAAAGTGTACATTAAGAAAATAAATAAAAGAAAAAGAACAATAAGAACGCGAATTAGCAAGTCACACGAGATTTACGCGAATACGGGCTGTCATTCGTGAATGTCGGTCGCGGGAAAGTCGCTGTCCGACTGTGTCACCAGTCGCTCCGAAGATTAGTGTCGGCGAAGCAAAAAAGGTGCCGAGTGTGATCACGTATTTTGAGATCCGTTGCTGTGGCAATTTGTTGGACGAGGTCGAGGTTTGAAATATATATATATATATATATTTAATTATTTATATATGGGCGGTATCATTTGGATTCAGGCATCAAGGTGCAGTCGTATTTTTATTTTGTTTCATATTTTTATATCTTGTGACGCATTTTCCAAGAAATACAATCCTTTTTTTATTTTAATGTCCTGACATGTTTCGTTTCTGAGAAAACAAATCTCAAAGAAGCGGGAAAGCTTTTGACGATTGTCGTGTGTGCCGTTCTTGAACCACTCGCAATCTCAAAGCATTCAAAAGAGAGCGTCTATATACTTTTTAGTGTGATATATATGCAAGTAGGTAAGACGAAATCATAACTACTATTTATTATTCGTCGCTCCAATCTTTGTAAAAATCCCCAAACATGCCTCCGCGAACAACTGTGACCTAAATTGCGGATTGTTTTTTTTTTTTTGTGTTTTGAGTCGGCTATGTTTATAGTATTGCTTTCAAAATAATGTCACGTGTAAAACCTTTCATTGCCTTTCAAACTAAGCAGATCGGAGCGCATCTCAGCCCGCCGGGGCTGAGATGCGCTCCGATAGCAAATCGAAACTTAAAAACCCGTCGATTTTTTGCGGGTTTTCAGAAAGCCGTAAAATGCTTCGCGCGCCTTCTATCGTTCTGCAATTTGTTGATTTAGTGTTTTTCGATGATGCTGAGCAATTTTCTAATGTAAACCATACCCTTAAACACAATATTAAAAAAAGTTAATTACGCAAAAATAATTAGCAACTTAATTATCTCGGACTTTAATAATGTTCCTAAATGGGCCCCTGGCCCAGGACCAAAACGCCACAAGCTTTGTTTCGTTGTGATGGGTAGTTTTCGCAGGAGCGGTTTGGCCTGCGTTCTCTGAAACACCCTGTATATATACCACGCTTTCCGGTAATCAATCCCCCCTCTCTCTCTCTTTTTTTTTTCTCCTGAGCTTCGTTAAAGCGAGAACAAATTATAGTGACTGCCAGAATGAGAACGGCAGTGCGATATGGTTTAGATGCCCGGTCTTAGAAGGCGCTTATTGTCTTCGGTCGTGCTTTGGCTGCTAAAGTAAATGTACAAATCAAATGTGGAGCGTGTTGGTTAAATTGACGAGCCCCAGACAAAGAATAAAACCATTTCTTTCGAAATGCTCGTCGCACTTCGTCCCGAGTTTGTTTGATTCTTTCGATGGTCACTAAATGTACAGCATGGTGTTCTCATTACGTCAGTTACAATATGTACTTTAGATGCTTAGCCAGCGTAAAGAGTGGATCACGCTGCAGCTAAAAAAAAAAAGTTATCAGGTTGGAATATTTTTTAAATAAAATTAATTAATTTATTTAATTTAAGTCGGATTTATTCGATTTAAACAAAGTTTATACAGTTTAAATCAAATTAAATTTATTTAAATAATTGTAGCTCGAAAATAGTGAGTCTTTATTAAAAGATGCATTTAAAGGAAATGGGAGGGTAATTGACCAATGCACCCGATCCCTAATAATAACGCAGAAGGAAGAATTACTGTAATTTTAAAGTGGTTCAAATAACAAAATTTTATTGATGTGAGCACGCCATATCAGAATAAAAATAACCTAATTTTTATAGTTTATTAAAAATAAGAAAAATAAGTTATACTTGTTTTTTGTTTTATTTGTCTTATAAATAACTTGCACTAGGACATTATTTATATAGCTTTCGTTCCTTTCTTTCGCATTGTGCTTTACATAACTGACGATCGCACTGGAAGGTAGAAAGAAAGCTTAATTTTCGGTTGCTCAAAAGAGAACTGTTTTTAGTTTCTTTTCCCCCACATGTTCAACTTGATGTAAATATTTCTCTCTTAATGATTATTTGATTTAAATATAAAAAAAAATTCCCACAAAGAAACTATCAAGTGATAAATAAGTGGTAAAAAAGAAGACGTTTATGAATTTATGGTGGTTTTTTTTGTGGGAAAAGCTTGATTTATATGTTCATGGTAAAGCTGGTCTGATATAAATCATGATATAATTCAGGATTTATTTCATCTCAATTTTCATTCTCCACCTGCCATAATGGTGATACGGAGACGATTAAAGTAGGCAGCGCGCCAACCTTGGCTCAAGGGCTATCTGCCACCAGCAGGTAACTGAGTATAGCAACCTTCTGGTAGCAATACTCAAAGAATCCAAAAGAAACGCTCAGCCGTTCTCATTCTAGCAGTGACTGCACTGTAGTACGACTGATAGCCTCCATCAATTTCGCTCTTCTGCATCGAGCACATCTGGAGCACAGCCGGAAAAATTCCAGCGCGGGTATTTCAAAGATGATTTATAAACAATCTCACTATTTACGAAAGTACGTGGCTTTTGATGATTTACGAGGGTGATTAACATTTTTTCCCGGCAGAAACGTTTTGTTACCCATCTCGCACAATCTTTTCGAGTCCCAACCCTGTCGTAGATTATTGCATAGGCAGAGCTTTGGTTGATTTGAAAATGATGTGCCATATCGCAACCGTCACTGTCCAACTGAGTCAGTTTACGCTCAATGCTGCCATCGGTCATGGACGCCAAGAAGCGTCAGGCTTCTTCTTCGTGGCTGACACTTGCGCGTACTTCCTTGAATTTTTGCATCCATTTGAATTTTAAACACACTCTTTCGTGACAAAACACTTTCTCGGTTTTGTGCACAAAGTATCGGCACTGCAGACGCACCTTCAGTCAATTACAGCGCGCTGCTCTTTTGTGCAAATCTTTTGTGCAAATGAAAAGTGGGGAAGCCATTGTTTCTCGCACCGCGTGCAGTACAACAGTGATTTGACGTGACACCTTCAGACCTGCTCCGCAATGAGAGACAGCGACATCGTACGAAGATCGCCGATAAAACAGTGCGGCGAGCAGACGTTTTAACATAACTGGAAAGCAGATAATGTTTCAAATACCCCCGTATACTTTCGGCAAATTATCCGACGCTGGTACTAAATAGGACGAGCAAGAGCCGGACTTTTCAGACTCTCTCTCTCTTCGTTTTCCAGCTGTCACCGACGGCGCTGTTCGTGCGCCCAAAAGAGTGCCGCGCTCGCTGGCGAGCCGACCTCTATTTTCCCGCACTTTCGATTCGGCAACCTTCCCCTTGAGCCAAGGTTGCCGCGCTGCCAACTTTAATCGTACCCGTATGACCGTTAACGCGCGCATTTCCAGACGCGCATGGCGTGTCAGTCTCATCGCACAAAACGTCGAGTTCCCTTTACCGAAATCCATCGAGTGTGTCCAGATTGATTTCCACCCATGAACGTAGTACTTCCTTTCGATGGGCGTCTTTTATCCGAAACGCTTCCTGGACATTTATGCGCAAGGCGAAGACGTCCGGGCCTCCCATCTCGCAAGGAGGAAAGAAGAACCCCGCTTTATCACGCCGAGACCGCCGGGTACATAGTTCTCCGACTGTCAGCGGAAGGTTCGCCGTGTCTTCCTCTCTCTACTCGAACAAACGAGGAACGAACTCTCCAGCGGCGCGGTAGAGAGGAACAACCACGGCCAACATCGCGTCAGAGAAGGTCTTTACGTCTTAGAACTACTTACACCCCGCGGCGAGTGGTTGGGCAGCTTGCCGCGCGAACGATTCGAAGCGAACACGCGGGCCCGAAATTCGTTGTATTCAAAATTCATATATTGGTGTGTCGTCTTCTCTCGAATGTATACACACGTAGCCCGCAGACGCGTATACGGATCAAGACTCACCAATAGGTGACCGGCGTTTGGCAGCAGCCTCAAAGAACTCTGGGTAATATTCACTTCCGGTTCGTAGCTAGCAGCCGACGCAGCCCCATGGCGGCTACGGAAGCGTGTGCGGGTGTTGAAACCCGATCAATCCGGGCCACCTTCCTCTGCTGCTGGGTGACTTACACACTTCTGAACGTCTCAAGTTACTTCTACGGATATGTTAAGTACTAATCGGTACGCAGAAGCATCGAGAACGGCCACGAAAGCGCGGAGCGAGTGCGGCCAGCGGCAAGCTGCACTCGCACCGCGCTTTCCGTATCTTCGCATGAAAACTCAGGTTGGTTGTTTCGTTTTCCTTTTGAGCCAGCGTTTTTCATTTGGGTTCTGTTTATTTTTGGTGGTTGCGTTAGATCACATCACCGACTGAAATAGGCGCGAATGTAAGCCGTAAGACACGGCCAGCTGAAATGCCCGGTCGGAGGTCTGGCATACTTTTCTCACTTTGTTAGAACACCTAAGCCTGGGTAAGAAAATCTTCAGGCAATCAAAAGTTTAAGACGGGGAAAGAAGTCGGTCAGACGGCGTTTCAAACTCAGCTAGTATGTTTTCTCGCGCGATTAAAACGCCACTTCCGTGCGAAAGTTAGTTTCGTCGACATCTGACTACGTGACAATCCTTGCTTTTTAACACTCACGCGTTTTTGGTACTTCAACTAAGTTGTCCCCCGTGAAGTACAATAAGCCTCCGGTTCCCTTCCCCCTTCCCGCACGTTTTTTTTTTAATGATGTCGAGTAAGAAAGCATACACAAACGAGCACCGATTTTGATATGAGCTACGCAGGGTCGTGCTACTGCTTTATTATCCGTCAATATGAAGGTGCTGCCCATTTGCTTTTGTTTCTTTATATTACAAAAAGCTAACCTGTCCTTTTGTTTACTTGTATTATAGCAAGCCACCCATCCACGCCGCTTCCCGGGAACAGTCTGCGGGGGCTCATCACAGAAAATGTTAATCCGAGCTGTCGATGTAACGATTAAACGGCCTGGCAATGGCACTGTATGTTGACGAAACGTCGTGCCATGAACTGATTGCCTGCGAGATCGCATCCCGCGTTCTCGCAGATGCCTTGTACGACAAGCAGTGCTCACCCCTTCGTGGAATAATCGAGACGCTTTTGGTGGGTGCCAAAAGACTGTTAGAGATCGTTATTTCCCGCTGGCCCTACCCGAAGAAAGAGAGAACACGTTGTACTGGCCTGTAACAATATTGGCCGCGCATAAACGGTCACCGACGTTTGCCTGTCACAGGTCATCTCGCTCTTTCACTCGCTTAACAGCGACGGCCCATCGTTGCTTCCATGCTTTGTTACACGGGAACTGGAACATCTTATGCCCTCTATGGCTTGCGTTAGAACAACGTACCGCGGAACTGCAAGCCATTTTCACCGCGAATACAGCACGGCCACCACGCCTAGAAGGGCTCTTGATGCAGCTGGACGAACCGGAAGCGTGAAGTCACGTGGTGCCTCGCTTCGAATGACGAAACTTCCGGCTCAAACGCCGGTCACCTATTGGAATGAAGAAAATTGAAAAGCAAGCAGGCCCCGTCGGTATACGTTACAATGTGTTGCCTCTTTCAAAGCGTGAGCGAGCGATCAACGGCGCCTGTTCTAATGTAGCTACAATTAGAACCGGCCGTGCACACCTCCGCTGTATAGACGGAACGTGTACACCTCGACTTGTCGTTCCGTGGGCGTGATCAGTCGAAGCAGGTGCGTGTAGCGAAGGATACATGGTCCTAGTCGTGGTGTTTAGTATACTCGATCCGACCGCGGTGCCATCCCGAACACTGTATACCTGATGCGACGTTTGCAAGTTGCGTTGACATGTGCGGAAAGTCCGGGCATGTACTCGGCTGATTGCCATTGAGTGAAGCGGGCAGCGCGTGCGTTTTCGTGAACGCGACGACAGGTTTTTAGTCGAAGTTGTCGTCGGGTTCTGACAAAGCCCCGCTTCGTGGGTTGTATAGTTGCCGGGTCTCGGTATAGACGGTCGCGCGTCGGAGGCGATGAAACATGAAAGCGTCGCCTCGTGTTTAGTTCAGTCCTGAATGTCCGCTTCCTTTTTCCTCGTGAGGGAAGAGTCAGCCATTAGACGTTTACATGCTCAAACATTTTAAAAGTGTTCAGATATAGGTACGCCTTTCCTTGTGCCTGCTCGAGTGTTTTTCGCCTGTACTGCTACTGCTGCGTCCCACGCAAAAACCTTCTTGGCTCACGTGAAACTAAGCTGTAAAATAAAAACAAAACATCGTAATAAATTGTATTGCATCGTATGGGGGGGGGGGGGGGCATTTAAAGAACGGCAGGGAAACCAATAGTAGTTTTGCTAAAGTACCAAGTACTAAGCAGCATGCTGCGAGTGTACACGCGCTACACATGCTGTCGGGTGTAGCAGTAATTCCTTTGAATCAAAAACCTGCAATAAATGCCACTTTGCATGTGTTCGTTAACACAATGATTTGATTATTTGCTACGAATCCTTTATAGAGATGAGGCGACCAGGCGCAGCTGCGCCTACGTTCCCAGCATTCTCCTTGGCGTTTGGGTAATTTAACCAAAATATTCATTGTTATTCACTGATTGGTCCCAAACAAACCTCTTGTCCGTCATTCCAAACGATTACGTTGCTTTTTGCCGTAACATATCACACAAAATTTCACTATAAAAACAACCGCAATATTGTATGCTCACCATGGACCCAATATACTGTCACTAAAATAGAATTCGGTTCTCCACAGAGCACCACTATCGCAATATTTTAGCGTCTATTTCATAAAAGAGAAGAAAAAATATAATTATTTTAAAGGCTAGTATATATTAGCGTTTCAATTCGGTAAAGAAACATATTGATTAAAATTGATCTATTTATTTATCCATTCATTCACGTAGTTAAACGAGAAAAGTTCCCCATTAATGCGACCCTCGGGGCGGGTCAGTCATTTCAGACTAAACCGGCCAGAGCAGTCGCGCTTCGGAGCAAAAACCCACGACATTCCCACAAGCTTGAAAATGGGTCAAGTGACACGACAGACGCTGACGAAGCGTAACACAGCTGAACAAACCATCAGCGACGGACAAAACTAACCCGACAACACATAAAAAAAAAAAGAAAAGAAAAAGCAAACGATAATGAAAACGATTTTGAGAGCGCCGCTACCTCACCGAGTAAACGCGAGAGACCAGGGGGGCTAAGCTCGCCTTCGGCGGGAATCTCTCCGATGCGACATCACGAGGAAGGGGAGGAGCTTCTTTTGACTCCGCCCCGGCGAGTTTCCCACTCCTCCTCTTACATTTCCAACCCCCCGGCGGCGGCGAGTTCCCCAGCGTAGCTCCGATTTGTCCCTACGCTCCGCTCCCGGGTTCAATGCTCACCCCTGCCCCTTTGGATCTTGATGATCATCGCACCGGCGTGCGGTCGTGTACCACTCACTAGTGCGTGGTGCACGTCAAAGACCCCAGGCTAGCGGTTGTACTGCACTGGCTAAATTTCTCATCTACAGCTGGGAGACAAGTCGCACATTGAGGCAGACCAAATTTTAGGCTCTAAAAACATACACAGAACCCAATTTTTTTTATTTAAATCGTAAATGACATAAGAATCGGTAACAGCACGGATCCCAATTATACAAATATTGCTTGGATAAGGGCTAGTTGGTTAGACATTGTGATGGTTTGCTGCGCTGCGTAGGTGCAAGAAAAACGCACTTGATAAATATTTAAACTAAAGCAGAGAATAGGCGAAAAACAACATACAGGAATGACGCAGACTAACAACTGTGTAATTTCTTTCTCATCTTTCTCCCCCCACGTCGCCACACAGCCACAATATGTTTTCCAGAAAAGGGTGCACGTGGAGCGAAAGCTCGCGCTGCAGAACCCAGGGGCCTGGGTTCAATCCACACCCCTGCCCGTGTCGACCTTAATGAGCATCGCATCGGCGTGCGGTCGTGTATCACTACTGCGTGGTGCATGTTAAAGACCCCAGCCTAGCTGTTGTACCGCACTGGCTAAATCGCTTATCTACAGGCAACAATGTCGCCATGTTTTGGCATGTTCTGCCGTATAAACAACTAAAGACCGATTTGTTCGTCAAAATACGCTGTTGAGGGAGAAAGATGAGAAAGAAATTACACAGTTGTTAGTCTGCGCCATTTATGTAGATTGCTTTTCTTCTATCCTCTTTTAGTTTAAATCTTATCAAGTGCGTTTCTCTTGCATCTACGCAGCGCAGCAAACCATCACAATAATTGTAAAAGCCTGTAGGTAATGATATATTGCGTTCCTGGTTGCAGATTGCCGTAAAAACACATTTGTTTCTAGGATTCACTTCGTAGAATTTGTAGGTTATTCACGACTCCATTGCCTCAAGCCCAGTTCGCCACGCAGTTCATCGCACAGCCACCTTACCACGTATTTCGAGAGGCGATAGTGTTGTTGAAAATCAACGTCGTCTATGTCAAACACAGTGGCGTGGCTTAAGTACCAACACCGACGGCGAAACACGCACGAAAACGCTGCCATTTTGGACGCGCCTCCCTCATCTCGCGCCCAACTCGCCCAAACTCGCCTAGGTCGGAGCCGGCAAGCTCTTCCTATCCGCGGCGGCTTTTGCCACGTCAGAATGTCGTCACAGCATCTCGCCGCGAGTTCCGAATATGCCACTCTCCGACCGCCTCAAACCCTCCGTCCTGACGTCACGATCTAGGGAGTGACGGCGCGTGTCGTCATGCACGGCGCCGACCAATCGCGGCGAGCGGCGAGTTCGGTGGAGAACTCGCCTCGATCTCTCCGAGCCGAGCTTAGCCCCCCAGTTGAGGAATCGAAGGACTGAAAATTGTGCCAGCTAACGCGTAGACTGACACCGAACTGGAGCTGTGCACGATTCACAAGTACGAACACACTTTCCAAGAACAAGGATGCTTGCACTGAGGCGGAATCGCGCTTATAATTGTGTCTAAGGTAACAATTTTCATTAACTAATTATTGAGACTCAAACTGGGGTGAGTAGGGCCAGTTGGTATTGAGACGACGTAATATGGGTATGTTCTGTAAGATGTGGGTGTGTTCTCTGTGTATCTCTCCTGATGTCCTTTCTTTGTGCGCTGTTTCTCATTCTATCGATGACCCGGAGTGGCGATTGCATCGGTCAAGTTTAACGTCACGGCAGGGCAATGGAAAAGAGAGAGAGAGAGAGAGAGAGAGAGAAAGGGGAGAGAAAGGGACACCAAAAAGAAAGATGAGAACATAAAAAAAGAGAACGTTTCGATGTCAGTCCGCTGGAGATGTCAGGTGGATTTTGTTTTAAATATTGTCCCTTTTAAAAAGTTGAAATAATCTACAGCTAAACGAAGTTCGACAAAACGCAGCCCCGTCACTGAGCACTCGACACTCCGGCCACCGATTAATTTAACGCAAGTACGTACTGACGAAGAAGCCTAGCAATACCTTTCTTAATACCCTTATAACTTTCTCAGTATAAGGCGGATTCGAGTGTTTCCAGTGTTTGCAACGTCGCTTCCAGAAAGGCGCGTGAGCTAACCGTTCTTGAAAGTCAGAAACGTACTGGTATACGCTGCGCTTTCGATGCCTTTCACAAAATAATCCAACTTGAGGATGCTGAACGAGACTGCCATACATGGTCTCGAAACACAAAGAACAAATAAACTATCGTTTTTTCATCCGGAATTATCACATGCTGCAGCAAAAGCCTTCTCTAAGTCTAGCTGCAGCATGGCAACTCGGCCAGCAAAGGCATCACAACATTCTAGTATGCTTCGAGCCACGCGAATATTTGTACAAATGCTCCGACCTTTTATATCGCACGTCTGATGTGGGCCTACCAGATGTGTAATGACATTTTGAAAACGACAAGCTAAGACTTTCTTATAAATTTTATAGTCTACATTAGTGAAACTTATTGGTCTGTAAGAGGACATGAATAAAATTTTCAGAGGGTCATCGGATTTAGGGATAAGAACGATTTGTGATTTTGAAGGCGATGGAGGTAACTTTTTTTCCGATAGGCCTCGGTCAGCACCTCATGCAAAGTTCCTGCGGCCTCCTTCCTAATTGCTTTATAAAACTCCGCACTAAGGCCATCCGGCCCGGGCGTTTTGCTAGCACTGAATTCCTCGATTGCAACTGTAAGCTCGCGAACGCTAATGGGCTCTTCCAGCCTTTCTCGAACATGCTCTTCAAGCCTGGGCATGAGCGACAAGAATTCTTTCTCGAACCCGTCCTCTTCCGGAACGCTTTTTCGAAGCAGAGCGCGATAAAATTCAACAAAGGCCCTCCCAATCGCATTATTATCACGGGATATCCAGTTACCAACACACAACTCGGATATCTCTTTCCGCTGCGCATACCGCTTCTCATTACTCATAGCGCGCTTCGTCGGTCTTTCGCCCTGCCACAGCTTTTCAGACCGCGAACGCACAATAGCCTCCCTGTATCTTTCGCAGTCGATAACTTCGAGTTGATTCTTCACTTGACTTATCTCTTGCCCAAACTCGCCCAGCTTCGCACTTCCTTCTAGTAAAAAAGTGCACAACTGACTACCCAGCGCTTTTTCTTTCTGCTTTCGCTGAAAATTAAGAATACTGCTTCTTTCTATGGCCCCAAGTTTCACCTCCTCTTTAAAAAGTTACCATCGCGCATCCCCCATGGTCGCCTCACCTTCATGTAACTTCCTAAATAATTATTTTACTTGAACGGTAAAAACTTCATCCTTCACAAGACACCTATTCATTTTCCAGAGCGACCAATTCCTATTTGGCTGCTTAAGTTTTTTTACCAATCGTGAACATTACTAACGAATGATCGCTGAAAGAGACGGGTTGGGCAAAATAATGGGCACATAGCGGGACAAGATCGAGTGACACATAGGCCCTGTCGAGACGCCCATGGTTATAGCTCTGAAAATGGGTAAAACAAACATTGTTACTAGAGGATGCAGAAGCCACGTCCTCCAACGAATTGTTCGCGACAATATCAGTTTAAAAAAAAAGCATTCTGGTCGCGAACACGTGTCAAATTCACCCGATCTTGGGGCGCGCAAACACAATTAAAATCTCCAAGAAAAATTACAAATCGCTCACAATTAAGGTACTCGCCCAGACCTTGAAAAAAGACCCTGCGCTCGCACTCACGATTGGGCGCATAAACACAAATGACGCGCTATTCCATATTTAAACAAGAAAAATCACATATTACAAAACGGCCATACGCGCAAGAAATCACGGCGGTCTCAACAAACCCTAGAAACTTCCGAAGAAACATACAACAACCCCCCGACGTTCCCATAGCGTGCGAAACGCAGACATTAAAAAGAGTTCGAAAAGGCTGCACCATACGGTCTGTCTGCTCTTGACTCCCAACCTTGTTTCCTGAACGGCAATGATATCCAGCTCGTTCTCGGCAGTGGGCACACAGTCGGCTCAGTTGGTTCTGCCGGCGCCTCGCAGCGAGCCCGCGGACGTTAATCGTTGCGACACGAAAAGGGGCTTCTAATATCACCGCCATTCAGGAAAGGGAGAAGACAGACCGTATGGTGCTTACCTCGGAACAACCTGCCGCGTCGACGCGGTGCAGGTGTCTGTCCTTTGAAGTCGCTGACTCCGTGGCCCTCGGCGAACTATACGGCGCACACATTCACGGCGGAGGCTTGGCTGCCCTCCTCCGGAATGTTCGGCCTAACGGGCGCACGTCGCCTCCACAGGGGCACCGTTTTGGCAGGCGGCTCTTCCTTGGTCGCTGCCTCTGGGTCAGCGCCGTCGACGTCCCGAGTTCGCTTTGCGGCGAGCTCCAGTGTCACAGCCGTCTCCATGGGCGCGTCGCCTGGTTGTTCAGGGAGGGCGTCGTCGCACGTGCCGGCTGCCTTGACTCCAGGTCTCGACGCCCCAACGGACTGAAAGACGGAGACTCAACCTGGCTCGCCGTCCCAGCACCAAGTGCCACGTTGACCGCGGACGTGGCCGTGTCGCCCTCGAGTGCCGCCGTTGCTCTCTGCGATGGCGCCGCCCCAGTGTCTGGACCCGCGACGGCCTCCTCGGCGTTCGCCTCGTCTATGAGAAGCTCGGATTTCTCCACGCTTCCCACAGGGCCCATGGCCGCCACGTAGGTCCTTACGCACTGCGTGCTGTCGTGGCCGAACCGTCGGCAGACGTTGCACTTGGGGACGTGGCACTCCTTGCGGATGTGCCCCGTCCACTGACACCACAGGCAGAGTGGCGCCCTGCCCGGCACGACAACAAGGGCGAGCTCACCGGCGACGAGCAGCTGGTGCAAGATGTCGTCGGGAGTCACGCCCCCCTTCAGGCGCAGCACCGCCGTCCGCGTGATGGTGCTGACGCTATAGCCGTCAATGTGCCACCGTTCCCTGGAGACGTCCAGGACCTTGCCATAGGGCGCCAGGGCTGCCCTCACGTCGTCGTCGCCGACGTTAAAAAGCAGCCTATGGAGCTTGAGGCGTACGTCCCTGTTGCCCGGGTCGACGACGATGCACCGCCGCCACTTGACGACGAGCTCCGATTCCGCCAGTAGCTTCTTGGACCCCTCGGTAGTCTTGAAGGTGACGACCCAGACGTGATTCATTTGATACGCCCCGAGGGCGCCAACATCAGGGAGTAGTCCTAAGCTAGCCAGTGCGTCGCGAAAGTCTTCGGCGCGGTACGAACGTACCTTAACATCCGCATGTAAAAAAAAACGTACTTACCACGAGTGAACCGGTGGGCAGCGAAGGCAGGATGACAGCATATTCCTTATGTTCAACGTTCCTGATACCGCGGCCCGGTTGGGTCGCCGAAACCGCTCCGTCGGAGCTCGACATTCCGCGTCCGATCGTTTCGGCTGCCGGAACTGGAATCTAGGCCACGCGCGCGCTGTCTACTTGGCCAGCTGCGCGCGCGGCATTACTCTCCCCTTGAAAAAAGTGCATCGCCCGATGCAGCACAAGACAAAGCAAACAAAACTAATGGTAAACTAAAGCGTCATTTGGAACACATAAGGTCCACAGTCCTATCGAGCGTAGTACGGCTTCATGCGCACGACGCGGACGACTTCTGGTCATGGGGGGTGGCGTGATGAAGTCCGCGTTCCGTCGGGCATCACCACGTAGTTCATATCCCCGAGTCGACGAAGCACTTTGTAGGGTCCGAAGTAGCGCTTCAGTAGTTTCTCGCTGAAGACCACGGCGGCGGATCGGTGTCCACACCCACACCCGGTCTCCGGGTTGAAAGTGGACGTCCCGGCGACGAAGGTTATAGCGGTGTACGTCGACTCGCTGTTGGTCATGATTCTTGATTCTTGCCAGTTGGCGAGCTTCTTCCGCGCGTTGCTAGATCAGTTGCGAATCGTCGTTGCCATCGTCGGCCGACACGTGAGGCAGCATGGCGTCGAGCATTGTGGTAACCGTCCGGCCGTGTACCAGTTGGAACGGTGTCATTCCCGTGGTTTCTTGCACCGCTGTGTTGTACGCAAACGTGACGTACGGCAACAACCTCGTCCCATGTTTTGTGCTCTACATCGACGTACATGGAGATCATGTCGGCGATCGTCTTGTTGAGCCGCTCCGTTAGCCCGTTGGTCTGCGGATGATAAGTGGTTGTTCGTCGATGGCTGGTATGACTGAGCCGAAGGACTTCTTGAATCAGTTGTGCCATGAAGGATGACCCGCGATCTGTGATCAGCACTTCAGGTGCGCCGTGTCGAAAAAGAATAGACTCGACAAAAAACTTGGCGACTTCTACCGCTTTTTCCGATGGCAGGGCTTTCGTCTCGGCGTATCGTGTAAGATAATCGGTCGCGACGATAATCCACCGATTTTCTTGCGTCGATGTTGGGAACGGCCCAAGTAAATCCATTCCGACCTGCTGGAAGGGCGTAGTCGGTGCAGGTATCGGCTGCAGGGGTCCTGCTGGCTTCGTCGGAGGCTTCTTACGTCGTTGGCACTCATGGCACGACCGTGTGTACAAGTGGACTGTTTTCGGGAGTCTCGGCCAGTAGTACTTGTCACGAATCCGGGCGAGCGTCCTGCTGTAGCCAAGGTGTCCAGCCGTCGGGTCGTCATGGCATGCTTGAAAGATTTCTTCTTGCAGGCTGGCCGGAACAACCAACAGCCAGGCAGGGTTGCTCGTTCCGAAGTTCTTCGTGAAGAGCACGCCTCGCCGCAGAACGAAGCTTGGCAAGTCTCGGGCCAAAACTCGTGGAACTGAGCTTCCTTGACCTTCGAGGTGGTCGATCACGGCGCGAAGTTCGGCGTCGTCTCGTTGAAGTGCTCCCATGTCGATATCTGTAATTGCTCCGAGAAAACGGGCGTCATCATCGTCGTCAGTGCTGTCGGGAGGAGATTCGACTGGGGCCCTAGACAAACAATCGGTGTCATTATGCTTGCGGCCAGACTTGTGCACAATGGTCACGTCGAATTCTTGCAGTCGAAGGCTCCAGCGAGCGAGGCGTCCTGACGGGTCCTTGAGGTTGGCGAGCCAACAGAGAGCGTGGTGGTCCGTGACAACGCGGAACGGGATCCCGTACAGGTATGGACGGAACTTGGTTAACGTCCAGACGACAGCAAGACATTCATTGTCGGTTGTCGAGTAATTTTTCTCCGCCTTGGACAGTGCCCGGCTTGCGTAAGCGATCACCCTCTCTGCTCCGTCTTGTCTTTGGACGAGCACCGCACCTAGCCCGGCGTTGCTGGCGTCTGTGTGAACTTCCGTTTCCGCTGATGAATCGAAGTGTCCGAGGATAGGGGGCAACTGGAGCCTTTACTTCAGTTCGTTGAAACCTTGTTTTTGCCCCTCCCCCCACCTGAAAGTTCACGTCCTCCTTCGTCACATGGCTGAGCGGTGCAGATATCTTGGCAAAATAGCGAACGAAACGTCTGTAGTATGCGCACAGCCCAAGAAATCTTCGTACGGCTTTCTTGTCTGTTGGCTTCGGTAATTCGGCGACAGCGAATGCCTTTGCAGGGTCAGAACTTACACCTTGAGCACTCACGACATGGCCCAGGAATTCGAGTTCACCGTACGCGAACCGACATTTTGACGGCTTCAGTGTCAGTCCGGCATTCTGGATAGCCTGTAGTACGGCTCGCACACGTCTGAGGTGCTCGTCAAAGTCGCTGGTGAATACCACGACGTCGTCGAGATAGACTTTGCCATTTCAAGCCGGAAAGAACGGTGTCCATTACGCGCTGGAACGTCGCCGGTGCTGTGCATAGTCCGAACGGCATCACTTTAAATTCGTACAGCCCGTCCGGCGTGACGAAGGTAGTCTTCTCACGATCTCGTTCGTCGACCTCGACCTGTCAGTACCCACTCTTCAGGTCCATTGACGAAAAGTATTGGGCGTGGCGCAGCCGGTCCAGGGTGTCGTCGATGCGTGGCAGCGGGTAGACGTCCTTTTTTGTTACAGCGTTCAGTCGGCGATAGTCCACGCAGAACCGAAGAGTCGATCGCCGCGGCTGCTAAGGCGGAGGACGTCTTCAACGAAGCTGGTGACCGTTCCTTGGGCCCTTGAGTTCGTACTTGCAGGAGGTCTTCTGCTCGCTGTCGTCGTGTCTGGTTCGTAAATGTCTCTTCCAGGCCAGCGATACAGGTGTCCCACGGCCTAAGCGACGCCTCATGGTTCTCGAACCACTGCCTCGCGGTACCCTCCAAAGAGAAGTAGAGGTTTTGGAGGGGCTGCTCAGTGGTCCATCCATTATGGCGTGCAACACGCTCGTAGTGCAGAAGCCAGTCCTCCACGTCCTCGTGGGTCTCGCCATGGAAGGTCGTCGGGGTTCGCTGGGCAACGGGCAGGTAGATGGCGGCGACGGCGGTCGGGGTCTGCGATTGCTGGTCGTTCATCGTCGGCCTCGTTGGCTGCTTGGTCCTGGGTGGCAGAAGTCCGTATTCCGGGTGTAGACCTTGGGTGCGGCGACTTGATCGGGTCTCGGTCTGGTCTTCGTTGGGTCCTCGGGTGCTTGGGTTCGGACTTGTACTGCGGGAACTCGGAGGGCTGCGCTGCACGGGCATGCGCTACCCCGCACCTCCACCAAAATGTCACGAATGACAAGTGATGAGGCGATAATAAAGAAACTGAACTGAAGAACTAAACTTTTGATGGGGCGATCTTGTGCCCAAAAATAAAAGGAAAAGAAAGATATCAACAGAGCGTCGCGGGCGGCGAAGCTGCAGGATCGAACGCTGAGGCGGAACTGACTGGCTCACCACGCGAAATTCCTTATGTACACGCGTCAGGGTTGGGCAGAAATACTCCAAAATGTATTTGGAAATACAAATACTGGGATACTTTAAAATAGTACCTAAAATACTGATACTGAAATATATCTGTAAAAGTGTATCGCGATACGTATTGGAAATACATTTTAAATAGAGGCAAAAAGTATTTGGAAATACAAATACAGGAATACATTTTAGGGAAGGCGGAAATACAAATACAGAAATACTGATACTGCAATACATTTTTCCAATTTATTTGAGACCAAATTAAATGAAGCTTGGAGTTGGAAGTGGAAGTTTTTGATCCCGAAATTACTTTCCCGTGGACTTCGCACTTTGCCTTGAAGGAGTGATTTCGGACGACGAGGAGTCTTCAATGGGCTCAGAAAAACGTCCCATCAAGGACTGACCGTGGTTCCTTCTCTGACATCCTGTCTGTCTGACGAGGGATGCGAAAAGACTTGGACCTCTAAATAAATTCTCTGTCATCCTAAATCCCATCAAAACGTCACAATGCCCTTGTCATGTAAGGACGCCCCTGTCAACATTTATCACATGACGTCACGGTGGAATGAACTGGTATTCTTTATCTGTGGGTGTGGCCTTGAACATGAAACTTTAACACGCTGCTGTATGAAAGGACGATATGTAATTTCGTTGTAGTTTACCTCGTTGAAGATTATGCAGGATTTTTGAGTATGGTGGACCACCTGATGCATCCTGGAACACATGCCTTATCTTCTGTTACGGTTGAAAAAACAATACGGTGGCATTCCTGTTGTGAAAGTGCTTCCCGCTGACCCTCCGCTACCGACGCATGGACTGCAGTCATCAAGTTTTGCCTTGCATACTCCAAATAGAGACCTCGTGGATTGCGACCTGATATTGCCGGCAGAGGTGCGAGCTCCCCGAGAAACAGCGTGCTCGAGACGAGTCGCAGGTGTACGAAGTCAGGGTCGGCACAGCGAGGCCACGTCTGACCTCCTTCCTGGGTTTCGGATCACCACAGCAGCGGGCCACGTTCACGTCGGCTGATGACGTACCCTTGAGCCGTGCAATATTACGGGCGCAGCCGCAGATGCATTCAAATATCTGTTGAACTTCACTGCGCGAGTTATCCTACTATTTCAAGTCAACCACCGCCAGGCTCGTGCTGCAACGGACTGTTACTCAGCTTTGCCGCATAAGTGTACTGTGTACGTTAAGGCAAGAGAGACGGTAAGCAGCGGGCTTCGGATGCCCGCAAACAATGATTTAAGAAACCCCCACCTAAGGACCTGCGACACAAGATGCTCTGTCTCCACTCCTGGCACGCCACATAGTTCGAGTCCCCGACTGCGGAACAGTTCTCAGAAGAGAGAGGAGGACGCATAGAAAAATAGTTTGGAGAATCGGAAGGAACCTTGGTCAGCATGGTAACAATGCCCCAGCATCTCCTTGACCCTAGTGCCCTTAAAAAGTTAAAAAAAAAGCGTTCGAATTTTTTTTTTTTTTTAGGGTGTGGGGGGGGGGGGGGGGGGAGTATTTTTCAAGAAATGTAACGAAATACATTTCACCCTGATTGTATCGCGATACAAAGGAACATTCAAGATGTATTTCGATACACAAATACAGATACCGGCGAAAAAACTGTATCGTGATACAGAAATACAGATACGAAATGTATTCCTGAAATACGTGTCAGGGTTGGGCAGTATCGCGATACAAATGTATCGCGATACTGCCCAACCCTGACACGCGTGGGCTTCTGAAATAATCGGCGTAGAAAGTTCGACGCGTAGAACATTCGGACGTCGTGCAAGCAACAGGATTCGAGAATTTTCGAGAACACTAAATTGCAGGAATAAACAAAATACACGTCACTCCCAGGTATCGAACCCTGGCTTTTCACGTGGGACGCAGGCGCGATAACCATTAGGCCACGCGCGCGCTGCCTACTTGGCCAGCTGCGCGCGCGGCAATATCAAGGGCACCGCCCCCCGGCCCTGGAGAAGGGAAGGGGGGTCAAGTTTGGCCCCCCCATCCCTCTTAAAAACAACTTGGTACAACACTGACCATGCAGTAGTGGTACACGACCGCATGCCGGCATACGATGCTCATCCAGATCGAAACGGGGAAGGGATTGAACCTAAGATCCCTGGGTTCTGCTCCGCGAGCTTTCGCTCTACGTGATGCGAGCTGCGGTGCGCTAACACACTGGGTTACCGATCCCCCCTCATTGGAGACTTCCAGCAAACCGTTACCGTGTTCCGCGTACGGCACTACCGGAGCATTTGTAGCATGCTTTTAAGCGCGCGCCCGGGTGGTAGCGTGACTGCTCTGCGGTACTGCGGTACGCGGAACACGGTAACGGCTTGCTAAAAGTGACCATTACCCTTAGCTCCGCCATCCACTGCGATCCTTTTAGTAGAGAGTTTTAATAGATCGTGTTTTCTGGCCACGCTAATCGTAGCGGGAGCTCGCGCTGCCACTTCGATCCATGCGCTGAAGCGCGCGCTCGTAGCGGTAGTGGGCCTTTGAAAACGATCTACTAAAACTCCCTATTGTTCGCCGTAATGCAGAGCGCAAGATCGTCTTCTCCTTTTGGAGGGGTTCACTATTCTTCAATCAGGGCCAATCAGAGCTCCGCGTCCTGACATCACCCGTACCCTTTTTACCAAAATAAGCAGACGAACTTTCACTTCGCATATGCTGCCTCCGCGTTCTGAATGGGCTCTTCCATAGTAAAACGCAAAGTTGAAGCGCGGTGCGCGGCGGTTGGAATTCGACGACGAGAGTGCGGCTTCGTCGTCGTGAGCGTCCAATCGGCGCTCTCCGTGAACTTCGACCCCGTCTTTGTGTTAGACGAGTCTAGGGATCCAGGAATGTTAAACTCACGGACCGTTTATAGAGGTATAGCGCCGTCAGCTTGCTGCAGTTCATCGTACAACGAAAGGGAATACAGCCGCCCTTCACGCCGTCGGCTGGCAGATTCTGAAGGATACTGACGGACGCTGTCAGGTCGCCATGTCTCCTATTTGTCGCGAGCCGTCAAGGCCTCGCCTGTCTCTTGCGGGGTCTCGATCAGCAACTCGGGAAAGCCCGGGAGCGGGAAGCGTAGCAAAGCGAAGAGCCGCGGAGACACAGGAGAGGGAACGACGGAGCTGTCGGGGGGTTTTCTGGCGTTTGACGGAACGGAAACCAGGTCGTACCGATCACCGCGAAGGGAGAGAGGAGGCGTTTTATTGCGTTATACGTCTTCCTGATATTGTTTTCCTGATCTTCCTTTGACATTCCTCAGTATGTTTTTAGTGTGTTTTTTTTTTTTTTTCATTTCGTTTCGTTTTTAGATTTGAAATGGGAGACTCGATGTTCGTTGAATAATGTGAATATGAATCTGCCTTGCCTTTCAATTTGAAAGTAGCGACGTGTGCCACTTGGCGTGCAGAATAATTCGCACACCGTGCTGTCACGTGATCTGTACTCGAATATCGCACGTTGTCAGACGACTGCTGTCAATGCCAAACGCTGCGTTTTTTTTTTCTCTTTTTTTTTAAACATTTGCCGTTTAAAAATGAACAGCGAGAAAGTGCGCGCGTTAACTGGTTACGCCGGGGTCACAGTAGTTATACAAAGGGCAGTCTGCATCCAGATTCGAATGCCAGTCACCACTAGATCCGTCCTTAGAATGCCGCATGACAATGAGTTCAAGTATGACCCCGGCTTTAGGAGCTGAAAAAAAAAAAATTCATTCCAAACTGCTTCTATTCTGAACTGTAGTATTGACTGCCCAATATCTCTTGGGTCTCGGGATATGTTTCAACTTATATTTATTTTAACCCCCGCCCCCTTCCTCGCTCAGTGTACGAACAAACAACCGGAACACCTTTGCGAATCGTTAAACATTAACGGCATTATGACAGAAATGTTATAAACACGGCGCATAGTTTCGTTTTTCTCCTGCGGTGAGAGTGACAATTTAATAGAGTTTTAGTAGACCGTGTGCGCTGCGGACAGCGTGCCTACAGCGGGAAGGGTGCTCCAATCCAAGTCTCAAAAGTGACAACACCAGCTGTCACTATGAAACTAATCTCGCGGTCAATATACTGTGACCGGCCGTGCCGCTGGCACTCTCGCGTAGTTTTCACAACTAAACTATCCCCCCCCCCCCCCCCCAAAAAAAAAAAAAAAAAAAAAAAAGGAAGAAAGAAAGAAAAGAGAGTAGTTCTTGCTTAAATAAAAAGGCAACCCGCGGTTGCAGGCAACTGCGGCCAATGGGCTGGGTAAGCGTGCTTTTTAAAAGCAAAAAAAAAAAAAAAAAAAAAAAACGCAATTTATTTTTAAAAAAAAGGACGGAAAAAAAATTTAATTAACTCGACATGGAGCGTTCTGATTCAGACTGACGCAAGCCGCCCGCACCTTACTAACCGAAATTCTTGAAATTTTATAAGAGATGCCGCACGCTTCGTCAAAATGATTAAGTGATTGGATGCCGGCGTCCCATTAACCCAGGTTGCTGGACTGCTACTTGACCCCCTGTCATGCAACGCGAGTAAAATGATCTGATGCAGTGTTGGATCTGTTCTGTTATCTTTCTTAGGTTATAAATTTTTCCTTCGAAGTGAAGTTTCTTTTTATTATGAACTTTTACATATTTTCATGTGTATTTGCGTACATTGTATATTTGCACCTTTATTGCTTTCCTGCAATAATGCCATCTGGGCGCTGCGGGTTAAACTAAGTAACTCAGAGATAAACACCTACTGTTGTGCGCGTTCAAACTGTCTCGTCCGTAAAATTGCGAAGTTCCACGGTAAATACTGCCAGGTGGGGCACACAATATAATTTCGGAGCAAGGATGTACGTTATCGAACCTGTCGGCGTGCATATCGAAACTAGAAGAATCGAGTTCGAAGTAAGTCAGGGAGCTAAAAGCACATATTGCTGATCACGCTTCCCGCCACCGAAAAAGGTTCGTACAGGTCACCGCAATATTCATGGTTCGAACGCCGCGTGCCAAGATTTCTTTCTGAGGTCATTGCGATCCGGCATTCGAAACACGGATCTCGCGGTGATTCGCGATGGAATCTGTATGAAGACTGTCTTTTGTATGCTGTATAAGCAGTGCGACCCGGCTTACAATGTTACAATGTACCACACTGCCTCTCCACTCGATGTTAAGGCGCACGGGTGATGCCATGAAGCTGGGCGCTAGGTAAATATACCTGCCCTACGAAGAGATGAATGTCTGAGAGGACAGATGATGGAGTATATTTCATAGTGATCATCCTTAAACCCCATATTCTGCCCATTTAACGTATAATTAAACATAAAAAAGACTCGTTTTTTTTTTCGTTATTTTGTTAAAGCAAATACCTCAATAGCAGAAAAGTAATTTCTCGTGGAATAATACTTTTGACGTTTCCTGTAGTTGGGAATTACACTGGGAATTTCGTTATGAATTTCAACGTTTCCAAATGATGTCAATAAAATTTAATATTTTGTTTTCTAAAACACATCACACAGACAGCTTCTAGAGGGAATCGAAGCACTCGTTGCTGAAAAAAAAAAACAAAAAAAAAAACATTCATCTCTTTGGAGACCTTATTGCTGGAACACTTGGAGTGCGATAAATTTCAAAAGAAAATCATAAATGTTAAAAAAAAATTAGCATGTTATTTTTTATTTTTTACAGTTGCGGGCTAATGTAGCGATAGCACACACTCATAATTGCTTTACATATTCGCGGTGAGAGGTTCGCTAGGGGCACTTCTGTTTTCCTCACTCTAAAACCTCCTCACTCCGGGTAGTGCACATGCTGCCCACGCGGTTACGTTTCAATTGTCCTAGTGCATAGAAGCTTGGCAATGCACGTGCTTGCACCAGCAGAGGAAGTGAAGTATCCCCACCATGGGTTGTGAAAAATTCCACAAGGCGGCGATACCCAAACTTCTCGCCGCGAAAACGTTGCGTTGTCCTGTCTGAACCTATATACAATTGTTTTTTATTTTTTAGTTCCTAGTGAATTACATTGTTCACGTATCACTTATCGCTGCAGTGGCTTGTAAGACGCTTTCGTTCAGACTAGGGCTATACCGAGGTAATCACCTCAAAAACCGCAGTAAAAAAATAAAAAAAATGTTTGACTTTTTGCGAAGTCTTACTAACTCACCTCTTTATGTAGTGAATTAAGATACTCGTAACTGTTAATGTTAGACTGGCTATATCTTCTTTTTTTTTTTATCAAAACGAACACGTTTCAAACGCTAATATCATCGTTTTCCTCTATGAAAATATAATCAAATCTTGCGTAAGAAATACTTAGCCCAGCGTAAAAAAGATGGGCAGTACTCTTTCTCCCTCTTTTTTTATGTGAGGGCGAGTACTCCCCGACAAATCAAAATATAATAGAGCTTGCGCTGCTGTGACAGTTGGGGTTTGTAGTCGCCGACATCTTAAGAGACGCAGGCCACGGTGAGCATCGAGCTTCTTACTACCACTGAGTAGCCAATTATATATATATATAAATATAAACATATATATATATATATATATATATTATTATCATTATTATTTTACTAAGAAGCTTGCAGCGCCGCGAGGCGTTTCAACATGGGGCAGATAAGAAAGCCGAGGAATAAGTTCCCAAGCAGAAAGTGTGAACACGATAAGCCACGCCCTAAGCTTTTAGAGCGCAGCTCTTAGGGGCCCGTTTCCGGCTTGAGCGGCGTCGCCGTCGCCGTCGCCGTCGCCGTCGCCGTCGCCGTCGCCGTCGGCGTCGGCGTAACCGCGCGGTGCATCATGGGAAATGTCCCATAATGCACCGCGCGAGCCCCCCACCAAGGTCACGTGACCTCGTGGGGGGTCACGTGACCCCCCGAAGTCACGTGACTCCCCTGAGGTCACGTGGCCCCCTCCTCGAGGTCACGTGACCCCCGCCGATGTCGCGTGACCCCCGATGACGTCATCGTCACTGATGACGTCACCGGCATCCACATCGTCATCGTCATCATCACTGATGACGTCACCGGCATCCACATCGTCATCGTCATCATCACTGATGACGTCACCGGCATCCACATCGTCATCGTCATCACTGATGACGTCACCGGCATCCGCATCGTCATCGTCATCATCACTGATGACGTCACCGGCATCCACATCGTCATCGTCATCATCACTGATGACGTCACCGGCATCCACATCGTCATCGTCATCATCACTGATGACGTCACCGGCATCCGCATCGTCATCGTCATCATCACTGATGACGTCACCGGCATCCGCATCGTCATCGTCATCATCACTGATGACGTCACCGGCATCCACATCGTCATCGTCATCATCACTGATGACGTCACCGGCATCCACATCGTCATCGTCATCATCACTGATGACGTCACCGACATCCGCATTGTCATCGTCATCATCACTGATGACGTCATCAGTGACGTCACTGATGTCGTCACCGGCATCCGCATCGTCATCGTCATCATCACTGATGACGTCATCAGCGACGTCACTGATGACGTCACCGACATTCGCATCGTCATCGTCATCATCACTGGTGAAGTCATCAGTGACGTCACTAATGACGTCATCGGTACCCGCATCGTCATCGTCACTGATGACGTCATCAGTGACGTCAGTGATGACATCATCGGCATTGGGGGTCACGTGACCCCCAAGGTAACGTGACCCCCCCCTGGTTAGTTTAACCCCCCCCCCCCCCAGTGCCCTTCCCTCCTCCTCCTCAAGAGCTGCGCTCTAATTCGGCGTTACAGGGAGTTGTAAGCGGCTTTCATTTTTTAAGTTGTCGGCGACTATAACTTTGGTTCCTGAAAAAAAACAGTCTTTTTTAGTATCATCTAGGAAGACCACACGTCAAATATAACGATGTAGTTCTGTCTAAATGCTTCTTAAACGGTCCGGCAAACTTTGTAACTCGCCAAGGTGCCCAAATCGGCTGACTCGAGGGAGCAACCAACAGCAATGCTTCGGCGTGGGCGAAGCGTAGGGTGCATATATACTAACTCTAGAGGAAAAAGTCCGCCATTTTCCCAAGCATTCGGGCTGCCGCAAGCGGCGGATCATGGATGCAGACCTTTGGAGTCCCACACATGGTTACCAACTGCCTTCGATTTCACGAATGCAATTATCATTAGAGCGGTTTCACGAACCTCAACAATCCCCGTACTTAACGCTGGAAAGATATTCGCGTTCCTTTCGAAGCTTTCTTTTTGCATAGCGAGCAGGTGTACGGCATCGCGTCAGCGCAGGATTAAACCAGATAAGCGGCTTCCCGCTATGGCTTTGATAGGCGCGCCCCGGAAAAAGGAGACCGCGTAACCACCAGATCTCTCACGAGACACCTTTCATGCACCTTGCGAGCGTACCCCATGTTCATCGACAGTACTCCGTTAAGTTCGGTGCGCACTCCCTTCACAAAATGTTCCGAGTACACTCGAGAGGATGGCGTTGGGGAAAAGACTTTTCGGCTTAAGGAAGCAACCCCTTGCCGCCGGAGGTCTCGGTCATTTGGAAAGCGATGAAGTTTGAAGACATTGCAGCCGAAGTTGCCTTGTCAGATGCCGTGCGCGATACTGATGTCCTCCGATAACGTTCTGCACTTTCGGTTGTTATTCGTGCAGCTTACTACCGAACAGTGGTGCCGCGATGACCAGGGGATTGTTGCCCATTGAATTCGCTCTCTCTAACTAAATATGGAAGTAAAGACACGGAGGAAACCGCAAAGAAAACAAGCGAATTTAGAGAAAAACACGCGTCCAAAGCGTTCATCCGGGTCTTCTGTTCGTTCCTAACTAATCAGCGAGGAGGAAAGCGCCGATAGTGTCCCGGCGCCAAGGCCCGTATCGACGCGGTGCCCAAAACTTTCGTGCTCCAGCGTTGACTGACGAGTGTATAGTATATAGAGCGTCTGCGGTTTATGTTGTCAGAAAGGCAGTGTCGGGTGAAGTATATCTAAAAAGTACTTCAAGTAAATTACAAAGTAAATGAGACGTGATGTACTTCAAGTAGTAAATACACTGAGTGCAATTTACTTGAAGTAAAGTACTATAAATACAATGTACTTCAAAGTACAAGTACAGGGTGTCACAACAAAAAATTTACACGTTCTTTTTTACCGAAAAAATAAACTAGGCATCGCCGAACGCTCATTCTCCGCTCAAAGGTAGCGCTAGAGGTCACATCCAGATGCCAAAGTTTCAGCACGATTCAATAACTTAATCAAAAGTTATAAGTGAGTTTCTGAAAATTTCAATGGGAAAATGGCGGCCGACGGAGTTTTCCAACACATGGGGCTCGATGGCACCAGAAACCGAAAACGGGCAAAAATGGGTTCCATTTTCCCATTGAAATTTTCAGAAAATCACTTATAACTTTTGAATAAGTTATCGGATCGGGCTGAAACTTTGGCATCTGGTTGTGACCTCTAGCTCTACCTTTGGGCGGAAAATGAGCGTTCGGCAATGCCTAGTTTATTTTTGCGGTAAAAAAAAAAAAAACTGTACATTTTCTTTTGACACCCTATATTCTAACACAATCGTTCATGATGCCCCTCCCCTATACAGTGATTCTTTAACTGGTATGCATTGCCCAGGTGTAATCAGGGCTGCATGACCTATTTTCTGAAACAGTGGCGAATATTTGATAAAGTGGTCATAGGGTAGTAATTTTCATGAATTGAGCAAAATTCCTGAAAATCACTGTACAGTGATTTTCTCGCACTGGATTGTTGCACCCAAGGGGGTTAAATGTACTAGGAGAGAGCATGACGGTCAGCCCTGTAGCTTCCGAAAGCAATCCTTCATAAAGGAATGTCAAAAAAAAAAATCCAAAAAGAAACAGTTTGTGTTTAAGCCAGCTGGTGATAATTATTTATAATGTGACACCTTAGTTAGGGTTGCGAAAAAATTAAGGAACTTTCATGTCGAAGGAAAAGACAAAAGAGAATGCCTCAAAACATTGTGACGTTCTCCTTCGTTGTCTTTTTCTTCGACTCGAAAGTGAAATTTTTTCGCACCGCAGTCTCAGTTGCTACATTATGATTACTTTTGCTCGCATAACATTTGAAACCTCCTCCCTTGCGCTGATGGACCGAAAAGTAGCGAGAGTTCAAAAAGCTACGGGGAAGCCACTTTAAGAACAAACGGATCGATGCGTCGTCTGCTCACGTTCCTGCCAAGAGTAGAATATCCCTCCCAGTATTTCTTCGGAGTTGACAAAACATCATTTCGTGATACAAATTTAACAAAACCAAATTTGGGGAACGTACTTTGAAGTCGGGATTGTACTTTCCTCGGAAAGAATAAAAAAAAACTTAAAGTGAAGTACAAGAATCTACTTCAAGTAAAGTACAAGTTTCCTAAATTTACTTGAAGTAGTCCTTTAAGTACCCAATGTACTTCAAATACTTCCCAACCCTGCAGAAAGGATATACGAGGGTTGATGTAAACAGCTAGAACGTTACAGACATCCTTCGGTGACGACTGTTTTTGCATTCGCGATAAGGATTCCGATGAGTCAGGGCCGTTATCTATATCCACGGGTCGATGCGTTCGAACGAGGCGGGCGGGCGGAACAAACCTCGATTCATCGTCCCGCCCAAGTCTGTCCTCGTGGCGTGCACGGCGCCGCATCGACATACACGCCGCAACGGAGACGAGACTCGGTATCCCGCATCGCCATGTCGGCTACGGTGCCTGAAACGCTTCTTGGACCGGTGTCTTTAGTGTCGTGTCCAGCCCACGCATCGAGAGTGGTCTCAAAGTGGTAACAAATGACTTCAAGGAAGAAGCAACCGTGTCACGTTCGAAGGCCCGTAATACGGGGATTGTCTTACTGCTCGATTGGCGTCACGTGGTTTGTGGGTGGCCCACAAACCACGTGACGTCACCTCCTCGCAATACGAGTGCGAGGAGGTGACGAACGCGTTGTTCGTCTGCGAGTCGTCTCTGCCTTTAGACCTACTTTCCTCTGTGTCATGTCACAACGCAGAGCATGCGCACTTCCGACCAATCTCCGCGGGAGGCGTCGATCCGCCATTACACGGCAAACTTTCCCCATAGATTGAAATGGACTTGGATGGACCCTCTCTACAATCTCTTTATGTCATATCGTCGAATGTCGCGATCCTGGCGGTTGGAAATCGAAGTCCCGGCAAAAAAGAGCACGACCGAACGCGAGATGTCGCTGTCGTCGCAGAATCTCATTATGACCGAGTCCCACTTAAGCGACAAGCAGAGAGAACCAACACCGACGAAGCTCAAACACGTGCATCGTTGCACGCTATATGATATCCTTTGGCAGGCTCGCAGTACGCCTCCCGGAGCTCGTGAAATAAGCACGAGTGACTGCGAGCCTGTGAAAGATACCCTCGCGTGCATGCTGCGTGTGTTTGAAGCGTGTCACATTCAATAAGGAGTATTCACTGGCGGCCATAGTCGTGTGCGCGAATGCTGAGCGCATGCTGACAGCGAGCTTCCACGGTTCTTTTGCAAAGTGCATTCCGCACCATCAAGAGTGTCGGTCTTAGCAGCCTATTGATGTGAGCTCGTTCTGAGCATGCGCACTAAACAGCAGCCAGAAATATGGCGTCCAGTGAATACTCCCTATAAGCCGATCTCTCTAAGCGTTCGGCGCATGCGTGACGCCGCCATAACTTTAGTTCACAGGAGACAGACGGCAGTGCAGGAAAGGACTCGTGCCATCTCGTGCTCTACACGCACAGAGCTCCAGCGAGGTTGTCGCACGCGCAGAAAGACAAAAGTTCCCTCGATGCATTGCGGCAGCGGTGGCGTCGTTAAACTAGCTGGTGAGATCGGTCTATTCTTTCCTTATTCGCGACGGTCTGCCAAACGATGAACGGGCCAAACCAACGCCATCTAGAATAGTCAGAGCCAGCGCAGCATTATAACATTTCGACGTCATCCCAGTGAGATCGAGCGCTGATTGGACGCGAAGGCTGCCTCAGCGCTCGGCTGGGCCTCGTGTCCAATCAAGGCGCTCTCTATCGGGCTCGGGCCCAATCGCTGAGTAGGCGCCATCTCAGTCTGATGACATCATGGGGAGCTAGACGAAGCTACTGACAGGCTTTGCTTCGTCCAGCTGGTGTTTGCTAAACGCACAGAGATTCGGACGGCAATCGTCAGAGGCGGTCCCTCTGCCTACTAAAATATTAAATTGGGTATGGTTGGTTAAGCATAGTAAACATAAACGGAGTAATCGACCTTGCGCTTGGTGGTGAACAGATTGAACTTAAAAAAAAAGGAAAACGTGAAAGTTCAGAGATGCAAAGCGATATCTCTCTGCTTTCACGTTTTACAGCGGAGCTCTTGGGCGCTCGTTCCTGTGTTTCGCGGCGTCGCCGTCGCCGTCGGCGTAACCGCGCACATTGAATTATGGGACGTGACAGACCTATGCACCAATTCAGTTCCTCGCTAAAGTTCAGGGAAGAAACGGTGCGTAGGGTCTGTGACGCCCCATAATGCAACACTGCGCATTCAGTTTCTCCGCTAAATTTAGTGGTAAAACTGACGTCGCATGACCTCAACACCAATTCAGTTTTCCCGCTAAATTTATCGGGGAAACTGAATTAGTGTTGAGGTCATGTGACATCAGTTTTACCACTTAATTTAGCGGAGAAACTGAATTTGTTCATAGGTGACGTGACACAAAATCATGTGACGTCATTCTCCCCGCTAAATTTAGCGGGAAAACTGAATTTGTGTTGAGGCCATGTGGCGTCTGTTTTCCAGCTAAATTTAGCGGGGAAACTGTGGGAGAAGGGGAGGTTATGAAGGAGGAGGGGAGAGGAGTGTCCTCTGTACCCTACCCTCCTTCTCCTGCGTACCCTCCCGTCACGGTATATCGCAAGATCAAAACCTCAAGAGCTGCGCTCTAATTTCGCATTACAGAGATTTGTAAACACCTTTCAATTTTTTCCTTTCACGTTCACAACAATATCACTGTCGCGAAGGACATGTCCTTGTCTGTCCTTGAAACTATGTATGTTTAGTAATATTAATATTAAAAAAAGAAGTGCGCTTTCTTCTTGTTCGTTTCGAATCAGCGGACATGCCGTTCGGGCAATAATAAGCAAGTGAGACCACAACTATAGGGATTTGCCCTTGCGTCGAGGTGATGCCCGGTAGACAAAAGAGAGAGAGAGAGAGGGGGGGGGGGGGGTGTCAATTACAGCCTAGAAAGAAACGTAAGGGGACGGGTTAGCCGCGAACAAAATAGGAAAACTTGACCAAGTCAGTGCGAAACCTCCCGGGTCGTTTTCGGAGTAGTTGCCCCATGCTGTGGAAATGCCGTATACAGCTCTCAAAAAGACAGAATCGGCGGAAAAGCGGTGACAGGAAAGACCTTGCAGTGTGCTCTGTGGCCACCGGTTGACCCTCAACCTCCATCCATCCAACGCGCACTCAACCGTGCCAGTCTCGCTTGGTTCGCTCCTAAGATTCGATATCGACGGGTCCGCAAGCACCAGCAAAACGAGCAATCTTATATGCCTGCTGGGCGACAATCAAATATCGAACGAATAAACGCGAGTTCCAAACGACAACAACAATAAGAAAACAAAGCAGCGCTCGATATCGAGCGCGAATTCAGTATACATACAACTCAAACGGGTCTCGTCAAAAGATCACTGTTGCCGTCCAGACATCGAGAGAGAGAAAAGAATTGTAACGTTCAAAGCGTTCAGTTTTGAACGCTTTGTCTGCAGGATCGAACAAAACAATCAAATAAATAACGAAACTAAACAACAATGCCACAGAGGAAAAGAATGTAATGGTCCAACGTGTCATTACAGTGAAGTGACCTTGTCCCACTAAAACGTGCGCGACAATATAAAGAAAGGAAAAAAAAAGAAAAGGAACTCGTAAGGAAGCAATCAAAAACGAACGTAGCGCGAATGTTAAACTTACATTCTGGCCCAAGTGCATTTACGGGAAACTACCTCGCTGTTACACCTTCGACGGTAAAGTAACTGGTTTTATATCTGTGTATGCGTGCGTGCGTGTGTGTTTGTCTGTTGAGAGTGCCGTACCGAAGCGACGCGGTTGGCAACGTCACAACCAAACAGTTCTCTTTCCACCCAGGCTTCCGTTTTTGTACGTTTATCTATCCACTGAGTAGGTGCGTAGACGTCGGGAAAGAAAAACACTAAAATGGAAGCAACGTGGAGTGGTGTGGAGTGGTTTTGGGGAACCTGTAACTGCGACAATCGTTGGTAGTAAAGCGTTTTACTTAAGTATGGGACGGGCGATGATTACCCGGTCCCAGTCGCCGTAGCTTAACATACATAGCTCCTTTCAACGCTCAATAAAATAAAAAAATAAAAAATAAAAAAAAAAATAAGAAAAGAAAGCGAAATTGACGAAGATTGAGCATTTTGTCTTTTCGAAGTTTGGAGTCATTTCCAAAATGGTTGGAAAGTGTAAGTATCGGCGATGCAAAGTGCTACCATAGCGATACAATGTAACATGTAAAAGTGCGTTTAAAGACGAAAATAACTAAAATTACTGTTTTCGTTCTTTCATTTAATGTAGGTTTCGGTGTAACGATCTGGAAATGCTTTTCCATCCACCAAAAACTTAGATTAGCTCGTCAGTAAAAGATCCAATGTTAATGTTTTTTTCTTTCTTTTTTTTTTAAAGCACACCAGCGGAATTCAGCGCCGACCGTATCTCAACTAGAGGCAGTAGAAACAAACAGTTTGCACGAATTTGTGCAAAATTGCAAGGCGAGAGAGAGAGAGAGAGATAGGACACAACAACAGCAACAACACAAAAACACATTACTCGTCCGGATCTTTCTTTCGATTGTCTGGAGTGGCGTAGAGGTTATTATTAGGCCAAAATGTCGTCCAGTTTCTACGCCAGCTTTACGTCAGAACGGGGGCAGGCGTTCGCGGCAATTTTCCGTCGTTCGCGGACTCGGACGCGAAGAAGTTGAGCGAACCTTGCCAGAAAAGATTTATATGTTCCTCGAAGACAACTGAACGTAAACTGTAAGGTGCCTGGAATCCGTCTTCGATTGGTGTGTTTAGCCATCCTATCGCGTCCACGCATCGAACGCGAACCCCAAAAGGCAACGGATTGCGTCGCATGCAGAGTCGGTTTGTCATGCTGCCTGTCGGACCTCGCAATCACGGCGCTTAATAGCCCTCGAGGCATCCTTTCGGTCAAAACCAATCAGAACTCGGCGTTATTCTGACGTCACCGCTACTGCCGTGCAAAAAGCAGACGAAATAGAGCTCTGCATTCTGCACCATGCATCAAAAGTGGTCCAGGAAGTGCCAAGAAATGACGCCAAAAAGAACCGGAACGTCGTGTTGCCGAATGTCGCGATCCTGGCGGATAACCGTAAACATACCCCTCCCCTGCCCCCCCCTGCCCCCCCCCCCCTCCCCCCCCCCCCCAAAAAAAAAAAATCATGAGCAAACGCGGGTGTCGCTGTCGTCGCGGCGTCCCAACTCCTGGCTGCCGGAGTTTCCGTAGACTGCCAAACTGCAGAGCGACCTGCAGCGGAACGGGCGTCTGCAAGTATCCACTGGCGCTGCTGTGACACCGCCAGGATCGCGGCCGGCGACGGCATGACGGTTGTATTGCGTCATCAAGTAAAAATCAAAAGACCACTTTTTTTTTTTTTTTTTTTTGGCCGCGGCAAACACATTTGTTGGAGACGCGCTCCCGGTAATAAATAATAACGGCAAAGCGGTACCCACTGTATTTAAGGTACCAGAAACACCGTTCAGTAGCAAATATACGAATTTCACCGGAGAAAAAATCAAGACGAAGAATGTGAAAAAGGTTAAGCAGGTTGCGAATTAAGGTATTTCTAATGTAGTCACAGAGGGTTTTCGCTCTGGAGTAAGGTAGATTATGCAAGGGTCTGGTGCCCAAAACTCGTCAAGCACCCCCGATCAGCAAATAATAAGCAAAATCAACTTAGTCGTATAAACTTTCATGCAGAGAGAAGCCATTCTACTACTGGCATCTCTGATATAGAGAATTACGAGGAATTGGTCACGCAGCAGTAGGGATCTCTAATGCGGATAAAACGTCCGTGAATACACAAAAAATACGACAGTTGTTCTGGTTCAGTTCACAGTGTCAGTAAAATCTAATTTTTTCTCTGAATCGTAAATCATAAAAAAAAAAGATATTGGCGGTGACTGAACGGTGAAGCGTTTCTGTCGCAATGCTACACAGGCGAGCAAAAAAAAAAATAAAAATAAAAAAAAATGTTACCAAGAAAGTGATTGAGAAGGCCTAGGGTTGCGATCTGCACCGTTAGGAGGCTCACACCTATTTCCCCCCCCCCCCCCCCCCTTTCCTTTCTTTCTGAACAACACCGAGCAAACAAGCAAACAAACAACCAAACGTGACCGTGACCGTCGAGACAAGAACTCATGACGTCAGAGCCCTTACGATTAAAACATAACCTTAATCGCACCAACGACCTTGCTGGGCAAAAAACAAACAAACAGACAAACAATTAGTTGTTGCACGCGGCATCGTCGACCTCCGTTCAAGGCACTCCGTGAGCCGTTCGCCCAAAGCCTTGCCAACCGAAAGGCTCAACGACCCTACCAGTCAATTCGTATCGCAAGCAGACGTTTCGAACTGACATCTTTAATGGAAGACGCTTACTTCCGAATGCAAAGTCTCGGCTACAGTTCGGTGACCTTTTCAATCGGAAATCACCAAGGACGGATCGCGCATTTTTTGCAAAAGATAAAAACAAACGCCCCCCCCCCCCCCCCCAAAAAAAAAAAAAAAAAAAAAAAAAAAAAACAAGGCACGGATTGCAGGGGACGCTACGAGTCATCAATATCCGTTGTAAATCCGCGCGAGACAGACACGTGATTTTTGGGATAGTTTCAGCGATGTGGAAAGCGCGTGTAGTCACGCGGTACGTTCGCATCGCTGGATTGGCTTGGCTGGGGACGGCTCGTAACGTCTTCTCCGGTCCATCGTAAGAAGAAACAACGTAAACCTATTGTGTTTACGAAAAAAACGACAACAACAACAAAAAACAACGGTCTTGCATGCGTATACATAATCGCGATTTCGCCGCGGCGTCCTCTCGTGGAATCCCGTGTTTCCCCACAACGATAGACAAAGGGAGACGCGTCAATCTCGGAGGGTGTGCCGAGAGTCTGCCTCATGAGCGATGCGACGCGCTCAAAACTGCGACGGGAATGCGAGACTTCGTCCATGGCGTAATCCGCGCGGGCATGCACCTTGAAACGAACACGATCGTCGACGTCCTTGCGTCTGGCTCCTTGCAGTTCCGATGAGTCGGACTTCCTTTGCAACCGATTTTGAAACGCCGGTGTCTCTATTCAAAGTGTTTCCTCAACCGAGATCGCCGGACCTCTCCCGCGAATTGGGAAGAGCGCGAGGACTACCGCACGGCAGTCCCGTCATATTGCGTCGAGTTTTCTCGCCTCTTGTTATGACAGGAAACAAAAATATAGCTACTAGTACGTCGTACACTCGTGAGAGTATAGATCGCGTGCGGAAGGCGTTTGTCTCGCAAGCTCCTTTTAACGTGTTGCTAAGCTACTGGCCTCGACAGTCACGGCCAAGCGGCGCTGGGTGGTTACGTCAGCAACTATAGAAAACTGCGAGTGTCGCGAAGGTGGTCCTGCGGCGCTCATCGTCGATCCAGGGCTACGCGGGAAAGCGACTTCTGCTGACGCAGGGGGCGGTCAGTGCGCATACGATATACAACAAACGCGGTGGATGGCAACCCGCAAACGATGAATGAATGAATAAATGTTTAGGCAGTCGTGTGTGAGAGAGCTCGTGGAGCAAAAAGCGGCATAAGCCGCCTGACGAGGCTCCATCCTACTTTGCAGTCGCAGCACACAGTACTACTAGTGAATGATGCACTTGAATGAATACATTACCTCCGTGTGCTCGACCGAAACAATATATAAAGCAGTACAAATTTAACATGAAATGAACATGAAATAGTATGGTTGAATGATCGCGGAATGAGAGCGCCTCCCCAACTTTGGGGAGGCGCTCTATCTGACTATGTGGAAAAACTGCGAGAGGCTGGGGCGTGTGGCTTCGAAGGCACGCTCCCAAACAAAGTGAACGCGAACACGACATCGACACTTCTTTCAAGTGTCACAACAGTTCAGTGTATGTCTAACACCAAATTATGCGATTTAATTCAATTCACCTCCTGTAGACATCACTGTACAGGAGCAGCAATTTTGCCTTTCAGTCGGGAATAAAAGACGAACACTGAAAGAATAAGACATAAGTGGAACGAAGGACGACGTCCCACCTGTGCTTTTAGAGACACAACGATCTGTGTCTAAAGCCAGTACATTAATAAAGCCACCGATCGATGTGGCTCTATTGTACTGTTGCTATAAAAGAAAATGTACGTCGTCCCAAGTCTCACCTGCAGCCTTAAGGTGTCATTCACACGGCGTACCTTCCCCTGGACAAGTTCCTACGAAATCGGTGACGTCCCATTTCCTGCGGTCCGAAATCCGCTATGTTCCAAGCAATAAAAGCATGCAAAACTCAAGAGCTGGTCCGCGGACCACAGGAACGTGCTTGGGGACGAGTTCGCTGACCCGTGAAACGTTTCGATTTCACCTGGGAAAACGTTATGAAATAAGTCCGCGCACCTGTCGTACCACGGTTATCGAAACTTCAAACCCGTTCTATATAGTCGCTTTTCCTGGTCCGGCGAGGTCCGTTCCAAGTTCGCGGACTCGGCCGACTCAGAAGGAACCAATAGACCTATAGGAGGTATTCACTGGACGCCATATTTGTGGGTGCTGTTTAGAGCGGATGCTCAGAACGATTTCACATCAATAGGCTGCTAAGACCGGCACTCTCGATGGTGCGGAATGCACGTTGCAAAAGAACTGGGGAAGCTCGCCATCAGCACGCGCTCAGCATTCCCGCACACAGCTATGGCCGCCAGTGAATACTCCCTATAGACCTATTGCTATATTACCCAAGCATCAAGGAAAATGCAGAGATTGGTGTTCCACGCGCCGCGCGTGCTGGCGTCAGCAGTAGTAAGTAACTTTACCAAAGCAAATACCTAAAACAAATGGCATCTTGCACGCGCGTTCGTCAAAAACTTTATTTTGGTTATTTACTTCAAATCCTTTATACAGGGAAGGCGTGCGCGTGTGGCGCGTGGAACACCAATCCCAGCATTCTCTTTGATGGTTGGGTAATATAGCAATAGGTCTATTGCGCCGAACTGTTCGCGCCACTTCTGCACAACCCGTCTTTTTTTTTTTTTTTTCTACGGATTATTTTTAGCATTTGTTGATATGGCTTTTGCTTGGCTGTGTTTTATGTAACGGTTGAGACTATGAGGAGTATTCACTGGGCGCCATATTTGTGGGTGCTGTTTAGAGCGCATGCTCAGAACGAGCTCACATCAATAGGCTGCTAAGACCGGCACTCTCGATGGTGCGGAACGCACGTTGCAAAAGAACTGTGGAAGCTCGCCATCAGCACGCGCTCAGCAGTCGCGCACACAGCTATGTCCGCCAGTGAATACTTCCTATAGACAACTGCAAGCATGGCGCCTCGACTGGTGCCCATGCGTGCAATCACGTGCAGCTTGCGCATGAACATGGCTTTGGCAAGCTTGCAATTGCACGGGCTTGTTCGCACGAGCAGAGACATGCGGCCAGTCGCCCGGCATGCAATCGTCTATGCTCTGTTTCATACTTAACGTAAAACGCCACCAAAGCTGCTGGCGCGAGCATGAGGCTTGATCTCGTTGATCATTGGCACGTGTTCTCGCGCAAACAAAACCATAGATGAAGCCACGAGCTCGCGCCAGTAGCTTTGACAGCGTTGCACACTAAGGATGAAACGGAGTATAGTGCCACTAAATAAGTTACGCGCTTCAGAGTAGCGACGCTTACCCATCTTGTTTCTTAAGATCCCGGTTGGGAGTTATCTGAAGGTTTATGTGAAATCACAGGAAACGCTTTTCTGTTCTCCACAAATGTTTAAAGAGTTCGCGACAGAGCAAAGCAATATTGCGTAAGCTTCCTAGCACCGGATCTAATGCTGAGGAAGTTTAACTTTTGGATCATGACGATCGGCAGTTGCGTCGGCTCTGCACAAGCACCAAGAGTGCGGCGCGCACAACAATGTCGGGGAACAGAGTGCCGATACTCTAAAGCAGCTAATGCCCTAGAGCTCGAGGTCGCTGCATTGAAGTGTTCTTCCACAGAACGAGCACTCGCGCTAGAAATGCACGTCTCAAAGCCAGGAGCGCGGGCTAGCTCGTGCTTGTAGCTTCGGCTGCAGTCTCAGCTTAAAGAGTGAAAAGAGTATAGTTGGGCACTAGTGCCACTAAATAAGCAACGCTTCAGAGTAACGACACTTGGCCATATTGTGGCTTAAAATCATGGCGGCCAGTTATCTGAAGCTCTACCTGAAATCACAGGAAACGCTTTTCCGCCCTCCACAACTGTTTAAACAGTTCGTGACAGAGCAAATCAATATTACATGAGCTTCCTAACACCGGATATAATGCTGAGGAAGTCGCATTTCTGAATCAAGACGATCGGCAGCTGCGTCTGCTCTGCACAAGCCCCAAAATGGCGGCGCCCACAACATTGTCGGGGAACGGGGTGCCGATACTCTAAGCGCAGCTCATTTAGTGGCTCTAGTTGACACCTCATTGAACCAAATGTGTTTATATGTTATTTAGTGTAATTACTGTCTACGTTCTTTTCACTTTCGCTAAATACTACTTGGAACCACTTCCTAACGTTAATACCTGAACAAACTTGCCTTAGTTTTTCTTTCTAGGCAATAAGCAAATGACAACAACAAAAAAATAAAGAGAAATATGAGCATTGATTATTCCCTCCACTCGGAGCCAGAACAAGCGGCCACGCGGCCTGAAGGTGCCCCATCCGATGCTGCCAACGTTAAACATAGTCGCGCGCTGGGTTTGGCAAAGTAGAAAACGCGTGCTGATCTCCATTAATTAATTGTTAGAGTTCGGCTATTCTCATCACCGCAGTGGTTGGACACGAGCCACTACCCGAGTGTCCGCCGAGGCATAGCATTGTTACGAGCCGAAGTCGAGTGTTCACGCAGTTCTCGTGTCCAATCCATGAGCCGCGCTCGACTGTCGTCGGGTGGGTGGTTTCGATTACGTCACCAAGCTTTGCGAAGGCAAGACTGCAAGAAATAGTCTCCTTTTATCCTCGCAATTTCACCGCGACCAAGAAGCTTCTGAATCAGTGGCAGTCCGTTCGATTATGTATACTTGGGCCAGACTGGGGACAAGTACGCCTCTGCAAAGTCATGAACATTCCAACCCGATATCGTTTCATGACCCATTTAAGAAACGACGATGTTTTACGGCCTCCTTTATTGTAAAATGTAAATAGTTCTTGCCATTTCAATACAGGAACCCACCTCGCTGAAAACAAACTCTTGCATTCAATACAAAAGGCCAAAAGTAGTTCTCTAAAACCACCAAGCGATATCATAACACAGTAACGTATGTATGCAAGCCTATAGGTATACCAATGAGCGCCATTACCACAGCTCGGATTCGAGGGGTCATTCTTGACTTTCTAAATGAAAGAATGAAACGTGAAATACACATTTTATTTCGGAAAAAAGTTCGATGTACTTAGACTTCTTTTCCTATTTCGATTTACCAGATTATTTATCTCGCCTTCTTGAAGGGATTTGTACGTTGATTTAACTCAATTATAAATTAAACATGAAAAATACTAACTGGAAAAAAAAATTGCATTGTGTTCAAGAATAAAATGCTGTGAAACCTTTATAGATTGATCATTTGGACTGCCTGTTCTCACACACAAGCACGCAAGTGCTTTCGTGAGGCAGTAATTAATGTATATGTGAATGATTTTGTGCTAATAAAACTATTCTTCTTCTTATTATTATTATTATTATTTCTGTTCCTAAACATGTGCAGCGCTTGCGGAGTATTAAGCCGGAATCAAACTGCTTACCATCATACAAAAGGCAGTCAGCATAGAGATTCGAACGCGAGTCCCTGCGAGATCCATGCTTCGAATGCCGCATGGCAATGAGTTCAAGGAGGAAACTTGGCACGTGGCATTCGAACCGTGGATATTTGGGTGACTCGTGCTTCGAGAATGTCTTTTGTATGATCTATGAACAGTGTGACCCTGGATTTAGAATTTAGGCAGAATAGGACACATAGCTATTTATTCTCGAATGGTCAAGGTGACGTTCAATCAGTTCCACACTTCTATATGTGACACCGAATAAAATGTCCCTCGTTTGCTTTTCAGATGTGGCCCGCCACTATTCTTCCAAAATTACCAATCACATTAAGACTTTTGTCGCGAAGCTTTTGGTAATTTTATTGAACGTATCTGCGCAGAATCTCCATCCGGAAGCTGCGTATTCGTCTGCATTTTTCTTTCTATTGTCGCGTTTTGGGTACACCCCAGGCGAGCCTGATGGCTTCACATTCGGGCGTTTTGCTGCGCACGATGTGTCTGTTGAAGGCGTGTCAATACAGGATGCTGTCGTGTCTGCCACAATATGTCCCAACTTCGTTGCGCTGTCTACACTCTAAAAAAAAGCCCGCGCGTCTGCTTTCCGGCAAAACACTTGGAGAGCCAATCACCGCAACTTACAGAGGCAGCTCAGCGAATGACGATACCGAAACATATGTTTAGACCAAAAAACGCAGTCTGAGTTGTGACATTAAGCAATGCAAAACGTCACGCTTGCATTGCTTAATGTCACAACTCAGACTGCGTTTTTTCTTCTAAATCTATGTTTCGGCATCGTCATTCGCTAATCTGCCTCAGTAAGCTGCGGTGATTGGCTTTCCGAGTGTTGTGCGGGAGAGCAGACGCACGGACTTTTTTTAGAGTGTAGCTGTAAAGTGAAGATCATTTTATAAGTCAGTGGCCTTGTTTCTTAACTATCATGAGCTACCTCCCGGCAGTTATTCCACCAAACACGCTGCTAAATGCGTTTACGATTCAATGTTAAGGCTTTCTTTTCTCCGAGGCCACGTTTATGAGTGCCGCCTCGATGGAGCTTGACTCCGGTGCAAAACGTGGCTGACATTTAGTAGCGTTAGTAGCTTCATCTCGGTATATACTTCGCATTTCCGCAAAACATGACTTACCCGAGCAGGCAAAATGCCGAAATGGGTGCAGCGCCGTCATGGCCAGGTTCAACGCTGGTGGTGCTGCGCAACGCTATAACATATGCTAGCCATCGGCAGCCTTGTTTCGCACATGGGTCAATGGGTTCCATCGACTGAAAGAGAGCGTGAACAATCGTAAGCGTAAAACAGAGTCGGAAAATTGTCTTTGGGTTACTCACGGTATAAGGATCCACATCTTATCGGTAGACTACAGATTTATGTTCATGACTAGGGAAGGCACAGACTTGTTGCGCTCTACGCATACCGTATACTCCTTTTCAGCAGCTTGACCATTTTTTTTTCTTTTTGCCTTTTTTCTTTTTTAGCCTGAAAATGTGTCGCTTTTTTATTCTTTAAACGTCTTACTTTTTTTTTTAATATATAGATAAATATAAGCTGGCAAATAGGACTGTGCTGTTCACGCGAATCAATCGGCGTTCAATGAATTCACCTGTCACGTAAGGCCCATACCGGCAATAGCGCCGCTGCATTTCTTCGCTGAGGCCAGATTTGGCATTTTATTTGCTTCGGAACTAGTCGGGAGGCACCGCAGTTGTAGGAATTTTTTGTGAGTAAAATTAGAAAGAACGCCGCTTCGTCGCTGGGGTCCTACATCATTGTCTCATTCGATGGCAGATTGGTCGAGCGCCACGTGCGCTGCGGGATGGTTCTCTCTTAGCTTGGAGCGCAGCGAAAGCTAGAGCCGCATTGTCACAACTTTGGGAGGTGCTGATCTATTTTGGTAGCACGTGCAGCGAAGGTAACAACGGAAGCTACGAGCTCGACCTCGCAGCCCTCACTTCGGTCCACGGTATATATATATATATCCATGGGATTTACCGCCAGGTTCGCGAACTTACCGTAGATCTGCGGACTTGTCCGTAATGACGTCAAGGCCACGTGGTACGCACATTTTCCTGTCCGCAGACCTGATTAATTCCTCCGATTTGTACGCCGTGTGAATAAACCTTCATTCTTTGGATGGATCCTCATGATAACTGTGCTGCGCTATGTACTTTCTTAATGGGAGTATATCTACAAGCTATGGTGCCTGGAGCGCGTCTTCGACTGGTGTGTTTAGCGTCCTATCCCGTCCGTACATCAAAAGTGGTCCCAAAGTGGCAACAAATGACGTCGCAGAAGCCGGAGTGTCATGCTGTTGCATGTCGCGATCCTGGCGGCTGGACGTAGAAATGCTAACGAGAAGGCTGCGAGTAGCACAACCGAACACGAGTGTCGCTGTCGTCATGGCGTCCCAACTTCTGGCTGCTGAAACTTCCGTGGACCACCACACTTGAGAGCGACCTGAGGCAGATCAGGCATCTGCTACAAACACCACCGCTGTTGGGACGCCGCCAGGATCGCGACCGGCGACAGCATGACACTTGTATGACATCATCAGACGGATATCGAGGGACCACTTTTTTGGCCGCGCTAAACACACCAGTCGGAGACGCGTTCCAGGCACCATGCTACAAACTAAACGTTTTACAGAGGTGCTGGCTCGTTACCTTTAGTAGGGCAGCATCAAACTTACGAGCTGGCGCACAGTCAGCATCTTGGACACATTGAACGTACACAACCTGGACTAGAAGAAGACCCTTAAAATAGTACGTTAATCTGCAACATAAGAAAGGCCAATCTCTTTGGTATGTCTTTAAGGCGTTCGAAACGCATAGCATTTACAGCTCCTTTTTGACGTCACGCGTGACATGACGTCACATAATGTCACGGTGCCAGTGACGTGGCATCACAACGTCGTGGTGTCGCCTGGTGTCACGTGAGGCCACGTCACGTGACATTATGACGTCAGTGTCACGTGAGGCCGACACGGTGACGGTGGTCGCCGCGCGACACGATATCGTCAATGAGGCGACACCCCAGGCGCGGACACTTGAACACGCAGCTCGATATATCGCAGGGAAAGTGCGCTCTAGCCAATTGACCAACGACGTCCAGATAACTCTCGCGAGGTCTAAATGAGAGTATCTGCTTTGGACAAGCAAACGCTTCGATCTCTCCGAGCGGCACCCGCGAGCGAACTCTGTCGGGCCGCTTAAAACGCGGGTCAAACGCCCTTCTCCGTTGTGTAACGCTCATTTCCGTCACCTCAAGGACCCCGGCATCACGCTCCGCGCACCATTTTTACGAAATCCCGGGAGCGGACGACAAAACGCTCTCGGGTGCGACCTTCAATAATAAGCCGCTGGAGTGAAGAATGGCGGCAGTAAATTCCTGGGTTCATTACAGCGCTCCATAATCCGCGTCGTACTTAGCGTACAACGCGGTCAAAGCTATACCGGCGCAAGACCGTGACTTCATTTCGCCCCTCATTTGGGCGAAAACACGCGTGCAAATGAACCGCAAGAGCAAGTCATACTCTCGCTCCAGCAGCTTTGACAGGGGTCAAGAAGTAGAAGTCGCGCTTTTGTCCTGCGCCAACGGATGGTTTTAAACGGACAAGGCATAAGATTCAAAAACACGTCCCTGATTTCGACAGTTTCGTATTTGGCACATTTACGAATCTAGGTCGAGCATGGCTGTGGACTGAGTAACGCACGTCCGCTTCACAGGCTGCAGTCTGAGCCGTGTTTCCTTCCTGTCACAGGTGTCGTAGGAAAATTGTATCAAGACGTGTTCTAAGTATACATATATGTGTGAAGCAAACAAGCCTTCGAACGTACCTGATGCGTTTCCGGAGATAATTCTACCATAGTGTCTGAAGCAAACACGGTGTATTTTGTTTGTTGTATGAGTAGACTGCGGCGTTCCGTCGCCATCGAGTAATTTAAGCAGACGTATGATAAAAGTTATACAAGTCACCAGGTTAATGATAGCAGATTTCTGTCGTACGGTACTCGATTACTTCTGCCACAGAGCGGTCGTTGAGAGTAATTTGATAATGTTCGGGTTCGGCGAACTAACAAGTAGTACGTACCTCACTGCAGCTCAAGGGCCCTTCAGATTACGTTCAAAGCATTTTGAACTTCATCGAATATCAAGAAATAGCCAAAAGAAACTCGGTGGTGATAGGTCATCGCAGAGCTGTTAGGGTTACTTATTATGGCACATGGGTAAACATCATAATGAGTTAGAAATTGTTTATAAACTGAAAACACACAAAAGAAAAACATGAAAAAAACGATAGTATACAGTTAAGAGTAGAGCGACAAATATTACAAACTAAGTCGGTGCACCACATTACGTATCACGACATTGGTATCTCTAACAACTATAGTTTTACCTGCGAAAAAACAAAAAAATTAAAGCCGTTTATAATCCCCTGTAACGCCGAATTAGAGCGCAGCTGTTGAGGAGGTGGAGGGGAAGGTACGGAGAAGAGGCTATGCCCCTCCTCCTCTCCTGCTCTGCTCCCATTTAGGAAAAAATTTTCCGCTAAATTTAGCGGGGAAATTTTTCCGCTAGATTTAGCGGGAAAATGTTTTTCGCTAAATTTAGCGGGGATATTTTTCCACTAGATTTAGTGGGGAAATTTTCCCGCTAGATTTAGTGGGGAAATTTTTCCGCTAGATTTAGCGGGGATATTTGTCCACTAGATTTGGCGGGGAAATTTTTTCGCTAGATTTAGCGGGGAAATTTGTCTACTAGATTTGGCGGAGAAATTTTTCCGCTAGATCTAGTGGGGAAATGTTTTCTGCTAGATTGAGCAGGGAAATATTTTTCCGCTTGATTTATAGCGGGGAAATTTTTCCGCTAGATTTAGCCGGGAAATTATTTCCTAGATTTAGCGGGGAAATTATTCCGCTAGATTTAGTGGGGAAATTTGTCCACTAGATTTAGCGGGAAATTTTTTCGCTAGATATAGTGGGGAATTATTTGTCCACTAGATTTAGAGAGGAAATTTTTCCGTTAGATTTAGCTGGGAAATTATTCCGCTAGATTTAGCGGGGAAATCATTCCGCTAGATTTAGCATTCCGCTAGATATTTAGCGAGGAAATTATTCCGCTAGATATCTAGCGGGGAAATTTGTCCACTAGATTTAGCAGGGAAATTTTTCCGCTAGATTTAGTGGGGAAATTTTTTCCGCTTGATTTAGCGGGAAATTTTTCCGCTAGATTTAGCGAGGAAATTATTCCGCTAGATTTAGCGGGGAAATTATTTCGCTAGATTTAGCGGGGAAATTTGTCCATAAGATTTAGCGGGGTAATTTTTTCGCTAGATTTAGCGGGGAAAATTTTCCGCTAGATTTAGCGGGGAAATTTTTTCCGCTAGATTTAGCGGGGAAATTTTTTTCCGCTAGATTTAGCGGGGGAATGTCTCTGCTAAGTCTAGCGGGGAAATTTTTCGGCTAAATTCAGCGGGGAAATTTTTCCGCTAAATTTAGTGGAGAAATTATTCCGCTAGATTTAGCGGGAAAATTTTTCCGGTAGATTTAGCGGGGAAATTTTTTCGCTAGATTTAGCGGGAGAATTTTTCTGCTAGATCTAGCGGGAAAGTTTTTCCGCTAGATTTAGCGGGGTACTTTTTTCCGCTAGATATAGCGGGGAAGTTTTTTTTCCGCCAGATTTTGCGGGGAAATTTTTCTGCTAGATTTATTCCGCCAGATTTAGCGGGAAAATTGTTCCGCTAGATTTTGCGGGAAAATTTTCCGTTTTTACGCTAAATTTATTGTGAAATTTACTTATAATGCGCCGCGCGGTTACGCCGACGGCGACGCCGACGCCACTCAAACCGAAAACAGGCGCCTAAGAGCTGCTCTCTAAAAACGAAGAAAATATGCAATTTCGTGTCAATGCTGCCTGTGTAGTGCTTTGTACAACCAGTGTTGTTCCGGTAATAACTGAACTTCTATATGATTGGACGAGCGAGCAGACAGACAAAAACTAAACAATAGTGGATACTCGTACATAAGCTCAAAGACGTCAGCAGCAGAAACACTCATCAGATCAAACTATTATTGCTGCCGTTATCAATATGGGCTAACGCTTTTTTTTCCGCATAAGTTCGTGCCGTCAACTACCGCTCGATCAACCTTAAGTACCTTCAGTTTAGCAGTCCCTGATACACGGAGCAAGTCGCCCCCTCTCAGCGAACACAGAAGACACAACGTTCAATGCAGACTAGCTTAAAATATAAAATTTTGTTTTCAAGATTTACAGATCTGTTAAAAAGGAAATAAGTCGTTAAAGCTACAGTTATGCGGTTCGCGCAGGTGAGGTGAGCACGATCAGTCGGATATTTAAGTATAATTTGTTAATTAACTTTTTAATTTGTGAAGACAGACATAGGGTTCCAATTAGAAACTTGCTAAGTATAATCGAAAATCACTAAACCAATTCTTTTAGGAAGATATAAGACAGGGACAGCATTTTACGGCGCTCTGAAAAGAACGCTCAGTTCAGACGCTAGGTTTCGGTTTCTTATCGGAGCGGATCTATGCGCCCGCGGTCCTGCTCCCAGGTAGTCGCTGAAGTAGGGCGCACGTGCGTTGCGCGTCTCAGCCCGCAGTTTCTTATCGGGCGCAGAAATGAGCTCCGATAAGAAACCGAAACTTAGAAACGCGTCCAAGTGGAACGTTTTTACGGAACGCGGTAAAATGCTGCCCCTGCTTTATATCTTTCTAAAAAGAGTTGATGTAGAGCTTTTCGATGACGCTCAGCAAGTTTATAATTCGAACCATATGTCTATTTTCACTCATTAAAAAAACTTAATCAACAAATTTTACTTAATTAGCCGACAGATCCTTACGATTAGCCCCTTATACTATGTCCCCCTGGCCGTATAACTCACGTGCACAAACCGTATAAGTGTAGCTTTCACGGGTACTTTAAAACAAATCTGTTAAAGGGCAACTCCGGCCAAAATTTAAGATGAATTAAATTACTGGTATCGCTTTAGTGACACAAAATACGACCCCAGCCAAAATATTACGCCCGTGGGACGCCGCATTCTCAACTAATGCTGATAACAAAAATGCGACCCGCCGCGAGCCGCTGCTCTTAGCGGGCGGGCAGCGGGTTGCCGATCGCTCAAGCAACATTAGACCGTGACGTCATAGTCGTTCTCTTTTTTTTTTTTTTTTTCTCCGTTCCGGACGGGCACACGGCGCACCCGTTGCGCGCGCTTCTTTGTGCCACTACCACCGCTACTTCGGCTTGTGATTACGTTGCTTTTATCTGTAGCCCGTGTAGCTTCGGTATAGCCTTTTGTTTATTTGCTTGTGAGGACTCCAAGACTCGTTTTAGCGAGCGACTCGGTGCGCCCAAGACTGCCCGGCTGTTCCTCGAAATATGCCGAGTACAACTTGTAGCGCTGTGGGCTGCTCAAACAACCCGCTGCGCCACCCGGAGGTGCTTTTTCACAAGGTTCCAACGGATCGGAAATTGGAGAAGCTGTGGGTGAACGCTGTTCGACGAGTGGACTTTGGAAAGCCTTGGACACCGACCCCCCAGATGGAAGCTCTGCTCCGATCATTTTTCGCCGGAGAGTTACGAACGAAACCTACGGGTGTTGGTTGCTGGTGGCTTATAATGAAAAGGAAAACAGAATGTTCTGCTTTGTGCCACTGCTTGTTTACTACGCTATCTCGTGAGTAATACAAAGGTCCGTAACGACTACTAGCGAACAGCCGGCGCGTGAAGCTTATGCGGTATAAACATTCGCCTCCCAATCGTTCGAACCCGTTACGCAGTATTAATTAACACTGGGCTTGTGGATACCACAAAGGACTTTCAAAAAATCGTGAAAGTTCGGATTTGTAAGTTACAACTCTAATTTACCCGAGTTCGGCTGGAGGTAAATATTATATTTAAAAATGCAAAAAAAAAAAAAAAGAAGAAAAGAACAGATTTGCCTTAGTCAAAAAGTTACGAAGGAAAACTTTTAAGATCCTACGTATTCCTATAAAAAAAATTGTTATTGTGTGTGTGTGGGGGGGGGGGGGGGGGAACGTGGAAGGGAAAGAAAGTGTTCTCACCTTGCTAACGTTCGCTGTTTTCCTCTATCACCCACAAAAACTTTCGCTAGCTTTGAGAAGAAAATGACTGTCCGAAGAACTTCCTTTTCTTTTTTTAGTGCGGCAAGTAATTTTATTTTTACTAATTAGATTCACTACCTAGCAGTGGCGTCACGAGGGTCAGCGGCACCCGGGGTCAGCGGCACCCGGGGCGGAAGCCCGCCGCGACACCGCCCCCCCCCCCCCCCCCCTCCCCGCTCTAGCGTGGCCTGCCGCGACTTTCCCTCCACCCCTCTCCCCCCCCCCCCCCCCCCCCCCCCCCCCCCTTGTGACGCCACTACTACCTAGACGAACTTACGTTGTGAATTAGTGTCATAGCTTAAAAATTCGGCTTTTACGCGCCTGAGGAAAAAAGAACGAAGACGTCTACAGCTTAGCACACGTCTGTTCAAGTGTCGCGGCCCGCGCCGGAGAGCGTCAAAGCTTTGTGTCTGGGACTGACCCGCAGTGCGAAAGCAAGAGGGCCCCCAGTACTGTACGTCACTGGGAGCGCGGCGTAGATCAACGCCGCTCCTTCCACGGACTCCCGATGACAATTTAGGCCTAGCGACGAATACGTGAGACCGCACGCCCGCCGACAGCTGCCGAGTACGCACAGAACGAGTTCACTCGTTTTCCAGTCGCTAGCTTTTGGGTATACAAGCGACGAGTACGGCACGGCATAGCGCACGCACGGCGGCAGCCGCCGAGCACGGCACCGAACGAGTTGACGGGTGTTCCAGTCGCTAGCTTTTGGGTATACTCACTAACTCTTGCTACATGTGCTGGATAACTACCACGTATACAGAATTAAAACAAAATCAGCTTACCTTCTATTTTTAGACGGCTAGCGCAACAGAGGTAGCCGTAGGTGTCGCTTGGCCTGCGTGCTCGTTGAACGAGAACGACCATGACGTCACGTCCACATAGCGGCTGATTTCCAATGTTGCCGGAACCTCGAGCGGCAAGTTTCGGTTTTGTCGGCCGCGCCCCAAACACAACTTTGAGACGTCGATATCTTTAAAACTACGCACAATAACGAGAAAAAAATTACAGCTTTCAATTCAGGGACGCTGACTGCACTAAAAACAGTCATAATCCCAAAATCGAAAGTATGGACCGGAGTTGCCCTTTAACCATAAAAAAACGAACGCCTCCTATAAATATTCACACACCCAACTCGACTTTCGCTCCGTGACGTTCTGGTGTCGTCTCTTGTCGGTTTTCCTCTCGCTATCGCGCCGTGAGCGTGCTCGCGGGGATATCGCAATCGCCTTTCGATTCCGTCCGCTCCAAACACGCAGAAGTGTCAGATGACTCGCCACGGGAGGTGGTTTCGATGCATTCGGGAGCGGTAAACGTACACGACACGAGCCTCGCGCTGGACGGCGGAACAAGATCGCTCCGATCACGACGGATCTGTCTTTACACAGTTTCGGCGAGACGATACGACACGTTATATATTCAAGACAAGAGAAAAACGGCAGGGTGTCTCTCTCGAGGCTGCTCGTCCTCCAGCCAATATATAGACCTTTTCCGAAGTTGTGAAATGATGCGTAAATTATGCGCAGCCGCCATTAGTGGGTCTCATCACTTCCGGCGTGAAACCCGTGGATGGTTTCGAGTTCGCAGGCCTTGTCTTCTATGGTGCTATTACTCCAGAACGCGCTCGGTGCCTTCCGCCGTGATTTAGCTGTGCGCGCACGCTCGAGCCACGTGAGACGACGAAGCACCATCGTCCCGCTGCTAAGAACAGCAGCGGGACGCTGCTGTTCTCATCTTATCAGTGAGTAAATTTCCAACGCTTGCGTTCACGATGAAGGAAATGAAAGGAACCGGTTGCTATAGCAATGGGCGATACGCTCCAGAGATTGCCGAATTACTTAAGTTTGTTAATTAAGTGACGGTAAAATTGCATATCACTGAAACGTTAGGAAAGGCAAAAAACAAATGTGCAAAAAACCATTTGTTTTCCTTTCAACAAAATGAGATAAACGGGGACGTTTATTGCACATAAATTGCAAATATGCTTGAACCCCTTGTAGGTTAAGATTTTTTCCCCAAACGATGTTTCCCAGTAATTGGGCTTTGTTTCAAAAAGAATAGAGTAAAGAAAGGGCCAATGCACAGGTTTGTTGCCAAATCGTCTAGCGGGAGCGCGTGAAGTATACTTGCAAGCTGTTTAGGTTTAGAACCATCAAGGGGAAATACTGAAGGCAAAAAGTTGCCCTCTTTCTTCCATTCGGTTTTATTTTGGTGCGTTTGTTTCCGCGACATTCGGGCGGTTTCCGATTTAGAACCGGAGGTACTTTACAGAGCTTCGTCATCGGATAGTGAGCTCTCATCCCTCGAATTAAGTTGCGAGAAGTGCTCAAAGTCTTAATAGAAAGAAACACCACTCCTATTGGCCATACGCAAAAATATAAAGTACAATCTAGTGTATTGAATTTCTGCCCGAAAAAATGGGGAGTCGTAGAACTAAAATATGATCACGTGCCGCCATTCTAGTACGAACCCTTCACACACTGTGTCTTCGATAAAGAGCGTTCACCGATCTGGATGGCCCAGTCCACTACCTGAGTGCCGAGTCTTGCGACCTCGTCACTGACAATTCCTTTGCCAGAATTCCGCGGCCGTCTTTCATTTCATTTCATTTCATTTATTTCGGCTCAGGAGGGACGGGGGTGCGGCAGATAGGTTGAAGGCCCATGCCAGATGGCATGCAACACCCTTTATAGTTTTGAACCAAAACTAGATAAACAGCAACCCATTGAGTGCACAAACACATTGTCCTAATATTATAAAAACCGAGATAAATGCAGGTGCGCGTCGTCCACAACTGGAAAATGTGAAAAAAAAAAAAAAAAACTATCTGGCGGTTTTGAGTGGCATAATGAAGAACCGGCTGATCAACCAACATGCGAACAACGAGCTCCCGTGTATCACTCTCAGAAATAGGGGGTGTTTGGAAATAGAGGTACACCCCTTGTCCCCTATGTAGCACCCCAAAACTACATTTGGGTGTTTGGTCCACTGAAGTCGAGCTGGCGATACCAACTTTTACGAGCGTCTTGATAGCTGTTGGATATTACGTACTAAATAGCTAATGCGCGTATCAAAAACTAAAAAAAAAAGAAACCACTGAGGTTTTGCAGAAGGGAAAAAAAAGAAGAAAAACTTGATTTTTACATTAGCCTTTAATGCATATATTAGCTATTTTAATAATGTGTATCGCTCAGCTACCAAGCCATTCGTGAAAGTTGGTATCGTCGGTCCGGTGTCGGTGGACTGAACGTCAAATTGTTGTTTTAAGGTGTTACGTATGGGACAAGGGGTGTACCCTTATACACCCCCCATTCCAGAGAGTGTATCGCGTGCGCGGAGCGTCTAATTTCGAAGCTATAAATCGCCCCCGCCAACCGAAACACAGGGCCAATATAACGTTCATAGGCTGGTTCGCACATTTGTGTCGGCTGCTTTCGTAGCAACCGAAGTGCCACCGACGACAATGTCACCGGCCAAGTGTACGCCGTATACACCGTGGCGAGCGATGCAAGAGGTATATCCTCGCGGAGCAGTCATAAATCAGGCTTGTTCCGGTGTTTTGGTCGTTTCTGTCGTGTTGGTGGTTGTGCACGCAACATTCATCGCAACCTGTGAACCAGAGTTGTGGTTCGCCAACGACAGCAAATAGCAACACGTCCTGCAGTGCGCGCGGTTTTGAGTTTAGGAGGGCACTTTCAATTGTGTAATTGCCATTGTACATGTACGGCAATGACCGTCGAAGGATTAAATAACATTAAAATTACCTCGCATAGAAGTTTAGGAAAAAGTGGGACAGATATGAAACAAAACAAAAACACAAAAATGCGTGAAATTTACAACAGGCACACACGCAGACCCACACGCACGCGCACGCACGCCCGCACGCGCACGCACGCACGCACGCATGCACGCACGCTCACACACACACGCACACACACACACACACACACACACAAATGGTTTAACAAGCCTTTTCTTAAAACAAAACGAGCCTAAGGTGTGCATTTATTGTACAGAAATTGCAAAAAATGATCGAACGAATTTAGAGAAAGTAAATACATTCGTTTTTCGAAAATAGAGTACAAATATTACATGTCCTAAATTTCCCACGTTTTTCTGTTTCTTCTTCTTTACAATTTTTTTTTTTAATTTAAAGCAATTAAACGACACTGCAAATTACCCTAAACCACAACGATTCCACGGTACTGATTGCGCAAAGAAATGACAGCACTTATACATCTCATCATATGCCACGGCGTGTTGCGTTCAATAAAATGATTTGATGCGCCGTCAGCGGCTATGAGATAAAAACAGAGGTACTTGAGGGTGCTTTCGGTCGTTCACAAGAAAATTGGCGCAGCCCAGAACAGTAACATCGTCTTAAAAATAAATAAATAAATAAATAAATAAAAAACAGAAAAAAAAACAAAAAAAAAACGGGACCACCGAAGGGAATCCAGAAGCATCGAACAAGTTGATCACGTTGGCTATTGCAAGAAAAACAAAACGAATTTATTACAAAAAAGGGGGGAGAAGAAGAAAAAGAGGACAGACTGGGAGGGGGCAAACTATCGCTCGCTAAATGACAACTTTTCATGCGCAATGCTACAAAAAAAAAAAAAAAAAATAAAACGCAACGAGCGAAGGGCAGTGTTACTTTATGAGAAAAACCATATTGACCAATAGACCCATTTTCAAAAGTCCGGCGAGCAACATTGGTGGTCGCCATTTGTTGGGCACGAAGCGCGTGACTGAACCCGATTCTTCGCCGAACGCCGACGCACCCTTCGTGTCCAATATACACGCTCCGAGTATGCGCCCCAAAACAATGGCGGGCTAGGATAATTAGTGCACCGACTACTAGATGGCGCAGTCGCGCAGCCTCCAAGGCTTCATCCAAAGCAAACAGCTTGCGCTTTTAGCATGGGCTATTAACAATAGTCCACGCTCAGGTGAGAAGAAGCATTGCACATTTGCAGCTGCCACTACCCTCTTTCGTGACCCTTTCTATATAGATTTCAGCCTTTGTTGAAGTGTCGATTACTATTTTGTGTATAAGTATCTTCACCCATTGTGCAACACCATTTTGGGTCTTCAACTAAAAAAAAGAAAAAGATGATGATGAATGGCCCGCCAAGATGGAGGAAAAGCAAGATCCGCGCGTCGCTTACGCGAGTCGCCACGTCTGACCGGGCGCTAAACGGCGGGAACAGTTTACGGGTTTCCGGTTTGTTTATGCCGCGAGCCGACAAGGACTTTCGAGACCGAAGAAAGCCTCAATTTCTTTTTAAAGTAGGCTGTGTAGCGACACGTTCAAACCTTCCTCTCGGAGAAAGATGGGCAATCCAGGACGATGCTTCCGCCAAGAATTCCCTTTCAGAGAAAGACGCTATCGAGGGAACGCACGGGCGGAACGTACAGCAACTCCATCCATACATTTTTCCAGCGCTTATCACACAGGCGGAAAATGCCGATTCACCGGGCTGCGGCGTCCGATATCGCGCAGAAAAGAGCTACAGTGCACGTGCGGAACACGTTTGATACTTCGGTAGCTGAAAAAGATGGCAGGAGACGATTCTTGGGAGTGCCTATTGGCGACTCCAGCGAAATCGACGCCGCGTAGAGGCAACGCCAAGAAGCTCAAGAGAGGAGGTCCTTTCGGCTCTGTCGTCTTGGTTCTCGTAGGTGGCAGAGAAACAAACATCGTTTCCAGTAATTATGTTTATGCTTCTACCTTGTCATTCCTACGCACTGACTAGAAGAAGGTCTTTACCGGCGAAAAATCGCTTTGTTTTTATATGTAACACCGATTTTACGCTGCAGTGAAAGAAATTTCTGATGGTCCGCGTGCTGAACGACGAAAACGACCACCTTTCGTCCACCATTGTGCCTGACCAGCGCGCCCCCTATAGGGGGCGCCTGGTCAGGCAGAATGTCTGCTGGGCTTTTTGCTCTTGGTTTGTCTGCTGGGCTGTGAGGCGCCTTTTGAGCATGCGCTGTTCATCTGCTTTGCGGTATATCAAACTCTGCGCACGCTCCACAGCTCAGTGACTCAGCAGTTTTTGCCCGGGTGATAAGCGATGCGAAGGTCTATACACCGTTCCAATATTTACAAGTCCTTAGCCCAGCGTGCGATTTCCTCAGCTCAGCACATGCATGCTCGTCGCTTTGAGCAAATCACGCGTCATATGCACGAACACTGAAAATGGAACCGGCCAGCAGGCCTTTTTTTTGGAAAAGTTCATGCGGAGAGAATGAGTGTTCCCAAACCCGCTTTTGGCGCATCAGGACGCGATGAGGAGCACGCCAAGCAACGGACAACATCAACAGCGCGCAAAGAACTTGCAATGACGAGTACTGTCGAGACCGGTTATAACGAAGTCGGTTATAACAAAATACCGGATATAGCGAAGTGATTTCCGGTTCCCGTTGACTTCGTTATAACCGGTCTGGACAATACAGTCAAGTGCACTCTGTCATTGGTTGAGATCGGCGGAAACAAAAAGCAGGTGGGTGCATTTCGAGGTTAAAGAAACGCACGAGGTGCACAACGAGCGCGCCTACTTGCAACTGTATAGCTAGGGGGGAAAATACTGTCTGTCTACGCGTGAGCGAGCACTCGTGTCTGATCTCCTACACACCTGGCGACCGTTTTACGAAAAGCAAAAGTTTTGCAAGTGTTTGAGCAATGGCAATCTTCTAGCCGGACTCTTTCGTAAATCCATCACACCGACAGTGTCACTTTTTCTCTCGAATGATTTCACTTGGGCTCGCTGAATCGATACTTACTTATTTCTAAGTATAATCATCCCGAAGCTTGTTACAAAAAATATACATTTGATACAATGGTGGAGAAAATCGGTGGCCGAGTGTATCGGCGCACCGCAGCGCGGAGGACGTGTAGAGAAAGCTCGCGCTGTAGAACCCAGGGAACCCGGGTTCAATCCAATGGTTCAAATCCCAACCGTGCCTGTTTCCCCTGCCCGCCGCGTATAAGCACGAGCAGTCGTATAAGCAGTCGTGGTGTTGTGTATCCCTATTGAGTGATGCACGATAAAGACCCCAGACTGGTACAGCACTCAATCATTTTTTTTTATGTAGAACGGAAACATTAGACATTCACAGGGGCTGACTAACTTCTAGCCGTCTAAACCTATACACGACCCAATTATCGACAGAAATGTGGAGACTTTGTCCTTTTTCTTTTTCAACACTTCAGAAGCAGCTGCCGGGGACGAGGGTGTCGCATAACAATTACGAATCTGCACGTAGCCGTCACGAGGTGCCTAAAGAGAAGAGAAAAAAAGAAAAGAATGTCACCGTACAAACAACAAGAGTCGTCGTAAAAAGAACAAGACACAGACAGCTAACAATGGCGACACACAAACAACATGGACGAGACACAAACAAAGACAGCGACTATAGACAAACGTAAAAAAATATATCGACAAACGGTGACAACAAACAAGCCGACGAGTTAAGATACATCCTCGTCGACTGTGTCCACGAGTCCAACCCGCCGGAGTACAACATTGCTCGGACACCATGTACGAATCACTGGCGCTCGACGAGTTGCACTTTGTCGACGAACTCCCTCCGAGCGTTACAAAGTGTTCGACTTCAGCATTTTGTTTCTAGCTTGTTCTCCTTTCTCCTCTTTTTTATACTTTTTTTTTTTTTACTTCTCACAGTCTTGCAGGGGCTCAGTGTGTTGCTTTTGGTTTTGCGTTGTCGTCGCTGACACTTTGGGCATTCCGAAAACCTCGGGGACGTCTAAGCGAAGTGAGAACTCCCATGTTCAGTCGAGCGCACCCAAAAGGAAATCGTCGCGTCGGTTCCTTCGCGTACCATGTCGCGCTCACGCACCCACGTAAAAAAAAAAACGAAAAAAAAAAAACGAGTATTGCAAGGTGTAAAGTTTTAAAGGGGCACTCAAGTGGATTCTGAGATCGTCTATTTATTGTCATAACTCAATCTGCGGGCTCTAAGCATCCTAGAAATCCCAAGATTACATTGAAGGGCGGCCGATTTCCCTATTAAAAATCCAATCAAAGATCGCTGTTCTGCGCCTAGGCGCACGCCGTCAGGGGCGCTGTCGGACGGGAAGGCAGCAGGGAAGGGCGTGCGCCATCCAATCACGAGTGACGGCTTCCCGGCGGATTGATCCTTCGAACCGGCGGAGTGATCTTCCGAATGTGCGCGTATTTGATGGATTCTCGTTGGGACTCATTTTGTTTACTTCGGGTCTTGCGTCGTGTGGAGATGGACCTGCCAAATCTAACACCGTTAGAGGTGGAAATTCTTCGGCGGACGGCAGATATCAGCTCAATCTCCTACGACGCCACTCCTACGCGCGACGCCGATGCACCGAACGCGACGGACTCGGACGACAGTTCGCGATGCTCAATGTCGACACCGGAGGAAGACGACGAAACCGACGACGCAACCCAGCGGCTTGGGAACACCAACTGGTAGGTGATGAGCTGTTTATTATACCTCTCATATGTATAGCTGATGCTGGTTTTCTGTTTTAAGGTGCCAATGCAGTTGCTGCGTGCCGATGGAAACCGTCGCAGAGTGTGTCTGCTGCCGTGACTACCCGGCCGCCGTTCGCAAGCAGCAGGGCCGGCAGAGCTGCGTGACAAGCCACCCGGATTTCGAGGGGCTGTGCCTCGATCCGGGTGTGCTACAGCTGGCCTGTAGCACACCCGGGAGTGATGTGCGTGGGCACATCACTCCCGCGTAACAAGGCGAGGAGAAAACGTAGTTCGCTCTTTTTCAAACAATAATAGCTGTATTACGTCACCTACAGCCAAAGATTTAACGTTGTTGTCAAAATATAATGTGCATGTGCCTAAAAAGATCAATAATAATAACTTTAGCAATCTTTTCGCAGTTCGCTATTTCTATTGGTCGAATTCTATGGAGGTGGTGGAGACACGGGATGGACCCCGCAAGAGGATATAGTGCCTGTGTATTTCTATTGCTGTGAGTTTACTAGGGCGCCTTGCCATTTAGAACTGGTCATTTTTATTGACTGAAGCCCAACAAACAATATGCTTCCAAAAACAAGCTTCTCCAAAAAGCACTTGAGTGCCCCTTTAAGCGTGAATAACGAGCGAGCGAGATAGATTCAGAGATACTGCATCGAAATTCTGGCGCCTTTTTTTTGTCTAAAGGCCGGTTCTCACATGCAGCGAAGCGCTGATGTAGCGCTTCTCACGTGCCGTCAGCTACTTATCGTCTGCCAGTAGCAACAGTCTCGACGGTGCGATACAAAGCTGGTGAACGCTCCCGTCAGCACGCGCTTAGCGCGAGGTAAGCGCTATGCTTGTAGCGCTCCGCTGCATGTGTGAACAGGCCTTAAATGTCAACCACGTTCTGGCCACACCACGAAGACAGTAAATTTTTTCTAAAAAAAAAGACACCGAAAATTATTTAGAACGAATAAACCGAATGTTGTTGCGTCGTTATCACCGCGTTCTTTATGCACCTAAAATCAGCGCCGCTCAGCTGCGTGCGCGCGAGCCCTATCGAACCGAATTTCCCTTCTCTCCCGGCCTATCTAACTCTTGCAAGGAGCGAGGAGGAGCAACCAAAAATGGCCAGGTCGCGTCGACGCCGCCAATTGGCAGGGCTCGTAACCACGCCAGCCCCCAAGCAGCTTTGCGCGTGCCGGACCAAGGGACGTCAAGTCTGTGACGTCAATTGGTCCGCTCCCGTGATGAATCGTGCTCTTCGATGGCTGATTTTCGAGCGCTCGCAGGATTCAGACCTATGGAACGAAAGATATGGCCGTCCGTTCAAAATACAAGCGTGCGATTGTCATTAGCAGATTAAGTTTATCATGTTTAACTTTGTTCTGAACGTGAGAGGTACATATAGTTCAAGTTTCGATGCAGTATACCTTTAAACTACCGGTTCCGGAGAGTTTTATTACGGTTTTTATAGGATTCCTTTGCAATCTTATGTTGCGCTAACAATATTCTTCCAGTCTTCATTCGTGAAAAAATTGTCCTTCCGAAAAAGAAAAACAAACACACACAAAAAAAAAAAAACGAAAAAAAAAAACGGACCTTTTGCTCACGGTCACGACAAACGAAACTTAAATTATGCTTACTTTTTTTCCTGAAACAGAGCAACCAACGACTGTGGCTCGATATGTTCAGCATATAGTTCATGGCTGTTTACACAATATAGTTGGCACTATAGTCGGTAAAGGGCTGAAAATTGAGTAGAAACTTTGCCTGCAGCCCGCGATCGTTGCATTCTTGTTACAGGCGTACGGTTGTTTTGAAGTAAGTTATTATAAAAACCATGATGTCTTGTCTGACATTACTAAGGGGCTCTGTTCGACAAGGCAAGTACAACACTCGGTCTCCAATAGCAGTGATCTAAACTAATGGCATTGGCATAGTGCCCAACAGCGTAAGAAACGTGTAGGGCGTTTCTTGCGCTGTCTTATGTTTTCTTTGCTGTCCGTGACTATGAATGCACAACTTCCAAACAAGACCCACGATTTCTAGAGATTATTGATAGTTAGCCCCAAGACACAACCTCCAAGTTCTTCCGTCTTTATATATTTTTTTCTCGCAAGAGTTATTGTGCGACGTGCACGGCGATAAGCGATGTGTAACATAAATACAGGTGTAGATAGTTTCTTTAGTGCCTGCCGATATATGTGGTCGTGCCGCCCAAATACAATGTTTAACGTATGTTGGTAGTGCATTGCTAAGGCGCGAGACAGGATTATGTCGGGACATTCGTGTGTGTGTCGCACGACGCCTCGGAATTTAAGGCCGATCGACAATCTTTCAGATGGGTCGCAAGACGCGTCGGACAACGCTAACTGTCTCACCTCTGTGTACAGACAAACTTTATTTTTAAACTAAAAAGATTGTATGCGTAAGAAAAAAACCAGGCTATTGGAAAGTACTAGAAATACGCGACATGGGCGTCACCGATTCATCCGTAAAACTAAAGTGCACAATAGAGAAAAAGGCCTCACCACATTGCAACAAGCGCTCAACGCATTCGACAATAACGAGACCAGAAAAAACAACGACAAACCGACGGCAGTACCAACAACACCAACCAACACCAATAGCAACCCCCCAAAACAAAAGAAAAACAACAAATAAAAAAAAAAAAACAAGAAAGTAACACGGCCGGCAAATTTCCAATAGAAAGTATACAAGCACGAGGGCGAAAGATCGGTCGCTCTGCTTTGAGCGAATCTCCGGTCAGGCCGACGTCACCCAGTAACGACCCGAGCGACGTCTGCGGAGAACAATGCCAGAAGACCTCCCCCATCCCGAGAAGCCAAACGTCTCGTCTTTTTTATTTTTTATTTATTAATTTTTTTTATTTCAAAGGTAGAGGGGCTTTCTTGCAGACCGCTCGTCAAGCGAACGGCGTCGCTGTGCAGAGAACCTTGATCGCGCTCGCTTACCAAGCGATTTGGGTCGAACGTTCTTGACTGGCGGTCAAGGAGCGACGACGACGGCGACGAAGAACTTGGAACCTTTTTGCGGGTATGCAGCTTTGCTCGGGCGAAAGAAATAGACCTTTCTCGCTATCGGCCTTGCTACGCCTTCGTCATTAGGAAGACTCTACGGGAATCGTTTTCGCGCTTGCACGGCGGCATATCCTGAACTGTTTGAGGGCAAGAAAATCGAGATAATGGAACGCTGCAGTAAAACATTCTCGTATTCGCTACCGCAACGCCGTCATTTGACTTCTGTTAAGGCGGACATTTCCTTTCCACGAAGTGGCAATTAATGTGACGTACTACGTAATATTGTTTCTTTAATTCGGTAACACTTTTTAAGGTCATCCCGCCCTTCTCCTCTCCACCCAACTTTGAAATATTCCGGTCGGCACATCAAAACGTATACGCATGCGCAGAAGAGTGAAATATACGTGGTGTCCTCCTCTCCTCATGGCGGGCATGCACAGGCCGCGGGACGAGGCGCTCGCTGGATGTCCCGCAGTCTTCTTCACAATGCCTCGCAAGAGGAAAGAGCTGATCCAAGAGGAGAAGGCTGAACAGAAAGCGGCGACGTACAGAATATGGTCGTGCTCGATGTGCCACAGAGACGCCGGAACGTAGCCCTTCATCTGCCTCCATTGTAAAGTACTTTCTTTGTATAGGGTGAATCACAGCGTCGTGCAGTGAATCGGGGCATGTTGATCTAACCGAATGCATCGCGTTGTTATGAACGGTACGTTTTCGAGATTAGCCAAGGCACCCTCGAGTGTCCCCAGGGGTCAGTCTTTGGACCAGCGTTATTTTTAATTTGCATTAATAATATCGCGGCTGAAGTAAATCCGGATGTTACTGCACGGTTATTTGCGGATGATCCTCAGTCGTGAATCAACAAAGATCGCCTGGAGCTTGGAGACCAGCTCTAACGGCGCATCCGCATTCTCCTGGCAAGAGAAGTAGCGCGCGGTGGTGTCCAGCGCTACGAGTGCTCTTCGTGATGCTGTGTTTCTTCGCTATTTCCGTCTTGGAATGTGCGCTATTGGTAAACTTCTTGCAGTATCTTTACCTTCGTCTTGAGGTCCTTTGGTGGGCGGTGCGTGCCCCGGCTCGCCATGACGCTTGGAATCAAGATAACGTCAGTCGCGCGCCCACCGAAAACACGCCGATCCGCAGCAACGTGCGAATGCAAGGCAAGAAACCGAACTGTCGCACTCCCGCCGAAAACACGTCGAAGAGCAGCGGCGCAGCAAATGTCGGTCGCGCGCCCACCGAAAACATGCTGAACCGCAGCAACGCGCGAGTGAAAGACAAGACACGGAACCGTCGCACTCCCGCCGAAAACACGTCGAAAAGCAGCGGCTCAGCAATCTTCACTCGAGCGCCCACAGAAAACACGTCAAACCGCAGCAACGCGCAAGTGTAAATGTCCGCTCCTGAAGGCATGCTCGAAGGCGCGGGCGTTTAAGCGTTCGAATTACCGGGCGTTTTCGCCCATTGAAGTACGTATAGTGCAGTCTGCAGTCTGGACCACAGTGTCAGTTCGAATAAACCGAATGTTCGAATTAAGCGTATTCGAATTAACGAGATTCGACTTATATTCAAGAATAAAAATGAAACTCACCGACGCACGTTAAGTACGTCTTCTATCTCTGTTCAGGATTGGTGTTCAAGATGTTAGATGGAAATAAATAACCAGAGAACTGTGTTTGCTGGAGTACCTAACAAAACTAAAAAGTTATATATTTTTTTCTTCTGAGTGGTGGTTTTCCATCAGTTGGGGGATCGACCGCTTTAATTACTTAGGGTTAACAATCCAGAAAAGCTTAAGTTGGGCTAAATATATTAATAAAATACGTCGTACAGCTATTCAAAAAATTGTGTTGATTTTATGTTCATACGGCTTTGATGCTAGTATGCCTCAATGGGTGACCTGTCTCTTAGCTGTAGATGAGAAATTTAACCAATGCAGTACAACCGCTAGACTGGGGTTTTTAACGTGCACCACGCAGTAGTGATTACACGAACGCGTGAAGGTACGAAACTCATCCAGATCGAAACGGGCGGGGGGTGGGGCCGAACCCAGGAGGTACTGCAGCGCAAGTTTTGGACCCACGCTCCAAGTTGAGACGCGTACAACTATGAAAAAAACGTTGTTTTTTAGGACAAAACCTTAACAGTGCTCCACATTTGACAAAGTTAATGGCTTAAAAAACCGATATTAGGCCAAAAAATGGGAGTATGCTGAGATATTTGGGACCAATGTAGAAAAACCCATATGGATCAACTCAAAAAATTAAAACAAAAAAAAAAAGCGTCGAGGTTTATTTTATTTAAATATAAGTGATTTGACCCAGTTCGAGATATATGTTGAATACACTAGGTCTTCCACTACTTTCAACCCGTCGAAAAACAGCCAGACTAAAATATATGTTTAGGGTTTCTAATCCCTTATACAATATTGACGCACATTCTACATTAAAACCACGCGCTTCGAGGGAAATAAGAAACGTTAATCAACATCGATTAGAACTTCCAAAATGTAACAACGACGTCTTTAAATACTCGGTTTTTCCTGGAACTATCAGCGACTGGAATAATATGCCGCATAATATTGCACTGGCTTATTGTACATATGAACTTGAAGAAGCTATTTTGAAGCTATTTGAACCTGTCTCCTAGCCGAATAAGGAGTCTTAATTGCTTAGACGTTTTCCCGTAAGTTGTTTTTGCCCTAGGTTGTAATAAGAGTTATTTTTGCTATATGTAGCAATAAAATGAGCAAAATATTTTAATTTTTTCTGTTTTTGCGTGGTTTGTTTGAGGTGCGTGATTGTACTTAATATTGCTTACGCCGTTCAACTGTTGAAACCAGGGATGGGCAGCATTCAAATACAAGTATTTGAAATACGTATTTCAAATACTTTGTGTATTTTGCATTTGTATTTAATTACAAAATTGGGTAATGTATTTGACGTGTGTATTTAAATACTAAAACGCGGGCATTTCAAATACAATTGTAATTAAATACAATTTTGTGGGCGAAAATACATCTCTCAAATTTAGTGTCACTCTCCAGAGCAGGAAGAAAACTACGTTCTGCACCGAATGCAGTGTCTCTCAATCAAGCTCAAGCGTTTAGTGACTTTGTGATTACGGTGCTAGTCCAGGGGAAGAATAGTGACGAAATAGACGTTCACAGGCAGACTGGCTAAATAAGTGCCTGCGACAACTTGTGATGCTTTCCAGCCTGATTTCCATCCATATTTTTGCCTGGAACATTCTAAATGCGCGGGTCGTCCAGATTTTCGAACTGGTGCGAGTTGCAACAATAAAACATTCTCTGGATATGGTGCTGCGCGTCTTGGTCGTCTCGGCTTTTTGTTGGTCTATACCAAAATGTAATCGACAAAAAATAAGCTGCTTAAAGCTCTGTACTTTTTTCACCTATTACGTTCAAGCTGATTACATTTTTTTGTGATTATATTTCTATTACGTTACTAGAGCCTCGCACACTAACTCCCGAGTGTGCGATACAAAATTAAAATGAGATACCCAGAAACCCGTTGCAGGTGCCCTGAAGTCGCTGACGCAAATTTTGAGGAATGTATTTGAAAAAGTATTTGGAGGAGACCAATTACTTTTGGTTGTATTTGTATTTTGTACTTAAATGCTTTTTTGGAAATGTAATTAGATTTGTAATTAAATACATTTTTGACGAAGTATTTTGTATTTGTATTTCGATACATATTGGCATGTATTTTGCCCATCCCTGGTTCAAACTAATGTTTTCTAAAATGTTGTTGTGGAGCGACCGTGTTGAATTGCTGATCATATGTTTTGTATATTTATGCTACCTTTTATTTCCCACACCTGTCGAAGCCCCTGAAACTGCATTTATATATAAATATAAAAAAATATAAGACAAGTAGTATTACTATAGGGTACCTGGAGCCATAGAGGTATTATAATGTACGCTAGAGGTTCAACTGGCGCTAGTGTCTATGCAACTTCCGTGACGCAAATTGAAGCAGACAGCAACCAGTCGACTTTTGCGGTGCTCCTGTGCATTCTTATGGGAAAACTCGCGTGCATTTTGTCTCTTCGCCGGAAAATAACACGGAACACTGTGGTTATTTGGGTTGTACCGAATAGCATGTACCTTGATTAACACTGTAAAAGTGTAATTGCTTTAGTTAGCGCATTTTTCTTCATCAGTGAACGATATGTAACTTCGCTACATTTCAGTCCCAAACGTATGTTCCGCAGCAGGTGTGTAGAAACAAGCGACGATTCAAAGCAAAATTTTAATCGAAACGAACATAGAGTGTGTTCAAGGCTCGCCAGCATTCCGGTGACGCTTGTATATTGATAATATGCCAGTCCAGTCACTATATGAAAATGATCCCGTCGTGCATGAGCGGATAAAGACCTTCAAAACGTAGATAATAAAGTCCGTGGGCTATGAAAGGTGTCTCTTCGTATTGTTATCTCTGCCAAGCAACATTTATCACGCACTTGTTCTCAGAGATATCGAGCGCGCGGGTGATATTTCGAACGTAGAACAAGCAGCTTCGCTCGGGGTGAGAAGCGGTACTCACTTATTTAAAATCTGAATAGATTATGTGGCCTTCAATTTATTGTGATCGTACATGCACTGCGAGTTACTGATCCAGTGTTGCTGCGTAGTTCTTGCCGCCGCTCTGGATTTTCCAGATGTCCTTCGTTCGTTTTGCATGTATATCCCCCATGCTGGAAATCGCCGACACCGCGTTCGCGCTAACAGTGACCGACAGTGCACATAAATACACGCACGAAGCCGTTTTTGCACCGTTTTTAATGCGATGAATTCAAAAGAAAAACGCCCTAACTGACCAGTTCTTTCGTCGGCCTGACTGGGAAATGTTCCAAGCTACCTAGTACGTACAAATTATTCGGGTTATTGGCTCTTATGATCGAGCGCAGGGAGAAAATGCACTCACTTTTTCCCATAGAAATGCATCACCGGAAGTCATTTTTCGACTGTTTGCTGTCTGCTTCAATTTGCGTCAGCACACTAGCGCCACTTGAACCTCTAGCGTACATTATAATAACTTTATGCCCGGAGCGCGTCCCCGACTGGTGTGCTTAGCGTCCTATCCTTCCCATACAACCTAAAACATTCCTTCGCGTACACTTACCCGCAAAACCCTCAGAGACATTATAAAGTCTGCGCTGTGGCATTACGCAATGCAAGCATGACGGTTTGCATTGCGTAATGCCCCAGCGCAGACTTCATTTTTAGGTCTGAACAGGTGTTCCGCCTCCTTATTCGCTGAGCTGATTTCCTTGATCGCAGAGATTGGCTCTCTGAGTGTATATATCAAAAGTTGTTTTGAAGTGGCACCAAACGACGTCTCAGAAGCCGAGGTTCTGTCATGCTTGTCGGACGCCTCGATCCTGGCAGTTGGTCGAAGAAATGCTGGCGGAAAAGCACAAGCGAACGCGAGTGCCGCCGTCTTCGCGGCGTCCTATCTGCTGGCTGCTGAAGCTTTAGTGGACCGTCAAATTGGAGAGCGACCTTCAGCAGCGCATGCCCTCCTGCTGGGACGCCGCCAGGATCGCGAACGGCGACAGCATGACACTTGTATGACGTAACAAGTCGGAAATCCAAGGACCACTTTTTTAGACGCGGTAAACACAACAGTCGTAGACGCGTTCCGGGAACCATAGTATTACAAAGTTTCGACGTATAAAGGAGCCGAAGTTCGTCTGCTTCTTTTGTCCGGGGTTGTGGTGACGTCAGAACGCAGGGATTTGATTGGCTCTGATTCAAAGATAATGAGTAGACTGCAAGGCAGCTAGCTTTGAGGTCTACCCACTATCCTTCAACCAGAGCCAATCAGAGCTCGACGTTGTTCTGACGTCACTACAACCCCTGGAAAAGAAGCAGACGAACTTGAGCTCCGCAGAGCCTGTGGCAAAGCGCCACAAAAACACATCCCTGCTTTTTAAAATAAAATAAATAAATATATATATATATATATATATATATATGTATATTTACTTACATGTTTATGTTTGGTCTCTGTTTACATTTCACCGTCCGGACACGGCCCCGCCGATTACGACCGGGTTTGTTTCCCGGCCGTTACGATTATTATTATTTCCGATTACAAAACAGCCGTCGTTGGGCGCACGGGGAGGGTCGCAGTAGGTTGACCCGAGAGCTGCGCAGTACATAAAGCCGACGCATAAGTTATATAAAAAAAAATATATACGAACGAAATAGAAACGGACGTTTTCGGTCGACACTTCCGCCGCACGGTTCGAAAAACCCGTTTGCGAAACAATGGCCATCAAAGTCCCCTTGACGGGTCTGCTTGTCTCGAGTTTCAAAAGAGACAGAACAAGAAATGCGAGGAAACCGGCAAACGTGGTTATTGGACGTAAATGCGTAACGGCGGGGTCACTCGATCGCGCACCTTCCAGAAGAAAACAAAAAGAGAAAGAGGTATCTTGTTTGTTTGCTTGTTTTCTCTTTCTCGGACTTAGCTCGCGAAAACGAGTGATCGAAAGTTTACGGTTCGAAGAGTTTGTCAGTATAGCGAAGTGCGAAACGTGAAAGTTTATCGAGAGCGATAGCGTTTAGTAATGAGGTGTGAGCGTGGGTCACGCCGACAGTTTGGAATAGAAGAAATTCCGGCCAATGTCAGCCATATGTATATATAAAAACCAAAAAAAAAAACAAAAAAACAGAAAGCTGCAAAAGCAAAACAACGTGTGTCATGTTTTTTTTTTTTCTTTCTAAATCTTGTTAGGAGCCCAAAAAGTCAAGTTATTTGTATGGACCTCTTGCCAGCAAGTAGTTATTCTGCTCTTACCTGATATTTCCGTCATTAAGAACCAATTTAGCTAACGCAGTACGATTGCTAACCTGGGATCTTTAAGTGCAGTTACTTTCTATTTCACAAGGACGCCGCCATCTTGAAATATTGTTACTTCTAGTACAGGCAACAACGTTGCTTTTGGCGTCACTCATTCTCGTTTTGTCTCCCCTTTATTTGCTTACTATTTGCAGGTTGAAATGCTTCATTATTGTTTCGTTGCCCATACCGGATATGCCTACCAGGTGACTGGGGACGAGACCTTTTTCGCTCAGTCTCATCCCCGGCCGTCAAGTAAGCATATCGGGTATATGCGACGAAAAAATGATAAAACATTTCAACCTGCAAATAGTAAGAAAACAGAGGGGAGACAAAACAAGAACGGGTGACGGGTTACGCTTAGATCCTAAACGTATTCTATTGGCGTGGCGACGGCAAAATAATGTTTTCGCCCATATACTGGATGTGACGATAATGCAAGATGACAACGCCCTCGTGAAAAAGCTCTCAACCCTGTTGCATCACGCGTGGTGGTGTTGCTTCGGTTGAACTATCGGTCTGCTGATGTGGGCGGAAACTACCATGCGAGACGGGCATTCCTGTGTTTTGAAGGAAACCAAACTAAAACGTGCCTTCTCGTCAAAATTCCGCGAGTAAGGCTGTAAGAAAAGAGCAGGAAAGGTGTGAACATCAATTTTTATGTGCTTTCTACCTGTCCGGTTCGATTCAGAACGTGGATAGGTGCCATTAAAAAAAAGAATACTAGACACCGTCGGACCACGACCTTTTGTGCGGGTTGTGCGGGAAGCATTTTGGGTTGAACTCACGGTTACTTGTGGTCGTCAGAGTTATTTGTTTTCTTCCAACATGAACACGGGGAAACCGTCGAGTTGTCCGGACTAACGTCCATAGATGAACGCTATTAGCCCGGAGAAGTTCGCGTGGCGCCCCCCTACGGTGAACCGGGGTGACGTCACGGCGAGGAGAGAATTTTCCACCAACTCGCCCCGCTCGCCTTGTGGAGACTGTGACGACGCTAGCTGTCGGCGCGCTAGTTTCGATTTAATTTTTTTTTGCGTGTTTTTCTTAGGAAGTGTAAACTATTATAAGTGCCTTTATTGAGGTATGGCCAGTAGGCGAAACCTCAACCAACATTTTAAGCATGGCTGACAGGGCAGGCAACGCATGAATCGCAGCTGGTATATGAAAATAAAGAAACATGGCCACAATTGCCGGAGCATCACTATAGATTTACATCTTGCACAATAAATGCTGCTGATGGTATGAATGAATTGGCAGGTTATGATACTCTTTTTTTGTACCTCTGTTTTTGAACAATATCGCCGAAACAGAAAAGCTGCATGCTGCTCAAGCAACATGCTAAATACAGTCTGGGCCATGGGGAGAGAATCACAAGTAAGACAGCCCAACTGCAGGCGCAAAGTAAAAAAAAACAAACAACATTTATTATATATATTGCTAACATTTCCCCTTTGCTGGATTCGGATAGTATTTCAATGGGCTCCACTGGTTGTATATGTACTCTTGTTTATATCATCCCTCAAGTGATGTACAACAAATGTAAGCGAAGGTGTCTAGCTTGTTATTGGTCCCTTAAGCCATAAAATTGAGATTTGACTTAGATCAAAATGTCCTGAAGCTAAAATACCAGAAGCTTTTCTCTCGCAAACTGTCGCCCTTCACAGGTTCTACATTTTCTGCTACTAGTGCTGCAACTACCACTGGACAGACGTTCGAATGCTTGCTTTTACTCCTGTTTTCCTCTGTTGTCAGAGAGTCCAGCTGTAGGGAGTTTGAAGGCTGAGGAAGCTTTTGGGGACCTGCAGCAGTGTCTTTTTTAATTGGAAATGACAATTCAGACTAAACGGTGTATTTTCCGAATGCCAAAGGCTGGAATAAAGAATGTCAGGAAAAAGTATAAACATTCCAATTTGCGGCACTATTGCTGTGCATATTTTGGGCAGTTCAATATATATCATTCAGGCAACTGGGGGCAATTCGGCCGTTTTTGCTGCTACCATGCAAACTAATTTCCAGTAATTGTGCATCTTCTAAGAAATATGCCTGCATACGTGTATCAACTATATAATTAATTCAGAAAGAAGCTACATTTATTTAAGCCAACCCTGTTCCACGAGCACTTCCAAGATCATCAGACGCACGGCCTTTAAAACATCTGTGAACCAGCACATGCAGAGTGGCAGCGCAAAGTGTGGGTCGCGAGCTAATTTGCCGACACCCCCAAAGGCCCATGATATAAATTCCACTTCAAATGCCTTGAAAGCGGGATGTCATATCGTCCTAAATCATGAACATGCAAGAAACAGAAATCTAGCGTCTGAAACACTTGCGCCACCGCTTCACCGACCCCTCGCAAGATTGCCTTGTGTCGTGTGGACGGACGGGGAGGTTCATCGGCGGAATTGCCTCCGACGATAGCCTTCGAGATTTGTAATCCAATTTTAAAGGTAAAGGGGTCAAGCAGGCTATGAAACGTACGGAAAGCACGTCAATATCGGCCTAACTCAACGTCTTGTACACCGGGTAAACAAAGTCCAGCTCGTCGAAGAGCTTGCGGCACGTAACGCCAAACCAGGAAACCGGTGCTGGGAAGCGAGCCGATGCGAGATCGCGGAGCGGAGTCCTCCCCCTGACGTCACGGTACACCTCACCCAATCAGGGCGCGGCGACCGCAGCGACGCTTGTGTTCGTACTCGGGGCTAATAGTCCGACACATTGTTTACAAACAAGCCCGTGCTTGCCCACACCAGGTGTGGGCTCTGCGCGAGCGCACAAACCAGATTCGCGTAAGGTGAAGCTTCTGCGCATGCGCCGTGGCGACAACAGCGCCACCGCAGAGGAGTGACGTCACAGTTGGTCTATACACCAACTCATGTTTACAAACAAACCGGAGCGCCCCTAGCGGACGCCACCGGTGCCGCGCATGCGCGATGGGGGTGTGGGCAAGAAGCTCGCCGTCGCCCATAAACAAACCATTGAAATGCGATGTTGTCGGCGTCGGTGTGAGTCCCCCTGCCCTTTTTCGCGTTCGCATTGTTGATTCTACGTCTTCCTGGTGATGTCCGACTACTTCAGCGGCGTCAGCGAAATTACCGAGGCTCGTTACACCGCAAAACTTCGCGTGAATAATCTGACATGCGGCGATTCATTCCGCGTGTACGCCGCAGAGTGGACGCTAAAGCCTGAGTCGCATGATGAGATTTCGCTCGCAATTTTCAGTCCGGACGTCGGTCGGGCTGCAAAAGCGTGAACCGTAGCTGAGATGGTCGACGTCGATGCTGAAAATCTCAAGCAGAATCGGACCAAGTGAATCAGGCATAACAAGTCGGTGATGGACACTGGTAACAATTATCAATGCATCCTTGTATCTAGTGTTTACATCGAGCCTGGTTAACAACCTTCAAATTTGAGTCTTCTGAGTCCTGCACTTACTTCTTATCGCAAGTACCGGGCCCACGTTTGGTCTACGGGCCGGTGTCGTCTAAAAGAGCAGACGACAAGCAGAAACGTTTGAAAGAGCAGACGGCAGTTTAAACAGTCAAGCGGCCGGTTGAACTTGAAGACGCACTGAACGTAGTCCGCAGGTGGTCAGTTCAACCTCGCGGTTTTCCGCCGTTCATGTTAGAACAAAACAAATACATTTGATGACCAGAGGTATCCGTGAGTTCAATCCAAAGTGCTTCCCGCCCAAGCAATCGTGGTCGACGGCGTCTGGTTTTCCCTTTTCACGGCACATATCCACTTTCTCGGACGAACCGAGCACATGAAAACTGGCCTTCAAACCTTTCTCGACTCTTTTAGTACAGCCCCAGTCGCGGCGTTTTGACGAGAAGGCAGGTTTTTGTCAGGTTCCTTTCAAAACAACGCAGGAATACACGTCTCGCATGGGGACTTCTGCCCACAGCCCCAGACCGGAAGTGCGACCGACGCGCCACCACCGCGCCGTGACGTAACAGAGATGAGTTCGTGTATACGAGGCAGCGACAAGTCCTCCCCTCGCGCCCTCATCCCCTCGCTCCTTTCGTCTGCTTGCGCGTGTTCTTCCTAACTCGACCATCCACGGCAGCGTTCGAAATCTTCCGAGTTACTCGGGCGGGTCGTGCAGTGACGTCACGAGGGTCAGCGGCACCAAGGGCGGTGGTCAGCCGTGACACCCCTTCCCGGCCCGCTCTCGTGGTTCGCCGATTTTACTGCCCATCTGCCCCCCCCCCCCCCCCCCCCCCCTCCCTGAGCCTTGCCTGTGGTCCTCGTAAACTCATGCAGAAAACCTAAAAGTAACTTCACTCCCGCTTTTTTTTAGACGTTGATATAACATCGAGATGTGGGATGTTCTGTTATAGTCCAGTTAGCTACGTACTTGCGATGTCTCGCTCCTACTTCAACGCCGTCATCGTCGCCACGGCGTCAAGATATGACGTCCTGACGTCTTGTATACGCCAGGTATTTGGAAATAACTTCACTCACTTTTGTTCTATGATGAAGCAACCTGAATTATTTTTTTCTTGTCTCCATCAGCGGCCCTAGTTGTGCCGCTCAATGAGCAGTGTTCCGCCGAGCAATAAAACAACAGGAGCAATGAAATGGGCGTTGGATGGACAGCTGTATTAATTTGTGCAGTGTTCTAATCTTTCCCCCAGCAACTGCTTTACTTATCACCCGCCAAAATTCATCAACACCCCCCTCCCCCCCCCTCTCCCGCGCGCTTCGCCGAATACTACAATAAAACTGGTCAAAGCTGACGCAAAATATTAATTTCATATTGAAAACCAGAAAATGAGTCGAAAACAATTAAGAGTCGCGCAGAAAGAGGTGTAGTTTTTGGGATAGCCGTTTTCGTTCAAGCGTGGCGTTAAATATAAACAATTAACGGGATTCGACCGTTTCGTCACATGCCCATTTGGCATGGGCCGATTGTTAAAGGTTCATTTTAACACATGGAAGGTTCCGCCATAAAAGTAAGAACAAAAAAGAACTGGTCATTAAAAACGTCAAACCTGGACAAGAAACAAATATTCTTGCGGTGTGTAGTTTTTGGTTGGTATTTTCTTGGGGAGCGAGAAAAGCAAATTGATCCATTCTACAAAATAACTTCTCATAGTTCTTATCCAAGTATCTAAGTTCTTATCTTATCCGGAAGATGGACGATAGACTTTCGTGAACGGTCAATAGCAAGCGAAATGCAAAAAGATAAGGAGTTCGAGTCGCTCTTCTTAACTTTCTCTGCAAAATAAAGAGAAAGAGAGAGGGAGACAGAAAGAGAGAGAGGAAAAAGGTTGAATTGTGATAATATTTTCCAATCTCACCTAACACATACAACAACCCTGCAGCGTTTCGCGAGAAAACTGTCAGAAAAACCGCGCTGTCCAAAAGCGACCGAATATCACCGGCTGCATTCATAGTTCAGAAAGACTTAAGGCTTCTCTCGATCGTTTCGACGTTTCTCATCGTTTATTCAGTTATTTTTTTACTATAATATTGCGGTAGAGGGCAGATAGCTTGCGAGACCAACGCAAATAATGCCTTATGCCACTCGCGTATCGGCCCTCGCAGTTGGCGCGCATTAACCCGGGGTAGGATAAGTGACCGCCTCGTTTCGATCGATCGTCGCCGGTCGTGTTTGAGGCCTAAGCGGCCACCTAACGCAATCCTAACGCCATTTAAGTCGCGGCCTCGGGCCAGTAGGCCATTATCGTTCCAAGAGAGCCTGCGTGGTGCACTGTTGGCCAACGAGGAATATACCCTTTTTCGAAAGTAAGAGCCATCTAGTGGCAGTCTGGAAAGCTCCGATATTTCCGCACTAATGGCGGTGATAGAAGAGGAAGATGAACTAAATCAAGCACCCTCGCGTTCGTGAATCAAAAGCGACGTACGAGGACGGAAATAAACTTAGGGAGAGGAGGACATGACATCACGCGGAGTTGTCAGAGAACCGAGCTCTGGTTGGAACACTGGTGGGTATGCAGTGACACATAGCTATAACCGCCTTTGCTGTGTATCACTTCTGCGTGGTGCACATTAAACACCTTAAGCTAGTGGTTATATGGCTCAATTTCTCGTCTAAGGCTGAGAGACAGGTCGCCCATTAGGTCTGCACTTTAGGAAACATTAGGAAAGAAAAATTAAGAAACATGAACATTAAGAACGGTCTAAACGTCCATACAACACAATAGCTGTTTTTGTCCCTATACTCACTGCTCGAACCTGTTGGAACGCCGAAACCCGGCGTTCGCGTTCGAACAATAGGCATAGGTCAAGGCCTTCAAAAAGAACTCATTTAGAAGATTCTGCGAATCAACTTGTCATTTCGCTTCTGCGCCATCAGCGAGCGCTGGTTAGCCAATTCTTAAAAAAACAAAAAAGAGAGTTTGTTCTGAAGACGGCTTATAAGTGCACATAAATCAGGGTATATATAACTATGCATTCTCAATAAAAAACAAGTCTTTTTTAGACTATGTTTGTTGATATCTCAAGAAAAAAAAAAGTTTTGCGTATTATTCGTACGAGGTGCGAGGTACAGTTTTTACAAGATTTGTTGCCTGGGGAAAATCAGAGGCCTTTGACGTTTGAAACCGTGTGTGTCTTGATAAGATAACATATATCTAATCTAAAATGCACCTAAATATATCCCAATGCTCCATATAAATGGGAAATTTAATAACGTTCCCCGAGGAACTGCTTTTTTTTACGCGAGTTCTTGAGGTGAGAACGATCACAGTTACTGATAACTTGTTAGTCGAAAGGCATATTCACGCAAATCAGAGGTCACTACTACCAAAAATAGACAGAAACGCACCGATGACATGTGGCGTACGCGTGCCACGAACGCAGAGGCACCCGGCAACGAGAACGCGCGAACAATCTGAATGCGTCCAAGGTGACGAACATACGGGTTTAAAAGTGACTGATAAATAGGCGCCAACTTTTCGAGCACGCACCTGGCAAAACTTCACGCGAAATAACCATCGTATTGGCGCAACAAACACAAAACAATTTCACGCCCCAAAAAGAAAAACGCAAAACGTATAAAAGGTGTCTTGCCTAACGGGGTCGTATGGATACTGTTGTGTCACGCATAGTCGAGTTTTCTTTCGTTTTTGTTGGACCGCCAGAATGTGAGCGTTGCAAGCTCAGAACCCGGCCAAGTTTATGAGCTTAAACAGAGTTTCGCTCACTCACTTTCGGTATTGTTAGCCTGCTTCCATTCGCATTTTTGACTGAATAGTGCCGGTCCGTATCGATAGTTCTATTTAGAAAAAAGAAAGAAGTCAGAAAAGTAGCAAACACAAATGTGTTTGCTACATTCTGACTTCTTTCGCTTTCAAGTTAGAAACTTTCGTCCTGCTTCGCGTCGCGAAAAGTGCATATGTGGTCGTGTTCGCGATGGACAAATATGGTTACACAGAGTACGGGAAACAAAAATATCTTTTCTTATGAGCGAAGGATAGAAATGTTTTTGTTTTGTAGAAGGCAGTTCGTGAGCATTGATGGTCACGCTTCCATGCCTCGTGGGGTCGACTCGGGAGTGCCCCACGGGTCTGTACTTGGGCCCGGTTATTTTTGGTTTATTATCAATGACGTTCTTCGCAAAATTACAGTAAAGGCACGACTTTTTGCTGATGATTGTATATTGTATACCTACATAAATGATGATTCTGACCATGTTGAACTAAACGACTGTTTGCAGAAAATTAGCAAATGGTGCGAGATCTGGCAAATGTGTTTAAATACCGAAAAAACAGTTTGCATGTCAATAACACATAGGAGAGTTCCTTCTGTTTATAACTACTACTTGAAGAGGGACCCATTGTCTGGGGTAGATGAATTTAAGTATTTAGGAGTAACAATAACCAGTGATTTAAGTTGGAACAAACATGTTAATAATATAATAAAAACAGTCACAGCTAAAAACTCTGGCCACTAAGAAGATCATTAAAATTGGCAACCACTGAAACTAAATCGCTAGCTTAAAAAATGCTAATAAAACCTAGATTGGAGTATGCTAGTGAAGTTTGGGATCCTCACACAAAAGGTTTAAATATTGAAATTAGAAAAAGTTCAAAAAATGGTACTGCGTTTCATTTTTTCGAAGTACAGAAGCCTGGATTCACCAACAGAGCTCTATTGTAAGGCAAGTATCTCCTTATTAGAAGAGAGGAGAAAAAATAAGCGTTTAAAAATGTTTTTCATAATTTTAGATGACACATTGCAGATTGATAAACATAGATTCATCAAACTCCATCTATCTAGAATCACCCGTAACAAGCATACTAGGACAATCGAAGAGTAGAGATTCAACAAAGAATGTTCCAAGAATTCGTATTTCCTTCGGACGACAAGGGAATGGAATAAACTTCCTGAAAGCGTTGTTAAATCCAAAACGGTTTTGGATTTTGTAAAGTGTCTCCCATGTAACCAATAAACCTCATGTTATCATTTTTGTCGTACTTTTGTGCTTTTGATATGAGTATTAGGTTTGGCATAGTCCTTCATTTTTTGTCATTGTGTTCTGCGTGTGTATTACATTGTCTATTGTTTTTTGTACTCACTCCTATCATAGTCCCCGATGGGGGACTGATAGTATTATGAAATAAATAAATAAATAAATAATCATCGATGTTCAAAAGAAGCCTTAAGACGATTTGATCCTGGGTAAGTGCCACTTTTCGTTAAGCCGACAATAAAAGTATTTGTCGTTTTTGGGCAGTTTTGAAGGCAACTCCCTTTTCTAAGCTCGAGTGTTTCCAAGAACCACGGTACACGAGAGCAGTTTTATGATTGGTCCGAGTCGTCCTTAATCACTCAAAGGTTCATTTTAGAGCAGCAATATGAACTTTTAGAACACAAATGTTTTAAACCTTATCAATAATTGCACTGCGAATACGTATATTAAGATTCATCCGGTGGCATGTTCAAGAATTAAATTTACAGCGCAGACCAGTAATATCATATCACAGTCATTTTAAAATCCTCTCGCTAAACCAAAACTTCACACCGGAGGGATGCTTTCTCCCTTCGCGCGGCTGCGCTGCGGCGAAGCGAGGAATGCAAGACCCTGACGTCCACCCCTTGGGAGTTCGCTTCGCCGCAAAACGCGATAGCGCGGTGACAACCGCACTCAACGGAGCCAGCTAACCCATCCCTCCCGAACAGACCACGAACTACGATAAGCGTTGTGCAACTTTCCGAGTACCATCAATGTTTGTCACGAAAATAAAATAAAATGGCAGGATATTTTAAAGCCATATTTGAAAGGTACAAAAAATTTGAAAGCGTGTTTGTTTTAACACTCCGGCAGTGTAGAGAGGGGCTCAGTTTCGGTAGCGATAAATTTAAACCAACGTTCGGAGCAATGGTGGCGCAAATCCCTCGCGCTTTAGTACCGAAATGCAGAAGGATATACACCAACGTGATGTTTACGAACAAACCTGCGCAGAAACCAGATTCGCGCGAGATGAAGTTTCTGCGCGAATGTTTCACACGACAGCAGCGCCACCGCAGTCGTGTGACGTCAGAGTTGAGTTGATCCATAGTGCTGTGCACCGTCTCCTTTCTACTTCGTCCGTGTCCCGTTCCACTGTTTCACCCAGAAAGCTTCATGCAACAACTAGCCCAAACAAACCTTTTAGCGCGTATATAGCGGGGTGTGTGTTTTGGCGCGGTTGGGCACAAGGGCCGATCCAATCCCGTCATCTCTAAACATTGGCCGACAGACGACGTCCGACTTTGAGAAGTATAAGGTTCATGGGCCAAGCTGAGATTACAGGCGCGGAATCGGAACGTTTGGAGGCAGATGCCCCTCCATCCGAACACCTGCGGTGAAAACAGCCACCGGGTGTAAGAGGTGGCGCTTTTAGCTTTCCCCGTATTCTGTTGCAGTAGCGGCTTCGCTCGTTTCGTGCACACGATCCAAACCGCCACATGGTGCACAGAAACCATGGTGGGTGAAACGCGTCTCCGAATGGTGGGTTTGGCATCTTATACCACCCGTACGTCAGAAATGGTTCCCATGTAAAAAAGAAATGTATAATAATGGCGTCACAGGAGCTGGGGTGTTATTTTGTCGGATGTCGCTATCCTGACGGTTGGTTTTTATTTTTTTTGTTTATTATTATTATTTTATTTATATATAGTGCAGGCTCATGTTAGTGTCCAAGCAGGAATGAGAGTCACAAATATAAACATAATATATAACACAGAGAAGGCATCAGTATTAAGTGCAAGACATAACAGCAAAGTAAACTAAAAAAAAAAAAAAATCAACAACAAATATATTCGAAAACAATCAGGTGAGGGCAACTTTAAAATAAGTTCTTCGACATCGGCACTTTCTACTATGTTTTTTGGTAGCTGGTTTTACGCGGTTATTGTCGTAGGAAAGAACGAAAACTGAAATGTATCATTGTGTGTACGAGACTCTCGAATCATTTTTCCGTTTTTAAAACGAGTATTTTAGCCCGACACTCGGGTTACGTAAGGATACTGTTTTAGGTGATTTAAACCATTATATATCAAGTACAAAAGTTGTAACCTCTTTTCAAAGTGCCGCATTTGAACCGTTTCAAGCAAGAAAAATGATAATTTCATTCACGCCGTCCCTTCTTTCATACCGGTTGCAAATAAATCGAGTTGTAGTCCTCCGTACCCTTTCAAGTTTAGATTTTTTTTTTGTTTTTTTTTTTTGTAGTAAGGAGAGTCCCATAAACATGAAGCATATTCTAGACAAGGTCTGATTATGTTGAAGTTCCAGCAGAAAAAGCATGAGCGAACGGGAGTGCGCTGCCGTCGGCGCGTCCCAACAGCCGACTTGCCCGAAGCGTCTGCGAACTGTCAATCTGGGAAAGCGAACTGCAGCAAAACATGCGTCTGACACACTTACCACCGCTGCTGCGTGACACCGCCAGGATCGCGACAAGCAGCAGCATGGCACGTCTATGACGTCATCAGGCGGAAGTCGAGGGCCCACGTCTGAGCACGCGGTAAACGCAGCAGTGAGATAAACGAAGATGCCTGCTCACAACCTCGAGCATCATATCGTCACCGAAAGCCCAATTAAAACGAAGCGCAGGGTTTCTCGGGTTTATGCTTCTTGGTGAACGATTCGTTCTTCGCCGGTCTTATCGGATAAGACCGCAATCGCAATCGCATAGGCTCTGGAGCGATGGTCAGGTCATCGACACTCGCCGCACTATCCGTTTGTTATGACGTCAGGGACCACAGAGACCAGCAAGACGAGAGACAGCGAACGCAGCAGCGATTACCCAAACGAGGACGCCGACGGAAGCTACGACGTAGCAGGTTCCCTCGTTGCGGCCCGAACACAAGACTCCTCCTTTGCATCCGACGCGGTGTCAAGCTGTCACGTGCAATCAGCAAAAATTCGAGCAACGCCGCTTTCGAAGAGTAGGGTGTTTCCTTAAAGCTCGCGCGCACGAAAACATACGGGTCTCCATTCTTTCCCGTTGCGAAATATACATATTTAGGAAGGCGGATGGTTCTCAGACTTTGCGAATTCTCCACCCCGAGGACGACTGAAAGTGCGTTGTTTTATCTTCGCTAGAGGAATGTTCGCGAACACCGACCGGGATTTTTAATGTGCGTTTCTTTGATTACGCGTCGTCAGTCATGTCTTGAGCGTGAACTTTGCAATTTCGCGCAAAAAATGTTCGACCTTCGTTTTGGAAAATTTGAGCAGGAGCATCACTCTTGGTTGCTTTTGAAAATAAAAGGGCTGTTCTTGTCAGATGAGATATGCACGTAAATAATTGGATCTGAGCAACCAAAATGTTATATGCAATCGGAGTAAAAAGGAAAATGAACAACTCACGATCGATTACTTTTCGTTTCAGAACAACCCTTTCCCTTTCTTTATATAATTTCCCGTTTTAACCAGTGTGTCGAACCGAAAAAAATAGGGGTTCGGTTACGGCTCAGGTTCAGGTAAATTTATTTTGTTCCGGTTCAGTTCCGGTTCGATTAATTCGATCCGCGAACCGGTTCGGAAATTATAAATGACAAATTGCAACATCAAAATAACAAAATCAAAATAACATCAAAATAACAGCAAAATAAAAAAAAATAAAAAAATTGCAACGTCACGTTCTAGAAACGTGTTACGAAATGAGCACACAGCAGCATTTAGGATTTACGAGATTGTAGGAAATTGAAATCCCGTAACGCGATTTGTTTTGTTTTTTTGCACAGCCTTTTAATTTTTGTTTTTCCGTGCAAGCCGCGACCAGCGCAATACTGGTTCCTATGTCAAGATTCATAGATGCAGCGTTTGTCAAGATTCATGGATGCAGCGTTTATATTCCTAAGACTGAGTGTAGAAGAAAAATATGTAAGCGAGGTGTGTGTCTGTTGACGACACTTAAAAAACAAATGGCATTGATAGCACATTCATTGTCAACAGCGCGTGGCCGAACCGTTTTGACATGAGCCGGTAACCGTTATTTTTTTTTCCGGTTCAGTTCCGGTTCGGGTTCATCGCGATAACAATACAACGGTTGGGGTTCGGGTTCAGTTCCGGAAAAAATACCGGTTCGGTTCCGGTTTTCGGTTCGGTTCGGTTCAGGTTCGACACCCTGGTTTTAACATAATAGTGATCCCACTATTATGTTAAATCACTGAAAAATATATAAATTCCCAGTGATCCTAGGTGAAAAAAGAATTACTGCCATTGTGTCAATATCGTTTCCAAAGGGTTTTGCGACAAATTCTGAAGGGAATTAAAAAGTAAAATCGCTGCACTTCCCAAAAGCTGCAGGTACATCCTTGAGAAACCTTATGTTGATACGCAACTGAAGTATAATCTCACGTAGTGACAAAACATCAGTCGCATTTCTGAAGTAGCGTTCATCTGTTGTTACGTTCACCTCATGGCTTCTTTTTTGAGTGACGAAGAACCGCACTTTACCGAGAGGTTGGCGCACATCTAAAGAGGACAGAAGAGTGTAGGCGATTCGGTAATGAAGTAACGAAATGGCGTTTATGAACGCAGGGCGCTTGTACAACGGCAGTGTCTTGTAGCAGTGGCGATGGAGTCCTTTGGCAGCGAGGGAAACTTCATCAGCGGCGGCGGCCACCACACGATAGCCACGTCCGACTGCGCGCTACTGCTGCACAGGCACTACGTGCACGGGATGGGAAGGTCGCCGGCCCCACGCTTCAAGGACTTCTTCGAGGCCTTCAAGACGTGAGTTGTTTCCTGCCACAAATATTGGTAAAATGCCAAGGTGCAGGAATCACCTTGCATGTGTAGCACGGCAATATAAATCCCCTTCCAGAAATACGTCATCAAGAAACACAAAAGAAAATCGAAATCCTGGAGAGCAGAGAAAAAGCAACGTAGAAGTTGGGGCAGTATACGATACTACAAAATACAACTCTATAAAGGTCAGGATAAGCGGTTTAATTATACGATTCAGATCCTTGTTTTCTACCTAAATTATGATAACTGTATCGTCCGCTTGAATGTGGATAATCATCTCACCGGCGTGCGGTCCCGCAATCATAGCGACGTTTGAGACCCTCGGTGAGCAGGCCACTCACTCCAACTGTCCCTTCTACAATTAAGGCAGCAGACGCCACTGTAAGGCTGGTTTTAACCTTCCATTGCCTAACGCTCGATGAAACAAATTATATTCTGAACAGCTATTGACATGCACCGTCTATGTTAAATCTTCGACATGGTTGTTCCACCTCTTCCAAGTGGATTCAGACTTACCAGCAATGAACACCTGACTCCCAAAAGGCTGGACTTTCCAGCCCTTCGTAAATGAAAACCTTCTAAGATCTCGAGGCATCATACAGCGGATTTCAGAGCCGGATGACAAAATTCGCTCGTTCCCGACGGAAAATTTGTATCGGTTCGGAAGCCGTACCCAGATTTTGGAGCCACCCGGCTCCAAAATCCGCTTACCGCCGGCACGGATTCGCTCGCGTATTCGCAAGTGTAAACGTACCATTAGTGTTCGACGAGTCTATAAAGCCCCTTGCGAAACGTTCGGCATCTTTACAATCCGAGACCGCGGTCTGGAACCTTCAAGGTGCTGGAGATCGTAGGCTCCGCCTCGAAGGTTGCGCAAGACGGGCGTATGTACGACACCCGTATACACGAGCGCGAGAGCTGCGGGCCGTTTCTCGTCAAGGAGGGGAAATCAGCAGGTCCTGTACCACCGCCGGCAGCAGCAGCAATTTACTCCGAGCCACGGTGGGCAGGTTGGGAACCCTCCCGCCTGTGCGCGCGCAATAAAAAGTGGCCGCCTTTTTTTTTCGCAGGCATCGTGCTTGCTTCCGTCAAGTGGCATTCCGTTCGCAGGTCGTTCGTGAGTGCGGGTCCACACGAGCAAGTCTGCATCAAGTACTCGGACGTCAACAACGCTGTGCGAGAGGCCAAGTCAAGGCTGAGTACGTTTCCCTGTGTTCCGAGCAGCGGTTTCCACGTACACATAAAAATAAAAAATAAAAAGAGAGACACGGGGTTTGCGAAGAAACAAGTTTTTTAAAGCGATAAGCCTGTTTCTCTTGGTCAGGGGGCGCTGTAGCGTCCACGAGACCAAAGCCCCTCTATCCTGGGAAAAGTGGCGCCATTCATTGTTGTAGAAATGCTCGAGGCACGTGTCGCCCGGCCGCCACTTCTGGGAAATTCATGGCGTCTGAAATCTAGCCCAGTGCTGCGCTGTGCCGCCATGATCTTCCCAAAGGCTGCACGGTGCACGTGCCTCGTGCATCAACGCACCTTGCGCTGCTTTTAAAACATGAAGGGGCTTTACACGAGACGCGGCCACAAAAAAAGGCACCTTCGCTAACGTCCGCGAGACGTGACCCTTTCGAGGGATACCGAACCAAACAATTTAGCGTCCAAAATAAGTGGCGCACGTTCTTTCCACCAGCCAGCAGCCGCCGGTGTGCGCGAGCACACGCAACAAAAATGACGTCAAAAACCTCCGTTCGCGCTTAAGTTGACCAGTGAAATGCATGGGCTTCGGGCCAAAGGAGAATAAAGACCGGCTTTTCATCTGCACAAGTGAAAGCTACGTGCTTGTTAGACCAATTAGTCGCTTACCCTTTTACACCAAATCCCAATGTGGATGAAAAGCTTGTCTTTATTCTCCTTTTTTCTGGAGCCCACACATTTTACTGTCATAGCTTTAATCCTCAATTCAAATGCGAATTGTGAAATCACGTCGTCGTGACATCCTTCGGCACCGGTGCGATGACTTCCAAGCTTCCACCGTGCTTTTTATGCACACCATAGAACTTGTCATTCCCCAGTGACGATAAGTTCCTTCAGGGCACTCATTGGCCACGAACGCGAATCCGAATATTCGTCGACAGATTGATTGTTGACGAGCGCATACGTCCGAGTGACGCAGTTCTCCTGTCCAATGCGTGAGCTGGGCTTGGCTGACGTCAGGTTGGCACCGCTGACGCGCTTTGGGATCCGCGGATTATCATAGTGAAAAGGCGGAGAGCTTTCGAGGGAAAGAAGGTACGAAATAGACCGCTATATTTTCAGATGTTCGTACCGAAAAGCCGGCTGTTGACTCTCTACCCTCTTTCTTTTTGGACAACTAAACGATATGCGATTAGTAAAGTCCCAATTTAAAATCATTTATCCCAGCCTAAAATTTGTTTCATGGCCCCTTTAGGCGTGAATGGGGGACTATGAAGTCAATTTCGTTGAGTGTGCTCACGCACACTGGCGGCTGCTGGCCCGTGGAAAGATCGTGCGCCCCTTATTAGAGACACTTATACCCCTGTTACACGGGCACACTTAACCGCGGTTAACTCAGCTTTAACTGCGGTTACGTGGCAGCACAGATGCCGCACTATACCCTCGGACAGCTATTTCAAAAGAAGTGAAGAGAGCGCGTGCACTGCTTTGATGGGTGCTCAAGATGCTCAAGCGCACGTTCGCCCATAGCTCTGACTGCATCGCCGCAGAATGTTGTCGGCAAGTATTGTGCGCTAATTGTGGTTTAGCGTAACTGCAGTTAAGTGTGCCCGTGTAACAGCAGTATAACATGTTTGGTTGAGCACCCTTTAATGCCGTCTTGAAGCACTCTAAAGAAAGGGTGTATTCTTACACCCTATGTCCCATATAATACACCCCAAATCTTCAGTTCGACGTACAGCGCACTGACGTCGATCTGACGGTTCTAACTTTCACGAGGGGCTTGATAGCCGTGTGGTACAACCTATTAAAATAGTTAATGTACGTGTTACTGAATACAAAAAGAAAATAATTTGTGGTTTTCTTGGTCCTACTGCAAAACCTCAGTGTTTTCTTACTGCGGTCTTTGATACGTGCTTTAGCTATTTAATAAGTTATATGCCACCGTTATCAAGTCCCCCAGAAAATTTGGGGCCTTCTGCTCGACTATAGTGCGCTGTACGTCGAACTGGAGTTTTGGGGTGCATTATATGGGACAAAAAGGTGTAAGGTGATAACCTTTTTTTTTTAGAGCGAGCGGCGTCCTAACGCCCTATTATGAACGACCCACGGACGTAAACTAGCGTTGGTCAGCGTCCCTTAGCGTCGGTCCACGGGCTCTAACAGAGCGTTTGAAAGTACGCATCAAAACGTACACTGTAAAAAAAAAAGTTCTATGTGTATTTCTTTATAAAGTGAAGAACCATCTTGTTCCCACGTTCTTTTAGAAAATGAGCAACGTTTGCCCCTGCAAATGGGGGAGCAAAGTTCCTCCCACGTCTACTTAGCAATATGGCGGCTCCGAGTCGAATGAATAGGGCTCAGTAAGGCTTAACGAGGACGTTAAGACGCTACGAATATCATCAGCATTTACGCGGAACGCTGCCGCTATTCAACCAAAAAGAGCTAGCATAAGTTTCGGACAGGCAAATACCTTGCACCACTGGCGGTACCTTCAGGCCTGCCAAGCAGCTATCGTAAGAAAACGCAGTCATCCGCTTCGAAAACTTCGAAACAAAGTCTCTTCTTTCGGAGCGAGGGCTGTATCAAATTAAAACATAACACGGGTTTTTCACGAACTGTATCTATTGCCGAAGCCGGTTTTTCCCGCAGGTAAGAAAATCCGTTTTGAACGCGGTCACTCAGTCTTCTGTATTCTACACTGCATGCGATGCTAAACGGAGACGACCGAACCCCGCCCACTGCGCGCACGTCACGTCTCACCTTGGCGATTCTCTGCGACACAGTCCTTCGTTAACACCTCAAGTCAGGGAGGAATGGTGTAAGTCATTCGCAAAACCAAACGTTCCCGAAAGAGCTCATTCAGAGTAGCCCACTTGGCTCATGGCACGGTCCAACAAATATTGCGAAGTGTGAAAGAAGGTTAGATCGTTAGCCACCAGTTGGCAGGCACAGGCAGAATAATGGAAAATGGCTAGGCTAAGTGGCGTTAGGTACAGTCCAATTCATCGGCCACGAAACAGGTTTTTGACCTACTATTGGGTTTTAGACATCTTTAAAATATCCACACGTGCGCTTCGCGTGCCACTACACACGATACAGTACAGTTCACATACATCGAGAACATACACAGCAAATACAAATATCAACATGAGTGGATACTAACTCCCATCACACTGCGCCTCCGCCTTTTATACTCGTCGTTTCGGAGGTACGGATCTTTTCGATGATCATGTAAGCAATAAACAATGTTACCAATATGGCGATTTTTTCTTAGTAATGTCATTGCTCGAAAGATATTTTAAACGGCACAAAAGATGAATCTCTTAGTAAAAAGTAAACGTTCACGCTCTAATTATTTGCGACAGCCAATAAAACACGACGCTCCACTCCGGTTCCTAGAAGCCATGTGTTCGCTTGCCCGCAAAGCACGTCGCAGAATGGCGTGAGGGATGCCAGTTTTTTCATCATAACATTCTTTTTTTTGTGTGTTTTTTGCGCTGTTCATGTGTGGCGGCAGTGGTCGTCGTGAACTAACCTATATAACACTCGGCAGGAGCAGGAAGAGATGTTTCACGGGCAGAAAAATCGCTTCTCCGCCAATATGAATGCACTCGAAGCCATGATTTGGGACAAGTGTTGTGTAAGGTTAGCTACGTCGTGCTGCGTACGGAAACAAGCAAACGGTCGGGATGGCTTGCATAAATAAGTAACTATGTCGCTCCAAGAAAGGGACCTAACAGCCTGAGGTAGTGTAACACATGTCATTTAGCAGTGACGTGTACATTCGAGATCTGTTAAGTACGAAAATAAATTTAAAAGAAAGCTAGAACGGCGTCAGGTAGGTTTTTTGGGCTTAACTACAAGCCTACCTTTTGGCTAAAACTTATTCAGCTATAACAGAAAGCTAATTTACCTAGCACCACATCGGTCGTTCTGCATGATTTCCTTTCATGCTAATTTTACAAACTGTAAATATACTTCCTCTCCGTCACATTTCAAGCATTCCCCAACTCTTCCCCCCCGGCAGCCCAATCGTTCTCGCGGAGGGGACAACAGGGAATTGGAGAAGAGAGTTCGATTGGTCGCTATACGATAGGAGCTACTTTTCAGACCAGCGTTCCAACATGACTATCCGCCGGTCGATCTATTGCACCATAATCGCTCGAACAATTTTATTAGACTCTTTAATGTAAAGCAAAATGTCAACCTGCGACCGTACACATAATTTCGTCTCGCTGTCGCACCATTGGTCAACGAAACAAACGAAGAAATGAACAACGATTCCAGACTTCGTTCACAACTCACAACACTGCCACGGCGATGTAGGTGACTCACGGAAATACAAAACCAGGCTTATCGTCTGATGTCACTCGGAAACAGGAAGCAGTCCCTGACGTAGCGCGGAGGACGCGCAGGCACCCGGCAGGAAAACCGGCCCGACTGGGACGCAAAAGTGCGGTAGTTGCGGAAACGGCCATTTCTGCCCAGTGTACGTAGCACTGCTAGCACTGCTCCGAAACTTCGCTGCTTCTGACGGCTCCGTTTGTCCGTTTGGCAAAATCAGTGGCAAAAGCGTGAATGCAATTGATGAGTTCTGAGTGTTTGAACTGGTACACTGAATTACAGGCAGCCTTCGTTGCCGCAGTCGCTCAGTGAGCTTTAATTAAGTCAGCTCAGTGGCGTTTATTATAAAATAGTGTCCGACGTGCCCGAGCAACGAAAGTGAAAGAACACGAGGAGGGAGGGAGGAACTTTCCTCCCGTCTACCTGGAGAAGGAGAAAAATATCTTGTTCACATCCTTCTTCTCGTGTCCGCCTGAGGGCACGTCAGTAAAGGGGAGGAAAACGCGCCGCTGCTACACCCCCCCCCCCCTTTTTTTTTCTAGTGTACAATGGTAGTGCGATTTAAAAATATCGATGTTGTTTGCCAGGGACGCTGCTGAAAACTCGAGAGGTACAGGCCTATAGCTTTATATCGGAACCTCTCGCGAACCGTGCCTTCTTGTGTTAGTTGGTGTTGGCACAACGCCTCCCAGATAACACGGTAGTAGTGTTCAATTTTCTCTACTACCGCCTCGTTAACTAGGGGGGGTGGACCGTTGCAAGACCATTACAATAGAGTTTTAGTAGTTCGTTTCGATACACCCGATGACGATATGATATCTGTGCAAAGGCGGCGGCCGAGTATCGGGTATCGTTATCGGAGCCATCGGGACAATTTACTAAAACTCTCTATTAAGAACAACGGAACGCAGAGCTAGCTGTCGGTTTGACGCCATAGCGCGCGACCAATGTGTGTTGCACCGCTCGGAATGAGAGAAGGGGGAGGGGAGGAGGGCGCTAACACCTCGCTTTCTCCCCCATCCGCTGCGTAGGAACGCGGACTGCGGAGTAGGATAGATGCCTGGAACGCGTCTTCGACTGGTGTGCATCCAAACTGGTCCCGAAGTGGTAACAAATGACGTCACAAAAGCCAGGGTGTCATGCTGTCGAGTGTCACGATCCTAGCGGTTGGTCGTAGAAATGCTGGCAAAACGCACAGTGCGAACGCCAGTGTCGCTGTCCTTACGGCGTCCCAACTCCTGGCTGCCGAACCTTCCGTGGACCGTCAAGATGGAGAGCGACCTACAGCTGATCAGGCGTCTGCTACCTCCACCACCGCTGCTGCAACGCCGCCAGGATCGCTGCCGTCAACAGCGTGGCAATTCTATGCCGTCATCAGGCGGAAATCGAGGAACCAGGTCTTTGGACGCGGTAAACAACAGATCAGTCGAAGACGCGCTCCAGGCACCCATAGTATTAGTGCTATTGCCCTTTGATTGCATTCTGAATGTCTAAGCCAGGCAATGTTTTCATCGTCTGTTCAAAGAATGAGAGGGAGAGAGTATTCTGAAGGCATGTCATTAGCTTAAAAATATAGACTCGCTTCTCGGTAAAAAGAAGAAAGGGAAAGGGGGCTCGCTATTACTATACAGAAAATAAATAACTGCAAAGCGGTTATGTCCCATCAAAACCGGTGTCCCCCATGCCACTTTGTGTCCCCAACTGCCAATTCCAGACGAATTGTTTATTAGTTCCGACATTGCCATCGAGCGACGCGGTAGCATCGCGCAAATCGTTGTCTCGTAACCGAGAACGTCTGGTTAGCCAGGTCAAGTTTGCCGAACCCCATCGATTACGGGCAGGGTATACTTTTTCGTAGGGATGTTTTATGTTGATCGCCGATTGCAAAGGGTTCCGTCGGTAGCCACTGATCTGTATTATATCCTCTGGGTATACTAGCATTCAATATCGCTGCACAGATACAGCCGCGAAGCCACTACCGCACCGCTGCTACAATGCAGCTTTTTACGTGCTGCCGAGTCGTGGTGGACTCGGCAGCACGACAGCAAGCTGGACACGGCAGCACGCTGGAAAGTGTACGCAATGCGAAGCCACGTAAACGACGCTGTTTGGACTGGTAACAAGGCCACTCGACGACTTCATTCCGGTACGCGTGATCACAAATCGGAAGACAAAGATTGAAATAGAGCAACCGGTTTTAAACCAATGTGAGAAATGAACAGTTGCGCTGCCCGGGCAATACACCAATATATCGAAATCCATGACTCAAATGATTTTAGGTATACACACGGATATTCCCGTTCCACGGACTCAAAAACAGTCGTGACGGGTTCACTACCACAAGCGTACCGAATTGGCGATTTCTGAAAATAACGAATTGGTCGACTAATTGCCGATCTATGACGCAGCGGTGTTTCTTACTATGAAGTGGCAAAGCCGCTAATCAGGGCTTGCTGAAAAAGCGAGCCAAGCACACAAAGGCCGGTTGTCACATACAGTGAAGCGCTGATGTAGCGCTGCTCACGTGTCGTCAGCTACTTACCATCTGCCATAAGCAACAGGTTTAACGGTGCGATACAAAGCTGGTGAACGGTCCCGTCAGCACGAAGCTTAGCGCGAAGTCAGCGCTATGCTTGTAGCGCTCCGCTGCAACTGTGAACAGGCCTTAAGTCTGCCTTGGTCAGTGTACGTTTCCTGCATTTCTCATTTCTCTCTCCTATCGCCCTTGACCAGACTACATTCACCCGTACCGTGCCAATGATGTTCTGCCAGAGCCGAGGGATATTGCGACCACGGCTGAACTCTCGCTCCTTGTCACCAAGATCCTGGCAACACAGTACGTATTCTTGTTTTTAAAGCATAAAATGCCATTTAACCGGAACACCCAAACCCAAAATTTTATCCGTCCATGAATTTCCCGCTAAATCTAGCGGGGAAACTGAATTGGTGTATGGGGCACGTGACCCGAAGTCCCGCCATCTATGCACCGATTAAGTTTCCCCGCCAAAGTCGGCACGCGGAAATTGGTGTACCTGACCTGTCGTCACGTGGCCTACAGAGTAATTCAGTTTCCCGCGAAATTTTGGGGGCAAATTTACCTCACGTGACCTGACGTCATGGTACCTCTACATAAATTCACTTTCCCCGCTAAATCTAACTCACGTGACCCAACGCCGCAAGACGTATATATCAATTTAATTTCCCCGCTAAGTTTTGATAAAAGTTTGACCAGCAAATAATTTTAAACGATCGCACTTTAAATACCGACTTTCCATGCATTATGCAATTAAAACAAAATAAAAGTCGCTGCCATTTTTTTCTTACTTTTTTAACGTTAGTGGTAGACATTGTAAGAAACGCAGGCTGTGATTACACCCCAAGTAAAATGCCGGTTATTTGGCCTCAACTTTCTCACCGGCTGCAAGTGGCCTAGTCGGCTTCTTTCCTCTCGGAACGAAAAGGTCGGATAGAAAGTGCCACGAGTTTTTCCCAGGTTCACTTCTTTCTTTTTAATTTTTAATGCCAGACGAACCAATTATAGACGATGACAGTTCCTCCCACCTCTTCCGAGTCTAGCAGAGCGTACACAGAAGAGGCGGTCGCCTCCTCTCCAGCGTTCGCACTGCTAAAGTCCGATAAGTTTGCCTGCTGTGGTCCTCGAACCCTCGGACGCCGTCGCCTGTAACCTAAACGATAAGGAGGGAGTTCTCCTCACCCACTATAGGACGCAAGCAAGGGTGTCCGAAGGCTTTAGGACCACGGCGGACATATTTAACGGTTTAAGCTAAGGCCCCTATCGACACAACATTCCCAAAAGCAAACTAACGCCACAACGTCACAACGCCGTTTTGCAAAAAGAGGGACGTTTTCGTCACGTCATGCGCGCTTCGGGGAAGACAACTTTCCCTTCGTACGAATGCCCGCTCTGTACTTGCACGGTGGAGAGCGGGAACGCAAATGCTAACCTCCCTCGAAGGTTCCGGATGACCCACGACGAGATCATGAACGGCCTGCCGCTCATCGACACCTCTCGGACCGAGATGTGGGACATGTGCCCGGCCCACGTGAAGCCCATCCCGTGCACTGTGGAGCGCTACCGGAGCATGGACGGCCGCTGCAACAACGTCAAGCACTCGTCCTGGGGCGTCACCAACACGCCTTTCGTCCGCTTCCTGCCGGCCCTGTACAGCGACGGTGAGACGCGCTGCCTTGATGGACCTTTGGCTAAGGTACCCGAGCTCAAGGAGCGTGCGCGAGTGTACAATTACACGCGCTACGCGTACTGCCTTCTACAACCGTAACTGCTCCAGAGTAAACCTTCAAAACAAATGGCAATTTGCACACGCGTTCGTCAACGTCTTAATTTGGTTGTTTACTCATATACCCAGCGTTCTTTATGATGCTCGCATAATTTAGTAACAGGTCTATTCCCACTGGCCCGGTGGGCAAGCGGTTTTACCACAGAATCAGGATAGGGGTGATGTGGGCCACTGCGATGCAATTTCATGCACACAATAGCGAGTTTTTTTAGAATAGCGTACGGAAAAGCTTTGTCTAGGCAAACAAATAACGTCTACGCCATTGCGCATGCACTGAGCCTAAGTCGCGTTTTGGATTACCGCGGTTACGGAGGCGCTAATTCTTTGCGTACGATACTCATCACTGCCGGCCATACAGCTGTGTGCACGGCTGCTGAGCGCGTGCTTGAAGGCGAGCTTACAGTTATTTTGCAACGTGCATTCCACACCATCAAAATTAACGACCTTAGAAGCTTATTAATGTAAACTCGTAATGAGCATGCGCTCTGAACGGCGCACTCAAATATGGCATCCAGTGAATATCCCCTACTAGTAACTGTGTTGTTTGTATGCTTATACAGCCGGAGGTTACTCAGTCCCAATGGGCGTCTGGAACCCTATCAATGAGTTTCAGTATTGTGTGTATACGAGCGAACGAAAGCACTAAGCGTTTGCGTTAATGTTGAATGGTCCACACTGCGTGTGCGCGGAGCCCAAACTGCGATCTTAGATTGGCGACGACGCGCTTGCGCAGCGTCGAGCACGCAGCGCAAACACACAACGCTTGCGTTATGCTTTCATACGCAATACGAAAACTCTAGTATATTTCATGCCCTTCACCCCTACTTATATCCTCTCTGTTGCTCACTTTCTCGCACTTTTTCGGTTTATTTTTTTCCAGGATATTTCAGTACATCATCCGCTAACTCCGATACCGATGAGATCGATGTGGAAAGGCGTGGGAGGAGTATCGAACATTGTTATCGGAGTTAGCTGAATGATATGCTCGTCCGTCATTTTTTATAGCGCTTTTAACCCCTTAAAGGGCAACTCCGGTCCATACTTTCGATTTTGGGATTATGATTGTTTTTAGTGCAGTCAGCGTCCCTGAATTGAAAGGTGTAATTTTTTCTCGTTATTGTGCGCAGTTTTAAAGATATCGACGTCTCAAAGTTGTGTTTTGGGCGCGGCCGACAAAACCGAAACTAGCCGCTTGAGGTTCCGGCAACATTGGAAATCAGCCGCTATGTGGACGTGACGTCATGGTCGTTCTCGTTCAACGAGCACGCAGGCCGAGCGGCACCTACGGCTACCTCTGTTGCGCTAGCCGTCTAAAAATAGAAGGTAAGCTGATTTTGTTTTAATTCTGCATACGTGGTAGTTATCCAGCACATGTAGCAAGAGTTAGTGAGTATACCCAAAAGCTAGCGACTGGAACACCCGTCAACTCGTTCGGTGCGGTGCTCGGCGGCTGCCGCCGTGCGTGCGCTATGCCGTGCCGTACTCGTCGCTTGTATACCCAAAAGCTAGCGACTGGAAAACGAGTGAACTCGTTCGGCAGCTGTCGGCGTGCGTGCGGTTTCACGTAATCGTCGCTAGGCCTAAATTGTCATCGGGAGTCCGTGGAAGGAGCGGCGTTGATCTACGCCGCGCTGCCAGTGACGTACAGTACTGGGGGCCCTCTTGCTTTCGCGCTGCGGGTCAGTCCCAGACACAAAGCTTTGACGCTCTCCGGCGCGGGCCGCGACACTTGAACAGACGTGTGCTAAGCTGTAGACGTGTTTTTTCGTTCTTCTTTCCTCAGGCGCGTAAAAGCCGAATTTTTAAGCTATGGCACTAATTCACCACGTGAGTTCGTCTAGGTAGCAGTGGCGTCACAAGGGGGGGGGGGGGGGGGGGGGGGGGGGGGGGGGGGTCGCGGCGGGCTACCGCCCAGGGTGCCGCTGACCCTCGTGACGCCACTGCTAGATAGTGAATCTAATACGTAAAAATAAAATAACTTGCCGCACTAAAAAAATAAAAGAAATAAAAGGAAGTTCTTTGAGCAGTCATTTTCTTCTCAAAGCTAGCGAAAGTTTTTGTGGCTGATAGAGGAAAACAGAGAACGTTAGCAAGGTGAGAACACTTTCTTTCCCTTCCACATCCCCCCCCCCCCCCCCCCCCCCCACAATAACAATTTTTTTTGGCCGAGGCTACATCCACGCAAAAAGTCACGTGACTAATATTATAAGGACACTGTTTTTATTTACATATTATGCTTTCTTATGTGTAAATATAGGATATAAAAATAAAGAGGTTATATTTCATTGTTGTTTTAAGGTTAATATGTCACGTGACCTTACAAATTTTTAGACAATTCATCAATCGTTTACTGTTTTCTAAGACTAATAGCAAATATAATGCATCATGAAAAAAATAGTACCAATTAGGACGTTGCCTCGTCTTTTTCTACCTTCTGGTGTGTCCTCTTTTCTGCCCCAGTCTCAGGTTTACAATCATGTTCAATATATATCTTTATATTTATGTTGTCGAGGAGTCACACACACGTGTGGGCGGCGTGCGTGCCATCCGTGCGTGCGGGCGGTGCGGCCTCCGGGACCTTCGCCCATGTGCGCATCGCTGCTGAGGCGAGGCGGAGAGGCTTCGTCGTGTGTGTGGTTGGCTTGGTTCGAAGCCTTTTAATGTGAGCTTATGTGTACCGAAGGGACAAGTACGTGCCCACCGCTTCGTACGTTCTTGACTTGCGCGCACGCTTGCAATCACACAAAGATTGTGAGAAAATGGAGAACATGCACTAGTCCCATTAATAACAAACATACTGAGAGCATTCAATCGAGAAAACTGGGTAAAAGATTCCAGAAACAGTTTATTCCATGAAAAATAAGACAGTAGCCGATGCGCAGATGCCACTTGTCCACGAGATCACCGATGAACACGATGCCCTGCTTGCGGCAGAACTCCTGCAGGAGCCAGTCCACGTCTCTGTGCCGATCATTCAACGCCTGGATCTCGGCACTCTGACTACGCTGACACTCCATCAAAGAGAAGCTGTTCCCCCCGCCTAGGAAGGACGGAAGAAAAGGCGATCTGCATCGTCGATTGCGTTCCAAGATCTGAGCGGCCAACCGACGATACTTGTCAACGTACGCGCTGGCACAAACGCTGGTGTTGTTTGTGCCCAAATCGAGCAGGGCGTCAGACACCTTGGAAAACAGAGGGCGTGTTCCAAAATTTAATCGATCCTACCCCAGGGTAAGGGTTTCGTACCTTGGCGTTCTAAAAACCTACCCGCGTCCAGCGTTTTTCAATCTGTGTTGTCACGTGACACGACCCGGCGGGGTAACTCGGATTTATTTGGGTAAGATTTGGAACACAGCCAAAGCCTTCATCCTAATGCCACTAAACACCCGCACTTCGACAGCCTCCCGAGTATTCGATGGGAAATACTAGGACAAGTATTTCACCGTTGAACCCCCGGCAACCAAAACTTGAGGCAGATCAGAAGCGCGACCGTGCTAATACTCAAACGGCCAAACTCCTTGTCCGAGAAAACAGAAAGAAAATAAAAACGCTTCAGAGAAAGTCAAAACCGCTTGAGGAAGACCAGGCAGGCACAGTAGACAGCAGTCCGCGCACGGCAGGAACGCAAGGTGCAATGGCCGCCAAGCAAATGGCAAAACAATGGGAGGCTAGACCGGAAGTTGATCATAGTGCGCCGGAAGTGACGTATTGCGTGGATGGAGCCTTATCTCCTCCCGGCGTGGCTACATCCCCGCGCGTGGATGTAGACACTCCCATTTTTTTTTTATTGGAATACGTAGGATCTTAAAAGATTTCCTTCGTAACTTTTTGACTAAGGCAAGTTCTTTTTTTTTTTTTTTTGCATTTTTAAATATTATATCTACCTCCAGCCGAACTCGGGTAAATTAGAGTTGTAACTTACAAATCCGAACTTTCGCGATTTTTTAAAAGTCCTTTGTGGTATCCACAAGCCCAGTGTTAAATAATACTGCTGCGTAACGGGTTCAAACGATTGGGAGGCGAATGTTTATACCGCATAAGCTTCACGCGCCGACTGTTCGCTCGTAGTCGTTACGGACCTTTGTATTACTCACGCTATAGCGTAGTAAACAAGCACTGGCACAAAGCAGAACATTTTCTTTTCCTTTTCATGATAAGCCACCAGCAACCAACACCCGTAGGTTTCGTTCGTAACTCTCCGGCGAAAAATGATCGGAGCAGAGCTCTGGGGGTCGGTATCCAAGGCTTTCCAAAGTCCACTCGTCGAACGGCGTTCACCCACAGCTTCTCCAATTTCCGATCCGTTGGAAACTTGTGAAAAAGCACCTCCGGGTTGCGCAGCGGGTTGTTTGAGCAGCCCACAGCGCTACAAGTTGTACTCGGCATATTTCGAGGAACAGCCGGGCAGTCTTGGGCGCACCGAGTTGCTCGCTAAAACGAGTCTTGGAGTCCTCACAAGCAAATAAACAAAAGGCTATACCGAAGCTACACGGGCTACAGATAAAAGCAACGTCATCACAAGCCGAAGTAGCGGTGGTAGCGGCACAAAGAAGCGCGCACAACGGTTGCGCCGTGCGCCCGTCCGGAACGGAGAAAAAAAAGAAAAAAAAAAAGAGTACGACTATGACGTTACGGTCCAATGTTGCTTGAGCGATCGGCAACCCGCTGCCCGCCCGCTAAGGAGCAGCGGCTCGCGGCGGGTCGCATTTTTATTATCGGCATTAGTTGAGAATGCGGCGTCCCACGGGCGTAATATTTTGGCTGGGGTCGTATTTTGTGTCACTAAAGCGATACCAGTAATTTAATTCATTTTGAGTTTTGGCCGGAGTGGCCCTTTAATATGTTCACCCAACTAGCCCAGATTCAAGCCCTTCTATGATATGCTAAAGCTCTTTATCTCCATCTCCTTCTCCGTTTCCCCCCTCTTTCTATATTTCTGTCTATGTCTATCGTTTTGCCCGTGTCTCTCTGCAGCTGCCTCTTGTCTGTGTCTTCGCGTCCATCTCTGCAACTGTCTCCTTCGCGTCCATCTCTGCAACTGCCTCTCGGTGCGCGTCCACCAGTATTTCAGCCTATATATCGCTCTCCACATTTAATAGTGTTTAAACTTCTTCAACTACTGTATCGGAAAACGTTGGTAGTCCACCGGTGGCGTCGGAACAGGGGGAGCAGGGGGAGTGGGGGGGGGGGGGGGGGGGCGACCGCCCCCCCTTCAGGCAGTTTAGAAGTTTAATGGAAACAATAAGGGGGAGGGGGCGCAAAACCGGCATCACCCCTCCCCCCCCCCCCCCCCTCCCCTCCACTATCTCCTGAATAGTTCCGACGCCTCTGCAGCCCACTGCGTCACGGCAGATGAGGTAGATGGGCAGGCCCAGGGACACCTGCGTCTAGTTAGGTTCATTCGCGCGTGGTGAGGATTCGCAGAAATGTGCGACCCCACGTTCGCGCTTCGCCCTTAATTTTGACGAATATTCTACATTCATACGTATCTTCCCCAAAGGTGCGCTAGTTTGTGAACGAGGGTTTTGCGAACGGCAAGCATCTCGTCTAGACTTACTCGTAACTTTCACGGTGGTGGGGGCGTGGATGTAGCAGTTAACGCGCAAAGTGTACGCTGTTCACTTCAGAAAAGAAAGACAATGAAGTGACCTCGGTTTTAATTTACACGTCTAACTTCAGCGAGTGGGAGCGTGCAGCAACGCAGCAAAAGACACAGAAACACGAGGCGCTATAACGCGGCTGATGAACGAACCTAAGCGCGCAAGTTACGGCCGCGGTAAATGTGACATCATTCGGGGCGGAAATTGAGGACAGCTCGGCTACATGGCGAGAAGTTCAACCAAAAGAAGTATACAATAAAATGTAGTATAAACAAGAAAAAAAACAAATCTTGCAGCTTTTGGGCTCGTTTTACTTACTTAAAGGGAGTGTAATACAAAACGTAGACCGCATCACCACCGCGGGTGTCTCCGAACAACAACCAAGGTCCAAAGTTGACGAGTCACTATCCCATGCGAGTCTTCTCCAACACTGTGAGTGTCGTCCTGAAACACGCCACAAGACCGACCTTTTGCTTCCAGACGCGCAAGTACTTACAAAGCGACGCTACCTCTGCCGCGCCATCTGTTGAGACGGGCGGTTAGTGCTTCGTGAATCTCATTTGCAGACTAAAGACTAGTTCAGACATTTGCGCTTGACTGTGACAGAGTTCGTTGTGACTTTTTGTGACCCGACAAGGGACCACGATAGCGTCACCTTCGAAGTATACCTGGAACACTTCCAATTCATGTCATTTCCTAATTTTTGCACGCATCATTCTTTCTTCATGTGTTCAAAATACTTGTTGAAAATATTATGAGCGACCCATAGTGCAGTGGTTATCATACCTGCTTCGCGATGCGAGGAACCCCGATTCGAATCAAGGAGGGTGAACGTTTAGCTAGACGCCAGGTGACGGCAAGGAGCGTCACTTGAACTGCTTTTTAAACTAGTTAAAACTGTTAAAACTCCGTATTGAAACAAGAAAGACGTTACGGCATCTTTAGTTACTTCGTTATCAGCCAGAGTAGCATCTATCATTATTATCATCAGGTATCAAGCAGAATAGGACGACCAAATATCCTCCTGAAACAAAATTTCCTAATACGCCACACACAGAAAACGACCCATGGCTCGAAGGTTCCTATATTTCCGAACGGAAATGAGCAACTTTCCTTCTGTCCCAACCAGGTCCTTCTTTATCATGTTTGTACCATATTCGCAGCTCCAACGCCCTATAGATGGCGTGGCAGTAGTGACAAGATGTTGGAAGAGACGGGAATATATCCTCCAGGGATTCCCCGTGCGCCTGCTCGCCGACGCTGGTCAGGGCAATAAAATTAATTGATTTGGCTATGAATACGAAGCGGTAAGGGCAGGAGCATATTGCCGCGCGCTTACGTAGCCAAGTCGGCAGCGCGCTTGGCTGAACTGCGGGTTGTTTTTATCTTTCTTGATGTAAGTAGAAGATACGAGTCGGTTGAAGAGCCTCTTATAGTTTGTTCATGTTTAGAATGCATAGTTCGAGAACGATCAAGGAAGAATATTCTTAGCCCATGGAAGACGTAAAGGTGCCCGGAGGAGGTTTTACAGATTGCATGAATATGGCGATAACTTACCCTGCTGACTCTAAGCATTCTAGAAATCCATAAATCATGACAATACGCGGCCAATTTCTCTACTTAAAAAAAGAAAAAAAACACACACACACACACACACACACAATCAAAGATGGCAACACGCCCAGGTAATCTCCAGCGATAGGAGGAGCATATTCCGAAACCAGGACCACTGTCAGCCAATAGCAAGCGAAGGATCTTCGCGCCTCCGACCGGTGGAACCGCGGAGTGATATCTCGAATGGGCGCGCCTCGTTGCTCATGCAGCCCGGACTACAACTCGACCCAGCGAGCGCGCGCTCGAGAACTGACTTCCGGATGCATAACTCCCGCAAACGACAAACATAAAAAAAACGGACACAGTGCGTTATTTTTGAGAGTATAATTACGGTATTATGTTCCCTCCGCAAAAAATTAACATCTTTCGACTACTCTTATTTGCTTTTATCATCTACAAAAACATACGCATTTTGTGAAAGCAGCCTTTGCAATCTCAACGAGATGTCGCGTTTTCATCGGTCACGTGTCCTGGCTGCCGGAACAATGACCCTCCTATCGCCGGAGAGCATCTCGGTGCGTTCAATCTTTGACTGCTTTTTCAATAAAAAAATGCGCAATGAATCGTTATCATCTTTGGATTCTTAGGATGCTTAGAGCCCGCAAGAGTGAGTTATCGCCATGTTTAGACGATCTCAAAAACATCCTTAGGACATTAAAAAAAAAAAAAAAAATTGCACTGCGCCGTACAAGTTAGTCTCGGCCCAGCGCGCGATCCTGCTGTTATGCCGATCATCGATGCCTGCGAGGCTAGCCTTCCTCTATTCTGTTTTGGGCACGCGTTCGCCCCACTAAACGTATAGCTCCCTTCAATCATTCGTCGTCTCATAAATTGTCATACGTGACAATATCACAGGTGACGGAGATGTTGACGTGAGTTAAAAAAAATTAGCAGTTGGTTTATAAAAGTTGCGATGTGGATAACAACAATTCCTATTTGAACACAATCGCTTTTTTCGTTAAATCTGCATGATGCATAAAAACGCCGGACAGAAACATGCGGCGACAGCAGCACCAAGGCCGGTAGTCACCGCCACCGTTTCCGCCGCCGTCCCCGCTCCTCTGGTTCTTCGTTCGCCCACGAGAGGGCGATCGGCGGGCTGGAGTCGCGAAGTGCTGCGCTGGTCATGAAAGCTAAACCAAATCGTTATGCTTGCTGTTATGCTAGTTATGTTACCGGTAGTTCACGTAGTTATGCTTACTGGTAGTTCACGTACTTTTAGCAAGAATGCACCGCTGCAGCTCGGTAGGTGGATAAGCGAACCATATTTCGAAAGCTATAGCAATGCCGAAAACGGTCTACCGACACCCTAGATCTTGTGGTACATGACTTTCGTTAAAACGCGGTCCTCGCTAGGGTTAAAAAAAACAAAAAAAACGTGATATATTTTTTAATTAAATCAGTCGGGTTTATTTAATTTAAACCATATTTGTTTGATTTAAATTAGATTAATTCGTATTAAATCACCGTAGCTTGAAAATTGTGAGTCTCAATCAGTAGATGTATTTTAAACATGACAGATTGATTGATCAATCTGCCTGATCGCTGAAAACAACGTGGAAGAAAAAAGTTACTGTATTTATAAACGTTTAATTAACAACCTTTTCTTGGTGTAAAACCTGCCATACTAGAACAAGAGCAGCTTTAGTTTTTAGTTCGTGAAAAACGCATTGGGATTGCGTTTTTATCAGCGTTCTGTCAGAAGGAGTGGAAGCCAGAAACTTGAACGCCCTGTTATGCTCGGAAGAGCCCCACTTTTAGCTTGAGGTCAGCTTATAAATATTTATTGCCTGGTGGTCGCTCGATTTAAAATAAAACAAATGTACACAGAACGCAACTTATGATACACGAACGGTAGTTAAAAAATCATTTTCGGTATTAGTTCTTTTTCCTCGGAAAATGTTTAAGGCATCATAGCCGAACCGGTCTGGTTTAAGTCAGGATTAAAATTATATTCATATTTCTTCTCCGCCCTGCTCCTAGTACAACATGAGAGTGAAAGAAAAAGAGAGCGTAAACCAAGTGGCGTTATTTTGCGATGCAGGAATTCAGGGTCCTCGACAAGCGGCGGACGGCGGGCAACTTCCCAATGCCCGTAGCATCAGCAGCTTCGTCCACCGGGACTACGACCACCCAAACCGGCAGCTTTCCATCCTGGTGATGTCCTGGGGACAGTTCATCGACCACGACCTCACGCTGGCGGCGCCGCCCAGAGGTATGCGCTCTCGTGTCGGACTTGCTCGGAACATAATTACCAACCGAACATTATCTGAAGATATAGGCTCAGCGGCAGTAATGGACCTGGATGAATGGATGGATGAGTACGGCTGAACCCCCTCAATCGAGCGGCGGCCTGCGCCACCTAGCCAAAGGTTTTAAATCCAATAATTAACTAACGTCCGATGAAATTTTGATTTAATGGAGAAGGGCTAAGAGTCTTACATCACCGCTAACCACAAGCATTCATCCACTATTCTCCACAACCGAAAGTTACAATTCGTGTGGCGGTGACCTGCATGGATGTATGGATGGGTGGATGGATGGATGAGGCTGAACCCTTTTAATCGAGCAACGGCTTGCGGCACCTAACCAGTGTTTTTTTCTCTAACATGTATTTAACGTTGAGTTATATATCTAGAGATTTATTCTTAAAAGCTACGATCCGCACGACGGAGGCGCCTCTATGGAACCGGGTGCACACATTTTGCGCCCTGCATGTCGCCCGGAAGAGAATAAGGAAATAGTCACCCTTCCCTCGACCTATGCCACCAGTCAGATAATATCTTCTTGGTTGTCTCCACCTTCCCCGTGTCTATTTTTCCCTCACTATCCCTAAAACCTTTTTCCAGTAACGAACGCCGTCTGGTGGGTTGTCTGCGAACTAGAAATGAAGGGCATTTCAACATGTCTCAGCCCGTCAGAACACATCGGCCTCGTGCCGTTGTATCGGCTTTCATTGTTTTTTATACCCTATACTACCGATGCTCAAACAATATTCGTCCAAAAAGACTGTGATGTGCAAGATAAGTGCTGATGATGTTGGCCGTTTGTGCTAATATCGTCAGCGCCGGCTGGACCCACAAATGTTATTCGTGGCAGTATTTGCCGTCTCTCTAATGTTATTTACGTCGGTATTCACGGCACCATCCGTCATTTGCAACGGGTTAGGTGTGTCTACGTACATATACGGTTTATGGCGTAGCGCGATAAATTGAGTCGGGAACATTTCCAGCAAATTTAGCGGGGAACCATGGAACATCACGATTGACACTACGACTAGGCGAATCGTTTCAATATAAAATTTAGCGGAAAAACATTTCCCAACTAAATTTAGCGAGGAAATTGTAAAGTCACGTGACGTCACGTCACGTGGCGTTTCTTCGTTAAATTTAGGGGGAAATCGTGGCGTCACGTGACAATGTAATTCTATCATCTTTCACAAATTCTTAATTGTGGTCGAGACTGATTGGGTGTAGTCTATGCACAGCTAATACCCCCCAGAGGACAAGGCCCGCGCCTTGTTCCCCCCAAACATCGCCACTGGATGGATGGATGGATCGATAAATGAGGCTGAACCCTTTAAATCGGTCGGCAGCTTGAGCAACCTCACCAGTTCTTTTTCTTTAGAACGCAGCTCTTAGGCGCCCGTTTCCGGCTTGAGCGGCGTCGCCGTCGCCGTCGGCGTAATTGTGCGGTGCATTATGGGTAAATTATCCCGAAGGAACCCGAGGTCCTCCCGAAGGACTTCGGGTTGCTTAGGGAGGACCTCGGAAGAACCTCGGGTTCCTTCGGGAAGACCTCGGGTTCTTTCGGGAGGACCTCGCAGGACCTCGGGTTCCTTCGGGAGGACCTCGGGAGGACCTCGGGTTCCTTCGGGAGGACCTCGAGTTCCTTCGGGAGGACCTCGGGTTCCTTCGGGAGGACCTCGGGAGGACCTCGGGTTCCTTCGGGGGAACCGCGAGAGAACGTCGGGTTCCTTCGGGAGGACCTCGAGTTCCTTCGGGAGGACCTCGGGAGGACCTCGGGTACCTTCGGTAACCTCGGGGAGGTCACCGAAGATACCCGAGGTCACCGGAGGAGGAGGGAAGGGTACTGAGTGTCACGTGACCCCCCCTTGAGGTCACGTGACTCCCCTGAGGTCACGTGACCCCTCCCCCAGGTCACGTGACCCACCCGAGGCGTGACCCCCCAAGGTCACATGACCCCCCCCCCCCCGAGGTCACGTGACCCTTCCCCCCCGAGAACACGTGACACTCAGTACCCTTCCCTCCTCCTCCTCAAGAGCTGCGCTCTAATTCGGCATTACAGAGAGTTGTAAACGGCTTTCATTTTTACCGTTTTTGTTTTTTTTTACATTTGATTGAGAGGTTTACCACGACCGGCTTTTCCAACCGGCGCGTTTCTGAACTCCGTTCGCTTGCACGTCGGAGAGTAGACGAGCGAGACCTGGACTTCGTGTGCTGCGGCGTCCCGCCCAAGTTCCAGCATCCGCTATGCATGACCATCGAGGTTCCGCGGGAGGACCCCTTCTACGGGAAGTACCGCAGGACGTGCATCGAGTTCAAGCGGTCGCTGGCCGGACAGCGCCCGAATTGCGCACTTGGTAAGCCACAACCTACCAATGTGCGTCTTTTTCTTTTATTCTTTTTTGCTTAGCCAGATTGCGGATACTTGACACTGGTCCTATGAATGATTTGGCCAGGCCCCCGGCAAAGACCACAGCGGGCCCGATCAACGCAAACGAGAGATCGGCCTTTTTTTTTTTCGCCATTTACTCACTTAGGCTAGTGTATTACGCCCAATTTTATACGTTATAAGTTGCCCGACTAACATAGGCACATTCCAAAAGTTGTCAATTTTGATGACAGCCTCTGAACTATTAGGGAAGAAATAGCAGGAACCACTGATTTCTTGTTCATGCCAGCTGTGCTATACTCTGTTCTTCCCACTATGTTTGCATAAGTACCGTATATGCAGCCGTACTGGGATTTGTAGCATTTTCAATTTTTAACCCGCAGTAATCACTCGGCTGCCACCTCTCGCGTCACTTACAATGCGCCATATCCACGTTTTATATTTGTTTACGGGAGGACCAAAAGTCTTAATGATTGTGGCCTAAACTGACATTGTCCATTCATCTGTTTTTCGCTCTTTTTTTTAATAGATTTTAAAACCAAAAAACTTAATTGAGATGAATTTCATCCACGTGCTCTTGCGCTCGGACACCAAATCTCCAACTATTGTGCTTGACAAGTGAGGATTGGCGCGCGCACGACTGCCGCTGTCGCTATATCCCTAAGAATCCTGATGCAGGTCCGAGGACTCACATCAACATCCTGACGCACTCGATCGACGCCAACTTCATCTACGGCTCTTCCGACGATCTCTCCAGAAGGTTGCGCTCTTTCTCAAGAGGTACGTGGTCACCCGACGCTGGCACATTGACCAAAGAACGCTTGGGCCACCGCTCATGGTGCCCAATGCGCTTGAAACCAACAAGATTCCAGGTATTTAGCTCGTGTTCCTGGATTTATTCAGATAGAAAGTCGTCTGCTTCTTGTGCGGGAGTGGCGGTGACGTCAGAACGACGCCGAGCTCTGATTGGTTCTAACTTAAAGGATAGTGGGTAGACCTCAATGATAGATGCCTTGAGGTCTACTCACTACCTTTGTCAATCAGCCAATAAATGTTCGGCTTTCTGACGTCATCGCAACCCATGTCGCAACCCCTGTGCTAGAAGCAGACGAACTTGCGCTGTGCATAGTAACGGAAAACAAGGTAGAGCTACGTTTCGATCTCACGGTCTTCAAGCCGAGTGAAAGGTGATTGCAGCGGTGCTAGCCTCAGGTGTCGCTACATCATCTTTCATCAGCCTCCCCCCCCCCCCCCCCCCAAATGAAAAAAAAAACAAACCAAAAAACATCAGGTGAAAACTTGATTTTCCTTTCTTTTCTCTTGGTACATCTTTCTTCATAGTCTTCCCCTTCTAATGAACTAACAGTGTCTCGCAGAACCCGATCGCCTCACCTATTTATAGTATAATGCTGATTGCCTGGTTACCCACGTGGGTATGAGAACATAGGAAAAAGAGTGGATAAAGCTTCCAGATCATGGCATGTGAGACTCGAAGTCAATCACCAGTACCATAAAGGGCCTTTAGCCGTGGACCTCCGTAATATTCGTTCTTATAAAGCGTACTTCAATTGCTTGTTAAACCGTGCCTGCAAGGCTGTATGATGTGTGGACGCTGGACTAAATTTGTAAGCGTCTGAAAAAGCCCAGCGTCTGCAAAATCGCATTCGGGGGTACAAAAGTTCCGGAATCAGCCTAATAGTTGTTTTAATCTGAAAACAAGGCAAGCTCTAGACACAGGAATGACGGAAGCTTGTGACGTCCAGAGAAAGTCTACGCTTAAATTGCCTTTCTTTCAAATAGAGGCAAAAGCTGGTAATGCAAACAGTTTTTCTTATTTATAGAGGTGTATTTTGTGGCGCATTTGTGCCCTCAGCCGAATCCACGCAGAAAGGTAGACTCGAGCTCCTGGTTTCAGCTCAATTTGAGCACCAGTGAAGAGTAAAGGAGGTCTAAGTTTTGTTTGGCAAGGCACATCGCACAACCATCAGAGACTAACGGCATCGGCAAACACCCGCGTTGTCTTGAAGGGCAGCTCCGAACCTGGGATCGCTTCCGTGAAGTGGGCCTCAAGCCACTCCTGCCACCGGAGTCAGAAAACCCGGAGCGCGACTGCATCGGCCGACCCAGGCGACTCTTCTGCTTCCTTGCAGGTGAGTGGGTCCCTGCTCACGGCCGCTCGATACTTCGCCCTGCTACTCCGCTTCCACTGCTGTCGCTACACTGCGAAACAGTTCAGACGCTTATAAATGCGGATGCGTGAACCCCTTTCTAGGCACTCCCTTGTTACTTATGTCCGAGTCCCACTAGAACGACAAACAAAAACAACCAATACCGACAAGCCTCAAGCACGTGCACCAGGCACACGAAGGTACCTTTGACAGGAAATTGCAGTGGTGTTAGGAAAGTGAGCATGAGTGATCGCAAGCCTGCCAAAGTTACCTTCGCAAGTATGCTGCACGTGCTTGAGGCATGTCGGTGTCGGTTGCTTTTGTTTGTCGTTCTTGTAGTGGGATTAGGGAATTACAAACAAGCACACTTACCTGTGGAGGCGTGGGTACTGCGTACTTGCAGAAATCTGCTTTTTCAAAGAACAAAGGACAAATCACCTGTGCATTCCCAAGTGACACCTTCTAGACGTGACGATGGGAACACGAGTTGATATATTGTGATAGGTCCGCACCCCTGTCCGGCGAGCTTAGATCGAAATAACCTAACCAATCCACATTGCCGAAGGCCCCGTAGTCAAATCAGAGGGAGTTCTGTCCGGCTCTATGTCGCCTGGAAACAGGTACCCGATCAGATATGAAACCCACTTCATTTAACCTACTTAAACGACATCACCGCAAAGTAACATGTAACGAAGGAATAGGTATAAAAATAGATTCCGTAAAAGCGCCTCAACGTCTGATTCACCAAGTTGCATAACTGACATGGAAGACCAGAGCGAGGGCAATGAATATCGCCGAATCATTAAAGCATCGGGGCAATATCTTTCTACTTTTTTGTTACAGCAGTGGTAACATTAATATTTATTTGGCTATCTAAAGCCGCATTGATGCAGCGACGTGAGTAGACCGTACCAAAAGGCCCGCTGACCTCCTAGTGAAGATGACGAGATGAGTATGGTAAAGATACATTGACGCGACTGCTCTCTCATGTCGCTCGAAGGCATCAGTCGCTGCTAGCCTAGCGGAATCTGTATTACGTTGTTCTACAATGACAACGTTCCACTTTTTTCTTGCAACCGACGGAACCCGGGGTCCAAAGGCGACGAGCGTGTGAACGAACAGATCCATTTAACGGTGCTACACACCTTCTACGTGCGCGACCACAACCGGGCAGCCATGGAGCTGTCCAGGCTAAATCCGCATTGGGATGACGACCGCATCTACCACGAAACCAGACACATCATGGCCGCCGCCGTCCAGTATATCACCTACAACGAGTTCTTGCCTATGGCGCTGGGGGAAGACCTCATGGTCCGCTACAACCTCACGCTCCTCAAGGAGGTAAGTACAAAATGGCGTCATGGTGTTTTGAAGGGAAATAGGAGAGACCATCACGGGTTTTGTAATGCGAAATTGGTTGTACGTTAGGCGACACAATTAGCGCGAACAAAACACCGGTATTCATCCAGATTGTCCTCGAGCAGTGCATTAAAGAACACCCAATTTTACCACAAACATTTGTGCCCAATATGAACACAATATTACACCGGTAGTTTCACTTGTCCGTGCTCTCTCGCGCTCTGCATTTATTAAGGTACTCCGAGAAATTAAGTCGCACAGTGCGGCCTTAATATTCTACCGTGTAATTGTGACCTCACTTGTGGAAGCCGGCGGGTCTGTGGACAGCTGGATGCATTCGGGAATGTAACATTCGTTTCTGCCTTCTAGAAATAAAGATATGATGTCACTTGTGGAATACGTCGGAAGTCTCCAGGTAGACCCCTGCTTTAATAAATCCCAAGCTGCCTTGTTGTTGTCTTCAGCATATCCGGGGATGACGTGTTGTGAGCGCCCGAGAGGCGCTGGAAGTACATCTATTCGTTATATGGTCATACGGCGAGCTAACTGCACCAACACCGCGTCGGTCTTGTTCTGCACAGGGCTACTGGCACGGCTACGATCCTGAAGTGAACTTGGCACTGTCAAACTCGTTCCAGTCGGCAGCGTTCCGATTTGGGCACACCTTCATTCAGGGCATGGTGAGGAGGTACAACAAGTTCCACGAGTTCATCGGTAAGAGCCAAATGACCAGTTCATGAAGACTTCAGCTTATGACAGCGTATACGCGCTCAGTGGATTTAGAACTCCATTCGACTACAGTTGAGAACTTATGACTACTATATAGTAATATTACTATCAACTAGTCTAGTAAGATTTGCTTTTTGAGGCTCAGCCGTCACAGAGGCCATCGACCGTTTCATTGGGCGACAACCATAGAATACAGTGACTGCTCTGCATTGCTCACCAAAAAGACGCGATTCCGACATCATACGTTTACACACGAGTGAAGACTTCAAAGCAAATATTTGGGAGAAATCCGTTTGGTTGGGAAAACCGAACCCTAAAAATATAAGGACCCTACGTTTCCAGGCCTACTCGGCTCTTGTTCAGGGGTGACTACGGCGATGACCGTTGAGGAGCAGCATGTTTTAATCTTCTTTCAGCCTCAAAACGTAGGCTTTCTATATTCTTAGGAGTTGGTTGGTTGTCGTCTTTCATTTACACAGGTGAAGGTGCGCTATATATCGTTTCACATACGGTCATAGCGCAGCTGACGCTCAAGCCGACATGGGCCAATTGTGGAGCACCAGAAGCGCGGCGTTACAGCTCTCCTCGGTTCTCATGGCGTCTGCTACAAAGTTCAGATCCAATCAAGTACAGGAGATGCACCGTGGCTCTTGCATTTTTAGCTTGTGCGCTTATGTGTGACTTCTAGCCTTTGACTCCGCCTCGGCTTATGGTGAAACGAAGTACAGACGTTTGCAAGCAAAGCCTCCGGGCGCCGCCATCTTGCTTCTGGCGTGTTTAGGTCGTCTGATAGTTAGGCCTTGTTAGGTTGCGCTTATGGTTGCCAGACTGGTATCCCCACAAAGAGTTTTTCAAGGCCAGACTAGCTTTTTCAAGCGTGGCTGCTTGCAAACGCTCTGTTTACAGACACGTCAGCGTTTGCCCACACCAGGTATGGGCTCCGCGCGTACTGAGGAAATAAATTCACGTGAAATGAAGCATTAGCTCAAACGCCGTGCTCATTCACAGCAGTGCCACCGCCGCGGAGTCATCAGCGCTAGGGCTGACCACTGACCTCGTGGTGACGACAGCTAGCGTCCCGAGTGCGGAACGTTGCCACGATTTGCACAAGATGGAATATCACGGGCTCAGAATTGGATCGTAGACATTGTGTCGCTGATGGAGATGAGATGACCGGAGGACAGTGAACAAAGGAGTCTGCAGCTTTGCCTCGGGGGCGGCGGCGTGGGTCACCGCCGGTTGTTGAATGGAAGGTGACGAGGCAACGAGAACGAGGACGTTATGAGGCTGAGATGCCGTTGGCATTGGCATCTCCCGATGATCTTCGCATGCGCGAGCAAGCGTCTGTCTGGCGGAGAAAGTGGGTGGACCGCGGACTCGCGCTTTGTAATAGGTTGAATGAGCGGTTGTCTAGAGTAGCACGTTGCGCTGGGCGAGAGCATTCGTTTGATCGTGCAAGGCTGGCGAATTGTAAATTATTACAGAAAAATCATAAATAGCAAAATACATGTCTTGCTTCTGACATCAGATGACGTCGAATCACGCGGCGTTAATTTACCCACTAAATTTAGCGGAGAAATCGTCTGACGTCACAGTTTAAAGGGACGCCACAATTTCACGTGACGTGACAGCACAATTTTGCCGCTAATATTAGCGGGAAAATATATCCGCTAGATTAAAAGAGAGAAGTGCTGTTCGCTATACTTCGTGTCACCTTAACCAAAGCAAAGAAAAAAAAAAAATTTTTTAGCAGCCGGGATGGCTTGTTTAAAGCGACGTCGCTGCTCGCCGATCACAAGGACTGCAGCCCTTCGTGGACCAGCGGCGTCGCTTTGGGGAAACCGACATGTTACAAAGTAAAACATGTGTCAACGCGTCCCTTCAAACAAAAATGGCGATGCTTTTGTTTGTTTACTTGTATGGGTCAAAACGGATGTCACGATTTTCTTAGACTTGTTGTTTCTCAAGCATCAAAATATATTTTTAAAAAAGTGAATAAAAACACGGGGATTAATAAGGACTTTTAGAAGCTCCCGAAAGAGTACAAGCACCACGTGATTATAGTGGCCAGTCACGTGACTGCTAGTTCCCACTTCTCCGCGTGATCTCGCGGGCGCCAACAACAAATTCGTTTCGCGCCTTCAATACAGCTCTAATTTTTGTTTTTCGTTGTAAGCTCATTTTATAACATCCTTTTCCATCAATGATTTTTTTTTTTTTTCAAGTTCGGGGACACTTAAGCATTTATGAGTTGTGAATGCGAAAGCTTGAGTGTCCTTCTGTCAATCCCTTAGTTCGTCTGCGGTGTACTGGCGTGGACGACCACGTTTCGCTACTGCCGAGGTTGCGGCCGGCGGCCGAGCGAGCTCTCTCGTAAAGCGGCCGCAACCCCCCTCTCCCTTCCCCGTCCCCTCCCCCCGTCCCGTCCCGTCGGACAATGCCTGACACGAGTCTCCTCCGGCAACGCGTGACACGAGAGCAGCGGCCGATCGCGCGCTTTCGTGAAGCGGCCGCCAGTGGCAATCTAGGAGCCTCTTCGCTCAGCCAATGGGAGGGTAGGCATTTCTTCCGTGTTTTTTTTTTTTGCGCTTACAGACGCCGCCGGCTCCGCTCCATGGTGTAGTTCAGACTAGTACACGTTACTGGAAAATAGTAAGGGATTACATTTACAATCACTCAAGGCTAAATTGTAATTTATTACAAATACAATTACCCTCCCATAAAAGTAAGTGACCGTTACCCCCAAAAGTAATCCGTTACTTTCGTGGCGTTACTTTCAACAATATTGTCCTCAAATGACAAACAAAGGGAAGAATGCTATTCAAATTCTTATTGTTGCCACCTGTTCCATTTATTGACCCTGAGTATTTTGAGCAACAGCTGACTCTCGAAAGTTTCGTCAGACATGTTGCGTTATTTCTTACAGAAGATGTCCACTGATACGCTGAACACACTTTGAACTGAAGCACTGGATGGGAGTGCCATATTGTGCCTCACGAATGTTTTATGCTCTGCATTCAGCTTTTTCAGCGAAGCGCTGGAAGTACTATTTACCTTGAAGATAGAGCAAAGCTACGTCGCTGCAGCCGTTGCCTGATATTCGAGAGTTTTAGTAGAGTTGGTAATATCAAGGTGATAATTAAATATTAGATAAGGTTTGGCTCAATATTCTTCTTCCTTTGGTTCTGAACAGGTTGAGCCTCGGTTGAGACGTTGGTGAATAAAAACAAAGTTTCCAATATTTAAATATAAGTAATCGAGAAAAAAAAAACAGCCACAGGACACTCATAACAACAAATAATTAGAACGTTGGCTAAAACAAGGAAAGGTAAACGCATGTTTGCCATGTGTACCTTTCTTGGTGCCGTTCAAAAACGCACGGAGCACGGACCGACTGCAGTTTACTCCAGTGTTCTCCAGATAGACGTCCGCTGATGCCACGGGCAGCGAAGGGCAGGGAACTAAGTGAGCCGCGCTATATGGCCCCACTCACGAGTTTCACTCTCTCCTCAAGCCCAGAATATCAAGTCTACGTCAGCCACCATTATGTTTTATTTGTAAAAATATCTGCTTGAGACAAGATGCGTCCTGCTGGGCTAAAAACAGGAAGAAGAAAAAAGGAAGACCATTACCATTTTCGAAGAACTCGCAAAAACTGAGTCACAAAAAGGGTAACTGAGATGCAGATAACGTGGCTGGAATTCACAAATAAAGTGGGCCAACCCTAGAAGTTGATCTACCTGATGAAAACCAATCAGACAGTCAAAAGAGCTCCATCATGGGTTCGTTATGTTTCAGGACGTGTTCTATCATCGCTGAATCAATCATATAAACACAGAAGGCCTAGTGACTTGCGCTTTTGACGCTGTTTGATTGGTCCCCTTAGCTCGTAGCGTCGGCTGAGTCTGGACTTAAGCTTAAACAAAGTATATAGTAACCCAATCAAGTGCTACCGCATCTTCATTGCATTTGACAGAATACCTAAGCCAGGCTTTGCTTTTTGTCGGTCGGTGGTGTCCGTCGCTCTGACTAGCTCCGATTTCCTCGTTCTGAAAGAAAGCAACATCGTCTGTCTCATGCAGGGGAGGATCTGCTCCGAAACCTGCTGCGTCACCCCTTCATCGTGTACGAGCCCGGGAAGCTGGACGAATTGGCCGGGGGACTTATCAACACTCCGGCGCAGACCTACGATCCCTTCGTGACGCAGGAGGTAAAGCCATTGCGAGCGACACGAACGCCACATGCATGGGCTGGAGTCAGTACATAAGGCCTCAGAGCAATGACACTTGAGCCATCTTGGCACTTCAAATCATCGCTGCCTCTCAAGGCCTGTTCATACACTGGCGACTTCTTAAGACCGAGTGCCTTTGAACCTTCTAAAACCTCCTAGGACGAAAGGGCACACTGCCGCCATCTATTGGGTAGCAGTGGAAACTTAGCGGTCCCGCATATGCTCTATTTTTTTCGCGCTTCATCCTTTCTTTCCTGGCTCGAAAGTTTTTGCTCAACGTTATAAACGACCCTTTCTCATAGGTATTAAGCACATTTGACCTCGGAAATCCCGCAAAACCTTCGCTCTTGCGAAATGCACTTCCAATGTCACCGCATAGATGGCGCCAGCGTGCCAGTGTGTTCTCTCGTCCTAAAAAAATTTAAGAGGTTTCGATGGACTCGGTTCTAAGGAGTCGCAAGTGTGTGGACGGGGTTTTATAGGAAGCGCTATCTGAAATCGCAGGAAACCCAGAAATGTGAAATCCGTCAGCGACAGAGCTAAGCGACATTGCCACGTGCTTGGACGACGCTACTCCATAATTCCAGAAGATTCGCGACGATACTGAGTGTAATGTATAAGAAGCCCAGCGTGGCCTTGCCGACTCACTCTCCCGACGAACTCTCGCGCTAGACACCTGCATAAGCATCAGAAAAGCAGCAGTGAGCCCTACGCTCACTGCTGCTTTATCGACGCTCGACTTTTTTTTCTCACACGTTTGCTGTTTAAACTTCTATTTTTAGTTTTACGCCTGTCGATCCTTTTCCATCCGCGACAACATCGCCTTAAGTTCATCACACCATATCTAAAGCTCAGGAAGTCGCGTTATTTAATCGTAACGATCACCAATTGAGCCCGCTCTGCATTGCGCATGCAGGAAAATGGCGGCGCCCACACGAAACTCCACGAATGGGGTGTCGACACTCTATAAGCGTACTAGTTTATTTGGTAGGGAGTCTTAGTAGGTAATTTTAATTACTCCGATACAGTACCGGATGTTGCGCCGACGCCTTGGCGCACGCATTGTATCGTTATCGGGTACTTTTATCGGAGGCATCGGAACGGTCTACACCAACTCTCTAGCGACTCTAACGTGGGCTTGCCTTGATCCCAGCCCCCTGCAGTCGCAGGGACGCGTTTCCTCGGTGCCTACGGGGAAGCGCATCTCCTGACATTAGAGGAAGCTGTCCCCGGCCGAATATCATACGCGATATTTCTGGAAGTGGAGTCGGAGGCGTAGCGGACGATTGTAACGGGTCCTGTCAGTGGGTCGCGGAAGGTTTGGACAGGACCCCATCAAAAAAGGGGACGCATGATTGACTGCGTACTTAGCGTTTACATCTGTGACGCGTGTTACTGCATACCGCGGGTGAAAGAAAAGATCGAAAGAAAGAGAGTAATGTTAGTGAACGGAAGACTACATCCGAAGGAAGCTATGGACGTCGGCAACTGGCGGCTTATGTTGCGTTCCTGTATATAAACGTAAATAACGAAGCGTAACATATATAATAAAAAAATACACAAAAAATATACGAGGACAGAGAAGAGAGGCACACAGGGCAGGCGTAACTTGCAACTGAATTTTAATAGAGCACAAACATAAAAAAGATTAAAACCGCACACGTGCGCTAAGAATACATTTCGATAAAAAAAAAGGAAAAAAAAAAAAAACAGGAGCCAGACGTTACTGGTGGGTGTCTGAAGCTTGGCTGATACACGCACCTGCTCCTTATCAGAGTTGGCGATAGAGGGAGCGGTGATACAAACATTCGGACGATGTGCTCTTATCATGGTGACCTCGTGTATTTCTCCTTCCAGTTGAGTTTTGAACCTTCCCGCAATTTTCGTTCAATGGAACTCCCGTTGGCATTCACATCTATCGCAGTGTACAACCAAATGCTGTTTTTTTTTTTTTTTTTGCATATTGTTTTATTATGTATTAGAAACAACTAGCCCAAGTCGCAGTCTTAACACGCTACGGGTACCCAAGAGTCAATGGACCTTTTCCGAGAAGCGTTCTGCGCACGCGCGAGCGCCCGATGCCAAGCGGCGGATTTCGGCACGAGAAATCGAAGAAATTCGGAAGGAGGCTCTAGATCAGCGAGTAGAACACGTAATTGCAACATATATATAACTGTGTTACACAAAAAAAGATAGTGAACGGAAAGAAAAACACGACGTTTGGGTGGACGTCACGGATGCCCCTATTTAAAGTCGCGTTGGTCGCGCGCCGCAGCTCAGATAGCGAAGAAACTGGTAGCGTAGCTCCCATTATCGATTGGTGGGATCGATTATCGCAGGTGGGTCACTTCCTCAATTTTTAGTTCCTGCAGCCACCACCTGGTGCCGTCGGTATGTGGAAAAGGTCCATTAGGGGCTTTGCAGACTGTTTCTCTTCTTCCACTATACGCTGTATACAACGAAGACGCCACTACTACGGATTCGTGCTGTTAGCCTTGCCTGCATGCAGAGTTCCGGATTTCCTAGCGCGTCGTAGAGAGCGCTGAGGGACAGCGGAAAGGATCTTCAAAAACTCCCTATTACCACGTTGTTGTTTCCGGAACCGTCAATGCTGAAGCGGCGTTACGTAGAGATGACGTAACACGTCTAACCCACTATTAGCGAGAGCTTGTGGTTGTTTCAGTATCGCCAAAACGCGTCTCCTCAAATTCACGGACTCTATGCACAGCACTGGGACTACGCGTTACGGCCGTATAGACGTCAATCATAGATCGGATGACCGGACCAGCTTACAGCCGAGCTGACTTAGAGGAATGGAGGCCGTATTATTACTGGCATTACTGTTATTTTTAGCCAATTTCGTGGCTTCTATAAGTGGCCGATTGGGCGGACAGGTTAGCAATGCGCGCCTTCGTATTTTGCCCATGTAAGCGTTCTTGCCATTCGTTCGGGGGCGTGAAACTGTCCCAGTATCGAGGGTTCGGGGAAGTATCGAGGTGCGCCGAGATTTCCCTCGTGCGAACGACTCAATGCGAGCGTGTTATTAGTGTCAAAGAGAGGCCCCTGATCTCAGGCGTCACGTCTGTGCACCTCATATATGAATGAGTGTATCATCTCGTTCTCTTTATTGCTTAACTTGTTCTACGGCCTCATTTGCGGTGGTTTTGCGTAGGCGTTTAATGGAAACTTGTGCTGTACTTTAGTCACAGGCTGCTGCCAAGGCACTCTACTTTTACTATGCTTTTGAGCGATAAGATGTTTCGCCTTTGATCTGTATGCCTTTAAAATGTCCGTATACAACGGAGTTATTCGCCACTTTTAACGGGAAATCTTCAAAGCCTTCAGACCGAAGGCACTCTGATAATTGGCGAATCAGCGTAGGATGAGAGTGGCACCCAGAGTGTCGGGATTGGTGAGTGGGTTCGATAAAGACTTCCGGTATGACCGCATTAAAACGTCTGTAGAAGTTTGTAGACACTCTCCGAGGCGTGTTTCTTCCTCGTTTGACCTTCCTGTCAGATTGGGCATACAAAAAGAGTTTTTAGACAAGTTCAAAGCGCACATATGTGTGAAAGAAGCGTGCTTCGACACATGATTGCCGCGTGTCGGCAGAGAATTTTGTCATCATGCCTGAAGACCGTGCCTTTCGCATATATGATGTACCAGGTGTGTGACGTCGGCCCGAGGGACGTACTTGGACGCCTGCAAGTAACGTCTCAGAACGCGCATTTTTTCTCTCTCTTTCTCCCGCGGCGGTGGGTGGCGCAGGTGACCAACCACCTGTTCCAGAACCCGGAAGAGCCGTTCGGCAAGGACCTCATCTCCATCAACCTGCAGCGGGCCCGGGAGCACGGCGTGCCGGGCTACAACTCGTTCCGAGAGTGGTGCGGCCTGCCCAGGGCGCACGCCTTCGCCGACCTGGAGCCCTGGCTCAGCAACGGCACCGCCTTCCGATACTCGCAGATCTACAAGTGAGCGTGGCACACGGCTCCGCAGAACAGAGCGTCCTCGATTACACCATATGCGCCAATAAACCTCTTAAAAAAATAAAAAAATGAAAGCCGTTTACAACTCCCTGTAACGCCGAATTAGAGCTCAGCTCTTGAGGGGGAGGAAAGAAGGGTACCGAGGGGGGGGGGGGGGGGGGATTACGTGACCTCTGGGGGGAGGGGGGCGTCGCGTGACCTCGGGGGGGGGGGGGGTCACGTGACCCCCCCTCCCCGAGGTCACCGAAGGTACCCGAGGTCCTCCCGAGGTCCTCAAGGGGGGGTCGCGGTTACACCGACGGCGACGGCGACGGCGACGCCGCTCAAGCCGGAAACGGGCGCCTAAGAGCTGCGCTCTAAAAAAAAAAAAAACATTTATAAGGCGTTGCGCGCAACGAATTCAGCGTTCGGTGGGAAATCGGGTTCGTTCTGTCAAAGCACGAGTACCCGCCAAACGCAGACGCAGCTTTTGTGTCCAATATGTACCCTGGGCTGGCCCTCGGTATATACGTGACGTAGAAAAGTGATCATTAAGGTCTTCATTCTTTGTGGTATTGAGTTAGCACCTGCTCTCGCCTGTGTTGCTTCAGTTTTCTGCTGAGGGCGGGTTCTGTACAACCAGTTCCCAGAGTTCCTTTCGGCATTACAAGACGTCCTGCAGTTTTTTTTTTTTCAAAGGCTGTATTTTTATTGTTTTCTAAGTGCTTGTTCAATCCTCTCCCCTTCCCGTGTTAATCTGGATAAGAATCACACCGGTGTGCGTTTGTAATATACTAACCTTGGGTTCCACGTGTACCATATACAAACATGGCTGCCGTCCGCTTGCGAACTAAAATGTACTGCATACAACGAATCCACTATTTTCAAAGTCATGGCTCGACAGCACTCGGTGTGCGGACATTTCCGGCGTTTCGTGGATCCACGAGCGACCATGTGAGGCTTTCAAGCGTATTCGTGGCGGTGGTCATTGGCTGCAGGCTCGTTCGCCACCGAAACCTCCCAAACCGCCGACTTGAATAATGGTAGACTGACTCTACGAAATACAAAGATTTCCTCTACATCCATATTACCGGGGGGTGCCGACGATGCACCCGAACCATACGACAAAATTCCGTCCATCGGGTCAACGGCTTACCGCAAGCAACGCCGGGAACTTTCTCAATTCGCCACGGCCGTCACTCGAAGAGACAAGCGTGCTTCTGTCCAATTTGATGTGCATGCGCGCTGCTGACGAGCTCTGACGCGCGGTTGGCGCAGGCACCCGGACGACATCGACCTGTGGAGCGGCGGCATCTCGGAGCGCACCCTGCCCGGGGGCATGATCGGCCCCACGTTCGCCTGCATCATCGCCAGGCAGTTCTCGAACCTCCGCCGGGGAGACCGCTTCTGGTTCGAGAACCCGGGTTTGCCGTCTTCCTTCACGCCCGGTGAGTCCCCCTCCGTCGTGCCGACCATAGACTCGTTTCAAAGCTGCGCGTGTCCTCCTCTGGACGCTGCGTCGATTATGCGGGGACGCCGTATTTCGGGCGTTCGCTCTGAGCAGGCATTGAACACGACTGCTGCGTCAGCGTGAACTCGGATTCAATAACACGCTTCTCGCAGGAAGCTATGCCCGGTACAATGTTGTGCCGCTTGATGCGGCTTTTGAAAAGGGCCAACAAGGTCTTAAAGGGGTACGGAAGCGAAACTTTAGTGCCTATTTCTTCGTGTCGACGTTGCACAGACACAAATCTTTCCTCCGTAAAAGCAAAAAAGAAAAAAAAACAATAAAATAAAATAAGTGAATAAACAAATAAAACAATTTTTTTAGTACCACCTGGTAGTCAGGGGGGGGGGGGGGGGGGGCGAACTTCTTTGGAATGTCTGACGTCACGGACCCATAAGTAGCAACGCCACGGCGCGGCTGTGTCCGATAGAGGCACCCGGGAACGCGTGGCGCTTGGCACACCTCTCATTCTAGCCAGACATGTAGGTAACGCGTTACTAATAACCAGTTACTTCTACCTGGTTACTTACTTCAGTAACGAGTACCGTATTTGGTTACTTTTAGAAAAGTAACCAGCAACGTACTTAGTCACTATGACAAGTAACGAGTAACGGTATTTCGTCCCTTTGGAAGAGTAACGTGTACAACTTAACGTTTAAACAGCCTCGTTTTAACTCTAACCTGAGTGTGCGTCTATTGCCACAAAGGGATGTGGGCATATCGAAAAACAGCTGAACAGTATGACAGACTAGCCACATTCATCGCTGAACTCGTCAGTCGAACTTTACTGCTGAAAATGCCCTTCGTCCAGCGAACACAATGAGGTTCGTTGGTTGAACCTTCTAGAATCGTCTGCAGAACAAATGTAAACCTGTAGGTTGCCAACAAGGGAAGGCACAGAACCTATGGTCCACTTCGAACCTTAGAAGCATAGAGAACAAAAGAGAGAGGGATATCCCAGATTCGCCAGCTCTTCCTGAAGCGCAACACTGCCGTTCCTTCGAGCATGTCAGTAGACCGACTCTTCATCGTCACCGGAAATGCATTTGCAAGGAAGCGGGGAAACAAAACTCATAAACACTTCGAGAGGCCGCTACTGCTTAAGTGCAACAACTGCTGGAAAGAAAACAATAAACCATGAAACAAAAACAGCTGTGTATTTGGTCGTCAAAGTAACGAGAAAAGTAACTCGTTACATTTGGGATCGTGTAACTCGATCCTTTTGAGATTCGGTAACGAGTCAGGTATTTTGTCACTTTTTGAGCGAGTAACGAGTAAAGGTATTTAGTGACTTTTTGGGGAGTAACGTGTACTAGTGTGGTTCTAGCACACCCATTCCACGGGTACTCCCACTCTGCGGGATTGTAACGCGTTGACGATAAAGCTCTCGCCACCAAGTTACGACGACCGTAATAACGGCACCCTTCGCCGTTTATGACTCCGTGAGACGTTGCGAGCGTGACGTCACGGTCAAACGTCCCGAGACGTATCGCGCCGCTTGAAACGCTCGCCATGGAGAATCCGGCGGCTGGAGCGAAAAATATGCAGAGAGCAAGTCGTCTGCCTTTTGCGCAGGAGTTCAGGTGACGTCAAAACGACGCCGAGCTCTTATTGGTCGATTGAAAAAAAAATAGTGGGTAGACCTCGAAGCATCTACCATCGAAATGTACTCCCTATTTTTTTTTTATTCGATCAGCCAATCAGAGCGCGGCGTCGTTCTGACGTCACCGCAACTCCTGCGCAAAAAGCAGACGACTTGCTCCCCGCATAACTATCCGCTGAAAATACAAGCGTCTGATTATCACTTACGAATCATATTGCACCAGTTTCGAAGTGTTTCGGGATATTTCAAATTTTGATTCCGTATCCCTTTAGAACGTATAAAAGCGCCGAAAACAACAAGGACGAAGACAAAGTAAGATCAACAACGCTGACGTTGCAGTAGGCGCACTCGCGTTCCGAGTGCGCCTTGTGTTTGTCTTACTTCGTTTTCGTCCTTGTTGTTTTCGACGCGTTTATACCTTCTAAGACCATGAACAAACTGGTCCAAGTAACCACTTTGCAGCGGGTCTACGAGGGAAACAAAAGAAAGATGTTTCTTTTTTTTATACCCTATCGTGTATTTATTTTTACAAAATAAAATTTTAGTCGCCCTCGAAGTACTCTCCGCCTAGTGTAATGCACTTGTCGATATGTTTTCCCAATGCTTAAAATACCGTTTAAACTCGTCAATTTGTATGCCTTTCATTGGTCCTACAGCTTTTTCTTTCACCTTTTCACGTAGGCAATCTGTTTCCCCTTGGGATTTTTTTTTCACCCGGGGAAACAAAGAAAGTCTCATGGGACGAGGTCGGGTGAGTAGGTAAGTGGGGCACTGGAGCCAAGCCGTCTTTGGTAAAAGTCTGCTGAACACTCAAAGCGGTGTGGTCCGAATGACAACCTGAGTTGTGACGAGACTGGTTTGTCCACCATGACAACGTGCCTGCCGCGCCGCGCTTTGAGGTTAGCAGTTTTAGACCAAAAATGGCATGATTCCTGTACCCCACCCTTCTCATATACCTCGTCCCGTGAAACGTTTTTGTTGTTTCCCCGAATGGAAAAAAAAAAGTTATTAAAGGAAAAGGGTGTACGAATGTGGAAGAGGCGAAACAAAAACCGCCAGAAGCGCTGAAATGCATTAAAATCGACGAGTTTAAATACTATATTGAACAATGGAAGAAACGTTTCGACAAGTGCCTTGTATTAGGCAGAGACGTAGATTTGAGCGTGTCAAAATAAATACACGATTTCGCAAAACATGTATTTCGTCGTTTTTTTTTACTCCCCTTGGTATTAAAATTGGGGTTTACATTTAAATAACTACTCGACTACCCCACTGAGTGCATGACACATTTAGGAGCTGTATGATTTTTAACTCTAACGCGCGACAACTTTGTAAATTTTACCGAGTTTCATCATCACACATTTTACAACGAAGCTGTTTATGGCTAGGGTTCCGTGGATTTCTCACGTGCGTCAACAAAAACTCAGGTCCCGAATTTCATGCAAAATCACTTAATTCCACGCAAAAGATTATAAGTCTCATCACTTTGATATGCATTTTCAGTAGATTAGTTTTCAATAGGCACCATTTTCAAAATCAATAGACTCTCGGGTAGACAATAGACGCATCTCAATGATTGGCCGCCATGCGACCCGCATCGGCCCTGTCAACGCTTGCACCGCCCTCTCTTTGTCGTCGTTCCAAGCGCTCGCGTGCCTAGTTTCCTTCCGCTCTCCTGGGGTGGCGGTCCCGTCGCGCGTGTCTAGTTTCCTCCGGCTCCTCGGGGCGGGGAAAGCCGTTCACGCGAATGTACATAAAAACAACAACAACAGAAAGACAGGTCGCCGTTCTCTATTTTCATTTTAACTTCTCTCGTCGTAATGGAGATGCCGCGTATAGTCCGGACTCCCGAAGAGCAACGCGCATTCGAAGAGCAACGGCGGGAGCGGCAACGAGAATGTCAGCGGCGGCGGTGGGCGGCAAACACCACCGATGAAGATCGTGCACAAAATGCCAAGCACAAGCGCAGACAATAAATGCGTTCGTAACTTTGTTTAAAATTCTGTGACACGTCTTTGTCGTGGGCTAAACATCTTCGCTGGTCATCTACCTCCACGGAGTGGAATGGCTCATGTTTGATTGGCACACGAATAGGCGTGAATCCTGTCAGTGCAGGATGTAATATGACACGAATGAGATTCCACACTAAAAAAAGTATGTGCGTCTACTTTCACGCACACCACTCTGAGAGCCAATCAGCGCAACTTACGGAGGCAGCTTGGCGAATGACGATGCCGAAACATATGTTTAGACCAAAAAACGCAGACTGAGTTGTTACATTAAGCAATGCACAACGTCACGCTTGCATTGCTTAATGTCACAACTCAGACTGAGTTTTAGGTCTAAACATATGTTTCGGGATTGTCATTTGCCGAGCTGCCTCCGTAAGTTGCGCTGATTGGCTCTCAGAGTGGTGTGCGTGAAAGTAGACGCACAGACTTTTTTTAGTGTGCAGATGCATCACCGAAACGTTTACGGAACTTGAATTCATAGATAAGTTCCTCTTATCTTGTCGAAAATATGAGGTCTCACACCATCGCCTGCTGGAACGGCCTCTTTCGAGGATTGATGTTTCCTTTATTGGTTGCGAACCTCATTTCTTTTAGCGAAATTACACGGAGGAATGCTCATAGTATGGTGCGTAACGCTGTTCACAAATTTATTATACCACCTAGACATATATCTTGTTAAGCCTCACCGAACTCGCTAATGACCTCAAGCTTTATGTATTCAACATTAACGCAAAAATAACACATGATCTAATCATCTAAATCCTTGACAAATCCCCTCTTTCGGTAAGTTCTAGAAGCTTCTGAAAACGTCAACAATAACAACAAAATACCGGTACCCCTTCTTTTTCGCGGGTCTTTTATATTTTGTTGTGAAGTATTAAGCATTATTAAGCACTCTAAGCGAAAGAAGACAGGAGTACCATGGTCATCTTTTGCATTCAACCGCAATAATACCCTATCAGAATACGTTTTCTTTTTCTTTTTTGAAGGCGTTACATTGGGATCTCATTCAGTGTATAGTATTGCATTTTACCATGTGCTTCTTTTTCATTGGCTGGTTCAAGCATCCCTGTAACTTATATATGCTTATGCCTTATACCTGAATAAATAAATACATAAATAGGATAATCTGCGACGTTGTGATAGTCAGTTAATGTGGCATAATTCATTAACTTCCTTCGCGCGGTCAGATATATTATGATTCTTGCTCTTTCTAATTTTTTTCCGGCGATTTTATATGTAAAGAGTGAATCCGTCTTTAATATATAAGAATAAATCCCATTTTAATTTCGCAGACACGAATGCATGATTCGAGACGGTGTCAAAGTGAAACGCCATAATGCAGGAGTCCTCAGGATAAACAGAAGGGGGTGACAGTAGGAGCACCATTAGCCACAAACGGCGACTAACTATTGCAATATCTTCATTGTATTTTTTCACCTCCTTCCTGGCGAACAGAGCAGCTGCAGGAGATCCGAAAAGCGACACAGTCCAAAATCATCTGCGAGAACGGCGACGACATTCCCACCATCCAGCTCTGGGTGATGAGGCTGCCCCATCGGATCTAGTGAGTGCCACGGGAAACAGTCACTAGCTCACTATCTTCATCTTCATCACGCGAATGCGTAGACGTTGGCTCTGTCTACGTTCGCGGCTTCCTCAGTCATGACAAGGAAAAAAAAAAAAAAAAAAAAAACGAAGCTGAGAGTGAAAGCGACACTTGAAGTAAAAGGTAGAAGAAGAGGTGGATGTCGCGACGTCTTTTGTGTTCTTATGGTGATCTTTTAGGGTTTAGTTGTGAAAAAAAGGTTTCCCGTTTACTCTCTTCCAGTTTTGTTTGACATTAATGACTATTTAAGAACGTTTTGGGAAATACATTTTTCGGCTACGTAAATTGAGACTTTCAGTGTATGTGTCGCTTTTAGCCGCAGTCTCGGTTTCTTTTATTGTCATCCTTGATATTTACCAGCTGGTTTGCGCCCTTACATTCAGTTCATTCCTTTATCCATGTTTTCTTTTTGTTTTGTTTTTTCGCTGTTTTATATAAATCAGTACCGACCAGCGCAGTCTTCAACGTTTTTGCTGTCTATGTTGTTCCGGCTGTTCCGTTTCTCCTCACTGCAACTTCTCACTGACAGACAGTACACACCATAAAATACACAAAAAGAAATGAAAGGGCGAAAGGGGGGACTGAACACGAGTGCAGCGTCAGTGTTCGTCTGGGACACGTTTCCTCCCTGAGTGAGCACGAGCCCTAGATGGACCTTTACGCAGCACTCGTGCTTAGTTTGCGCACCGCTCTGACCTCTGATATGATGTAACGTGGTAAATTCAGCACTACACGCTTTTTATCTAGCGGAGTATACCTGTGGAAACAGGCCTCTTCCTAAAAACATATTTTCCACCCTAGCAAAAAAAAAAAAAAAAAAAAACTGCAAAAAGAAGTTTTGCAACAAGATACGTCACTTTTGGTTCGGAGCAGTTAACTCCAGGTATGACAGTATCCCAGGTAGCACAGTTCTTTAAAGCAAACTTTTTTTTTTTCTGGGAATTTTAGGTTTTCAAGAGCCCAAAGAAACTTAGAGCCAAACTTGACATTCTTTGTCCAGAGTCTGGTTATCTTAGTTTTGATCCGCCAAACAAGTGCCAAAGCTTTACTTCAACACTAAGCAACACTATCAGCTTTACTGCTGTCATCAGGCACCTTTGAGCCTAAATCACCAAACACTAGCCCGAGTTAGTCTTACGCACTTCAGGTTGTTTTGTTTTCATGTGGAAACGTTGCGCCTGAGTTGCTAGACAGTTGCCCGACTTAAGCTTCGCTGTTGGCTCTTCGGTTTATACATCTTTGGCAGAAGTCTGACTCTGGGGTAATTATGTAACGTGCCAATCCCCCCTCCCCACACACACACACAAAAAAAAATAATTTTGGCACTTTTTAGCGTCTTGGAGTAATACTGTATTAGGCCCAATAATGGCCCCTATAGGATTGCCAAGCGTGTACCAAAGTTAGGCGTTTCTTTGGCGTGCTACTTAGGACAGGTCTGTTTCTGGACCATTTGTGTGTACTGACCCCTCTTCGCGTGTAACTGTGAGCATCTCAAGTGGAGGCAACACAAACCCCCGTTTCGCAGCAACCCGAGGTTCCGTTGCGAGGACATCCCGGGCATCGACCTCCGGTACTGGCAAGAAGATCCCATCCACGGCGGATACTCCTTCAGGAAATGACCAACGCAACACGTCGCCCTTTCCAGTCACAAAGTCGCCAGCTGCCCATGCAAGGGACACTTGTCATCGAGCACAAGGACTGCGCAAGAACGCCACCCCGGACGTCGCCGTCCCTTGGACGCAGCCTGCCTCTTTCTTGTACAGTTCTTTCCGCGGGGACATCCGAGGGGTACAGTGGAAGCACACGGCACGAGGTCTCGACCGGTGTTTCGTTTCCTCGCAGGGTAGCGGTGCTTAAGCTTTCAACCAGTACCGAGCAAAACAACAACAAAAACATTAAAACTGCAGGTCTAATTACCCTTAATTACAAGTAAACGCCCTTACCTTAAATACCAAGAAAACCTGACGTAGAGAGTAAAAAGGGAAAAAAAATATTAGGTGGGCGATCTTTCAGGGGTGGGCGTTTGTTCGAGATAGTTGATCTAATGAGATCACTATTTTAAGCGCATCCGTCAGATGGCGACATTTTTAGAGTTAGCGCTGGTACAATCTCGTATGAACGTTCGTGTTCATTCATATGGACGCCTAAAACAATCTCTCTATATAATATATATATGAAAGCATTCAAGAGAAATTGGCATTAGTTTTTTAAAACAGCTCGCGCTAGGTGAGGAACCAAGTACGCCACACCTTGCACATTGTGTCTTGTGGCAGAATGTACCGAATTATGTATTACACCACTTGATTGAATGGAGAAGCGAAACGTTTGTTTCAAAAATGAAGTTCTCAGCCGTGACATTTTTTGAAAATTTATATATTAATTAGTTTACATATGAAAGCACAACCTTGCGGTAATGTTCCTAAAAAATCAAGTATTTCTAGCGCCAGGCACATGAAAAACAAAATTATTTTTCGTTGATGTAGTTGTAGCACATGACGATGAAGTTTGAAGGAGCTCTAGCTGCTTTCCAGCTATACTCGGGTTTGTTGGCATGCTAAGCAGATAGTCAACCACTGTTAAGGTCACGCGTCACGGAATGTGAGTGTTGCTTTGACTGGGAGAGGGTCAAAGGGAAGGAACGTGATATATCAAAGATGAAGACGGCAAACATCTTTACTCAGGTCAGTTTCGAATGTTACACGGCGGAGGGAAGGGCAGCTAAACAAGTTAGAACCAGGAGCATATGATCTTCACTGGTCGAGACTTCGAGCCTGGCTATCGTCTGTCCGAGATACTGTTTGTGGCCTATCCCAACTAGCACGACAAACAGCATTTTTGTTTGTCAGCATAACGGAACGAGCTTTTTGCAACTCGATCAACCTTACGCCGTGTTGGCCAGCATGTTGTTCTGTGACTATTTGGTGGGATCGAGTATGTGTGGCAGTAACATGTCGCTGTCATGTTTTCTAACTGCGCTTTATTTTTTATATTTTTGTTACTTCAGAAGTACGAGCTTCTTACTCAGCAACCTTTTACTCCCGTGAACGTTCCGTCTTGAAATACACACTCGCCAAGTCTGTCCGCGTTGAACTTCACTGTCTTTATGTAGCGCGAACAATCTCAGGGTATACAGATAGGATGTGTAGTTTATGAGCCGAGTCCCACTGGGCAAATATACGATCAACCTTGTTGACCGACGCGACAAAAGCGCCTTGTCGGCAGCCGTTGAAGCGCCTTCGTGCCACCAACAAGCGGCCCACATCGTGACCGAGTTGACAAAGAGGTGGTGTCCTCATGCCTCCAAATAATGTTGGTGGCATGCTTGCATGTATGCGAGCATGCCACCACGAGGCTTCCGCTTTGGTACGAGCGGGCGGAAGGGGAGAAGGTTAGCTTTAGCGAACAACTTTACAAAAATGACGTTTCAGGAAAAGACGCTCGAGGATTTTAGTCACAGGCACGAGCAACACGTTTTGTCGACAACAACACTGATTCCAAAGCTAATGTTTTTGAACTTTTTTGGAGCGAAAATTCCTGAAAACTGGACGTATCAAGACCAGGTCCTTGTTTATCATCGGAAAGCGGTGAAACCTCGACACGGAGACTCGGAGCTAGTGTGCCTGAATATTGGAAGTGTCCTTACTCTACTTTGCCTCAGCCCTCCCTCCTCTTCTACCAACCTTGTTCCCACATTTTCTTCATCTTCTCTGGCCTTGCCTGTTTCACTCCTTCCCACCCCCCTTTTTTTTTTTTTTCTTTTTTCACCGTCAGTGGCAGTCAAGCGACAGAACTCAGTGACAAAACTTATGGTTTGTTTATTCTGTCTTTCTCTCAACACCGCTACTAACACTGCTAGGCCAAAGCTTCCACGGTACACATCGCGACAATGTTAGCGCGAACACGACATCGGCGCATTTTCGCATTTTACTTCTAAACAGTATTAGCGAGCACGAAATTTCATCGCTTATATATAAAGAGCTAAATGAGCTCTTTCCGTAGCAATAATAACTTGGATGACATCTCTTGGTTTCAAAGAGATAAACTGGAACAACCGGCGATCGCTTGTTCGCGTTAACAGTGTCGCGCTCTGTACGTGAGGTGTGTTGCGTTAGATTAACCTGTTTCTGGAACATTTGCACACCTTTTATTTCTGAGGGAATGTGAAATGACGGATGAAATCAATGACAATCGCCGTTGCCACCCTAAAAGACAATCACTTTGTTTGAAGAAGCGTATATTATTACCATTAACGTTGGCCATGTTCCAAAGTAACATCATCTGAGCCAAAAAGCAAAATGTCGTACCTTGACGTTTCCACACTGCGCAAGCCTAAAAACGCTTTGCCGCACTGTCAGGTGTCGATCGTGCAAGTCAAAAAACAGTTATCGCCGGCACTTTTTCTTCCCTTCACGCAACATCGCAGCTCCTAGTGCAAGTCGCTGAACTCCAGCCTAAGAAGGGGCCCACAAAATACCTGACCTATCCCTAATTTACTACCACCCCTCACAAAAATGATCAATGAGTTTCTATTGAGTTTCTACTGCATTCTTATAAAATACATTAGAAACTCAATAGAAACTCATTGATCATTTTCCTAAGGGACCGAACAGAGCAAATCTAAGCGAGTAAGCAGAACTAAACTAAGCATATCGAACTAGAAATTTCAAGTTTTCATTTGATCCGTACAAACTTTTAAGCTTACGTTGGTACGAGCAGAACCCGTAGTTGAAACTATCAACGCGTTTTAGTACCGCTTCTGAGAACGTCGTTTTTTAAAGAAATCGGCACAAAGCGTCATTCTCTCAAACGTTGTTCTCTATGGTTCAACACCTCTACCTCCTGCCCTCAGTTCTCAAACCTTTTCTTCAGTGCGCACCCCTTGGCGGTTCTCCAAAGATACCCGATTCGCAGAGAGCCCCCCTTTCTTTTTCCGTCTCAATTCCTGCTTTTCACTTGGTTGTTGTTCTCTTTAGCGGGTCACCCTTTAAACGCTCTGATGTAGCGCCACAATTCATTTCGCTCTTAATCAAGTTGAGAGTTTAGAAAGAAATTAACTTTCACTAACTGAATGCCGGGATGGAAGCCGTAGATCAAAGGTGGTTCTTCAATCAACGACAGCTGATGGCAGCGTTGCGAGCGACCATGGCAACCCGTATAAATAAATAAATAAATAAAGAATGTGCCTTGCCAAATGCGATTTCAGCGTAGACATGGTACAACGCGACCCTTTTATAGAACCTTATAGAACTTCAAATGATGTGAAAGAAGTATGGAATAGAACTTTTGTAATAAAGACTTCCCTTATTTTTGTGTTGTACCATCTCGCAAGCGTCGTTTCTTTTATGTTTACTCTTTCTGATATTTTTTGTAAGGGCGTGATTTGCTTGGACGCTCAATCCCAGAAAAGAAAATGTGTTTCTGTTTACCATTTTCGCCAACCTACCACGCAAATGCCGCTGGGTAAACAGCAACATGTTGTAAGGTGAACGTACCTCTTGGTGTGTCTTGTGAAAGGTGAGTCTGAGCATGTTCTACGCAACATATTACAACAAAGTGTTACTGAACGCAAAAATGTGACTATAGGAAGTATTCACTGGACGCCATATTTGTGGGTGCTGTTTAGAGCGCATGCTCCGAACGAGCTCACATCAATAGGCTGCTAAGACCGCCACTCTTGATGGTGCGGAATGCACGTTGTGAAAGAACTGCGGAAGCTCGCCATCAGCACGCGCTCAGCATTCGCGCACACAGCCATGGCCGCCATGTGAATACTCCCTATAGAGATAACAACCAACAGTGTTACTTTAAACGAACAACGGCTCTATAGCTGGAGTTGCTCACCTTGCGCGGTCAAGGAAGCAAATCGGCTGAGAGTGAGGGGTGAGTACACAAACCGACTCTGACTGTAAAGGGTCGGTCCATCTATTTATCATATGCGATATGCATGTATAAGATGGAAGTCTTACACCGGTGTAATTTTTGGCGTCCTATACAAGTTTACTCGCAAGAAAAATCGGTTACCAATATAACAAAACGCGAGCCACCAAAGTGTGTATTAGAAGAAATCTCGGAACAAAGACACACCTTCCCGTCGGTGGTAAAACTCACTCTCAAGATATAGCAGCTACACGGTCTTTCGGCGCATAGTTTGACCGTGCGAACAACGATTAGAGAAAACAGAGCGATGTTAAAAAGAAAAGAACACTCCCGTTCACTTTGGAAACAAAGTGAACGGGAGTGTTCCTTCGTTCTTAAGGTTCCTGGGCCATGCCAGTATGGCACCCGTGAATTAGGCAATTACCCAGTTCCCTAAAAGTTCCAAAAAAGTAGTTTTCATGCATGGATCAAATACCAACTGTCTGGGAGAAGGAATAACCGTGGTTTTCTCACATCGAAAATATGCTACGCATCGCGGAACGATCATGTCTCCGTCCAAATGTAGTGCTAGCAGTGCGGATGCGGATCCTGTCTCTAACTCAAGATCTGTAAGCAATTTTCGAGAAAGTGAGAAGATGGAAAAACGGGGTAGCAGGCACCGTTTATCCGTTTTTATTCACGGGATTAGTAAGCCATCATTTCTGCGCGGAATATTTCAGAAGATAGCCTATACGCGGCGAGAAGTTTTAGTATCGGCGCCTGTTGGAATTTCTCCAAAACCCAGAGTGAGGGTACTTCAACTTCCCCTGCTGGTGCAAGCACGTGCAATGCTAAGCTTCCACGCACCAAGAAAATTAAAAATATAACCACGTGGGTAGCACGTGCACTACCCATAGTAAGGAAAGCAGAAGCGCCCCAAGCGAGCTACTCAACGGGAATGACTGGAATTTGTGAATGGCAAGTTCTGACACTTTGGCAGGAGACTGAGGACTCCGCGACACGTAGTTAATCTTTGCGGTGAGATAAAAACACGGTTCTTTTTCCTCCCAAACACCCAATATTACGGGATATTAACACGCTCACGCACAGAACAAACGCACAAACACACACACACACACAAATGCGCGCACGCACACATATACACACGCACGTAAGCACACAGAACAAACACGCACGCACGCGCACAGAACGAACACACACGCACGCACGTACACAGAACACACGCACCCACACACACCAATGTGTCTGCCCACGCGTACACAATGTGCGTCCACTTTTTTTTGTTTTTTTTGTTACGGTCGGTTGTGGAACTTCGCGGGCATGACAAATGGTCCTGCACTTGCCTCCCAGTCGCCTGTCACATTCGTGTAAGTGCGGCTTACGTTTCACGGCTCGTTGGCATGCATTCGGAACGCTCCTCTTGCCGTGCGCTCCCTTTGCTAAATGAGCCACGAAGACGAGCAGCCCGCCACCAAGCGGCGCAGCCCTATGCAAAAGAAGCGAGGAGAAAAACGCGTTCACGCCGCGCGCAGTTGGAGGCCACACCGGAAGATGGCGCCCCATTACCGCGCGACGCGTACAGAGAGCCAAAATTTAAGAGAGGCGGTAACTCCAACCATGAAATTACGAAATTCCATGAAGCTACGAAATTCCATCACGACCGGGTCACCAATTGTAGTGACACAAGAATTGGCCGACCGACTGTTACGATACGAAAAGCATTTATAGAATCGCCCGTGGTCTCGCAGTCTGTCCTCGTAGCTCGAGCGCTGTGAGCGCGAGCTCTTGCGCCGGCATGGTTGTCCCGGCATGTGAATCATAGAATGCACGCTACGAGCGTTTGCAATTTAATGGCGGACGAGCCTCTTGCGCAGATTTATTTATTTATTTATTTATTTACCCTAAAAACTCGGGCATTACATGGGGAGAGGGGGGGGGGGGGGGCAATCATACACAAAGGGAGTGCACTTCGTGACAAAGAGATGATGACGTTGTCGCAACATATAGTAACAGAAAAAAAAAGCTTACAGAAAACTAGGCAAGCAAAAACTACATACATTTTTTTTCCCTTTGCTTTGCGGGTCGCAAGTGCTCCTGCGTTTCCGTTGTCGCGTGATAAGAAGAAAATCGGCCGGAAAGGCAGGGATGCTCGCAAACGATCCCCACTTTTGACTCCTTCTTGCAGCCTGTATTGCAAACGCGGACCATAAACCATGTTACCCCGATCCAGAAGTCGGAAACACTCTAAAATCTAGGCACACGAAAGACGCGTGTTTACCCAAATACAACGCCCCTTCTCGCTAACTTGCAAATCGAGTTTTTTTTTTTTGCTTCATTTAGATGCTAGTCTCAACCTAACATCTCCATGTCATACACCGTTTCACATTAAGGTCGGTTCACACGTTTGCGCTTGAGTGTGACCGAGTATGTTGTGCACCCTTGTGACTGCTTACAATGGTACACTGGCGCCAACGTCAGGGAGTTCTGGAACACTTCCGACACGTAGTATATACGGATCATTCCTTCACGTGGGCTTGAAATAATTGTAAGTGTTCTAAGCGACCGTTTCTCATAAATAATGGGTAGATTTGAAATCACATATATGCTGCAAAATCTTCAATGCAGTTGCACTGCTCGATTGATGGCGCCAGTGTGCCGGTGCGCTCTCTCGTCGTTAGCGGTTACAAGCGGGCACAACGCGTTCGGTCACACTCGGAAAGATATTGCTACGTGCGTGGCCGAGAGAGAGGGATCGCATGCAGATTCCACGCAAGCTTCCGGGGTTCGATGCCCGGCGTTTGAGACTCCATTTTCGTGGAGTTTTGTGTTTACTCTTAGCCCAAACGTTCGACGCTCAAACATTCTAATCCGAATATTGCAGCTAGTCAGTGTAGTCGATGAGGAGTCACAAGGGCCTTGCCAAGTCGGTCTCCCTCAAGCCAGCTGCTACACCGATTCGTCGACACTTGCTTTTGCTATCTCAAAGCTTTCTCTTTTTGCGCAAGATTGCCACGTTAAACGTTTAGTTTCTTTCGGTATTCATCGTCTCCCTGCTTGGCACTCGTGACAAGATATGTTCGCTGTCACTTGTTCTGAGTTTGTCTTTCTGTGTCGAGCCAACTTTGCCAACATGCTCTACAACTAATCAGACATAAATAGGTGAAGCAGCCAGATTCAAGGCAAGGCACCGCAATCTTGTTTGCGGTGTGAGAAGATCAAGGAGTTTGTAATTTCTAGCGTAGACTGCCTGATAGTCTGACTCCCTAACAAAACCTTTTTGCACACGCGGTGGCCAGACTAGAATTTGAAGCGTGGCTGCTTAAAAACGCGTGTATACGTTCGTCAGCGGGGAAGATGTACGAGGAAAAGTTGAGCGACGGTCGACGTTTGTTATAAAGGCCCACGTAGAGCAACAAGCACGAACTGAAATCACAGGAAACGCTTTTCCGCGATTGCAGGTCAGGGTAGCCTTTGCGTGTATAAATTTTCAAACGCAAAAAAAAAAAAAACATTACGTGATTATTTACGGCCACTAGGGCATGACACGCTAAACGTCCCTGAAAATAATACCGTCGCCGATGTCTTTAAAAAAAATCGTATTTGTTTGCTAGATTCTAAATGAACTTTCGCCAAAATATTTTTCAAGGCAAAAAATTACTGATCATGTAATCACTCTCTGAAATGTCTGCCGTGAACCCGAGCTAGGTATCAAATAAAACTATCTCAAATATCTAAATGGTTAAAATAGGACAGCTAAATTACTTCTAAATGCTGTGCTGGGCTTTTTCTTTCAGGCGTTGCCAGAGTTCACGTTATGTAAGGTTTTTTGTGCTGTCTTTTTTTAGAGTAAACAAGCAGAACACAAGACATATTCAGAATATAAAACAGAAAGCGCTATGAAGATAATTCAGAACCTTAGCTGGGCTGGGCTATTGCCATATTTTACGCGCAAAATTATTCGAGAACGACAAAGCAAACAGGTTTCTCCAATATGAATCATAAAGTTGCTGAAAACTCTCTTTTCTGAAGATCCAGATATAAAATGAGCATCAAGCTCCTTGTGGTAAAAATATCCGCGCGGGGCAGCTCGTTAGTTACATCAACTTGTTACCGTGTAACTATAAAAAACAAATATGGTCAAAGTACACACGCACATATATATATATATATACAGGGTGTCACAAATGAAAATTTACACTGTCTTTTTTACCGCAAAAATAAACGAGGCATCCCCGAACGCTCATTTTCCGCCCAAAGGTAGAGTTAGAGGTCACAACCAGATGCCAAAGTTTCAGCCCAATCCGATAACTTAATCAAAAGTTATAAATGATTTTCTAAAAATTTCAATGGGAAAATGGAGCCCATTTTCGCCCGTTTCCGGTTTCTGGTGCCATAGAGCCCCATGTGTTTGAAAACTCCGTCGGCCGCCATTTTCCCATTTAAATTTTCAGAAAATCATTTATAACTTTTGATTAAGTTATCGGATCGGGTTGAAACATTGGCATCTGGCTGTGACCTCTAGCCCTACCTTTGGGCGGAGAATGAGCGTTCGGCGATGCCTGGTTTCTTTTTGCGGTAAAAAAGACCGTGTAAATTTTCTTTTGTGATACCCTGTATATATATATATATATATATTTTTTTTTTTTTTTTGGGGGGGGGGGGGGGGGGGGGGAGCGAGCGTGTTGTGCAGTAAGGGCACAGTACGGCACCGAGAAATGCGATAGCGCTGCTGCTGATCTTCAGGAATGTTTTTTCTAGCCCCCCCCCCCCCCCCCCCCCAAAAAAAAAACAAACAAACAATTTTCTTGGAAAAATATCGTAACATTGCAGTCAAGCAGTTCAATATTGACCATGTTGAATTAACCTGAGACTGGGGTACAAAAGAAACATCAAAACGTAGAAGAGACGTCGTCCTGTCTATTTTCGGTCTCTTCTAAGTTTTGATGTTTCTTCTCTACCCCAGCCTCAGGTTAATCCAACACGGTTAATTTTCTTGGAAACAATTATCTTAGCTGCAAGGTAACGAGCCGATGTACCCAATGTGCCACCCCAAATATTTTCATCAGGACGGGGTTTATGCTTAATTTGGAGCCTGCAACTTTTAAGACTTTTTGGGAAACTAGCTGTTTGTTTGGTTTAACGTTCTCGTATCGTATCGTCCGCGACAGCCCAGCGCAGATAATGTTTTTTTTTTTTTTAAAGATATTTACATGCTCAACTGTGATTTCTGTTTTAAATCCGGATCATGTTTCGTTTACTGTTTGTTTACTGTTTTAAAAAGCGAGTTACATAATTATGAAGTTTAGCATCGCACGAAAGAACCATATCAGCAGAATATGTAAAAGTAATTGGTCCACCATGTTTTAGTCAATTACAGTTTTCAGCGATTTTTAACTTATACGGTTCGGCTTCGCTGCAGAAATTTCAGAGAGCGCGCACGGGAGCAACTTTTATATATATATATAAATATATGTTGGCGAAAGTCCCTTAGTCTAGCAAACGACCGCCTTTTTGTTTCATTTTCGCCGAAGAAATCGGCAGTGGTCGGTATTCCCGCCTGGGGCGTTTGGCATGGAGTGACCCTCAAGCGAACTGCGATGCTGGTGCCTTCAGTCTCGCATGGGACTTATTTTAAATTTTAGCGATTTGTCAAAGCTAGAAAAATTAGACACACGGAGGACCGTATCGGAAACGACACTATGGGTTTTTTAGGAGCGAAGCTCCTCAGGGTCTAGCCTTATCCGTTTGGCGTCCGTGCTCACATCGATCTTGCTGGTGCTCGTGGTCGTGATCGTGCTCGTGAGCTCACGTGCGCACATGCTCGTCTAGAGCAAAAAGAAAAAAAAAAAGAAAAAAAATGTTTGCGCAGTCGACAAAATTCGAACCTGTGCGGGGAACCCCAATGGATTTCTAGTCCATCGCCTTAACCACTCGGCCATGACTGCGGGACGAGTAGGGGGCTCTGAGATGTGGTAGTAACTCAAGAGCTGGGTTTCTGTCATGGATGAAACGTTGCATGTAGCCGCTCAACGTCTATACAGGAGAGGGCGCTGCGGTCAAATGCGTATATAATCGCGTTAAACTTTGCATGCATTGGCCCAACGTTTATACACGAGAGGGCGCTGCGGTCAAATGCTCAAATGCGTATATAACCACGTTCCATACCACACATTCTCTTTCTGACATGGATGAAAACGAACGAAAGGCTCGGCATGCTGCGGCTCAGCGTCTACGCAGACAAGCACCACAACAGCTTTGCCCCAACCAACATCATTCACCACGTGGAGATGCGGTCATTTTTTCTCAACATTTTCTACAACTTTTGTATTGCAGGGTTCACAAGCAAATTAATAGTTAAAATATAGATGAATTAATATTCGTTAATGAACCCGCTTTGCACATCGCACAGAATATCTTGACTTGCTCGATAGGACTGATAACAATACTGCATTGGTTCGCGTGCCTCAGCTGTTTTAAAGCCCTTGGCACAAATTAGCTCAAACACCCTGTATGTCCCCGAGGTGCTTCAGTAGATATTCTCCTCTCCCAATGCCGAAGAGTCAAACACAGCATAGTTCATCTAAAGGGCTAAATAAAAAGTAGACCGTTTTTGCGTGTGTGTGTGTGTGTGTGTGTGTGTGTGTGTGCGTGTGCGTGTGCGTGTGCGTGTGTGCGTGTGCGTGTGCGTGTGCGTGTGCGCGTGCGCGTGCGCGTGCGCGTGCGCGTGTGCGTGCGTGTGTGTGTGTTTTGTTAATTATCTGTTTAGAAGAATCACAAATAAACGCCAATTTCACATTCGGGAGTTAAACTCCCATTCATCGTGGTAATTATAGTGTCAAAATTAAACGTTGACAACCCGTATGATCAAACAGTAAACGAGCGTGGACGACGAGATCACCGGGAAAGGTGCCCCTGCAGTTCGAAACGTTTCTCCATTGCGACCGTCCTACCATCTGTCGGAGATCGGGGTAAATTAAGCCGGATTCTGTCGCCGGTCATGCCCACTGGATGACGCCACGAGCGTCAGATGGGGGTCGGATGGAGGTGATAGGGAATGGTAGGATAAATTGAATTGTCTCCTTCGTAATCAAACGAAGAAAAAAAAAGGCACTTAAGAAAAAAAAATTGCGGCGACAGTTGGTGTTAGCGGCGGACTATGGGACTGTCTTCCAGCGTTGCACTTCTATCTAGGAGGCATGTCGTGAACCTGCCAAAGGTTCGAGTTCGACTCCACTCCATTTCACTGTGCCCCAACCGCAGCTGAAGCTACGACCAGCGGGAGCCAATCTGGCAGCGTCAAAATTGCACCCTCATGGCGCTCGTTGTCTTTACGGGTTTTGCATCACAGGCTAGACCAATTACGCGCATTAAATGCGACGTGAGCTTTCTTTTTTTATGTGCGTGATTGATGCTTAGCGGCGATGGCATAGAGTTATTATAATGTACGCTAGAGGTTCAACTGGAGCTAGTGTCTATGCGACTTCCGGGAGGCAAATTGAAGCAGACAGCAACCAGTTTACTTTTGCGGTGCTCCTGTGCATTCCTATGGGAAAACGCGCGTGAAATTAGTCTGTTCGCCGGAAACTAACATGAATAACTTTTATTATTTCGGTTGTACCGGATAGTATGTACATTTATTAATATTGTAAAAGTGTAATTGCTTTAATTACAGCATTTTTCTTTACCACTGAACGATGTTAAGCTTCGCTATATATCAGGCCCAAACCTATGTTCCATGGCAGGCATGTAAAAACGAGTGAGGATTCTAAGCAAACTAACGATCGAAAAGAATGTAGAGTGTGTTCAAGGTTCGCTAGCGTTTCGGTGGTTCTTGTATATTGGTAAAATGCCCGTCCTATCATTGGATGAAAATGACGTCGTGCATCTTTACGACGGTTAAAAAAGACATTCGAATGTAAGAAATAAAGTACGTAAACTACGAAAGGTGTTTTTTTATTTTTTTTATTTCCTCTGTCGGGCAGTTTTTATCGGGCACCTGCTCTTTGGCTCCCCCTAATTGTAAAAATTTCGAGCGTGTTGTTGATGATTTGAACCCAGAACATGGATCTTCGCACATATTCACGGGCAGAAAAAATAAAGCAGTAGTTTATTTATTGCAGATCGGACTATATTACGTGGCTTTCAATTTATTTTCATCGCCTGCATGCACAAGGAGTTCCTTATCCAGTGTTACTGCGTAGTTCTTGACGTCTCTCTTGGTTTTTCACATGCCCTTCGTTCGTTTGGCACGTACATCCCCCATGCTGCAAAGCGTCGACGCCGTGTTCGCGCTAACAGCGTCCGGCAGTGCACATAAATACATGTACGAAGCAGTTTTAGCACCGTTTTTCATGCCACGAATTTCAAATAAAAACGCCGTAACTGACCAATTACTTCGTCTGCGTGACTGAGGAATGTTCCAATGTGCCAGTACGTACGACATGTTCGTGATATTTGCTCTTATCACCGAGCGCAGAGAGAAAATGCACTCGCTTTTTCCCATAGAAATGCATTACCGGAAGTCAATTTCCGACTGGTTGCTGTCTGCTTCAATTTGCAGCAGCACACTAGAGCCACTTGAACCCCTAGCGTACTAGTACATTATAATAACTCTAAGGGGCGATGGCAAAGACGGTGAGCGCTATGACGGTGCACTTTTGGAGCAGAGTGATTGGCTCTCTTTGACCGTAGCGTCGTCGCGAGCTCTCTAAGGCTGTGTCCAAATCTTACCCAAATGGGTCCGAGTTACTCCGGCGGATCGTGTCACGTGACAGCACAGATTGAAAAACGCTGGACGCGGGTAGGTTTTAGAACGCCAAGGGTACAAATCCCATACCCTGGAGTAAGATCGAGTAAATTTTGGAACACGGCCTAAAGCGTTCGATTAGATTTATTAGGTTAGGTCTCTCTACCTGAGAGCGGAGGCTTAGAGCGAGGTCTAGCTTGTCATGAGCTAATTAATACCTTTAAGGCGGATGGTGCGGTATATACAAGGTGTTACAAACAACCTCTGGGCAAACTTTAGAAAAAAAGCTGAATGAACGCAGTATTTTTTACGGTCCTGTTGAGCAAAAAGTCAACGACTGGCTTCTTTGCCCCTGGCTCCGGCATTTGCACTTTCCGACGCAAATAAATTTTTTGATATGAAGATTTTTTTTTTTGTGATGTGCATAGCATGTTAATTAACATAACTGAAGCATCCTTCGTGAATTTATTTATGCGCAAACCCTCCAATACAAAAGTTGTAAAGACTGTTGAGAAACAACCCATCGTGTCACTTCCCCAAAGGTAGCCTTTGTACGTCTAATTTTCTAAAACGTTTAGTTAAAAAAATAACTAAAAATAATTTCAAATTCTACGGGAATTTCGCAAGACTACCACGCGACTATCCACCAGCGGATTGCGATTTATGTTTCTAAACATCGCGCGCTTTCTCTGGAGCACGAAAAAATGATAAATACAAAGGCTACAATTAAACGTCAAACATGTTTGACGGAACGTCAGGCTCCTAACTGTTTGGTACCAATTGGTTGGTGAAGGTCCGTATTTCTCTCAAAGGTTACATTCGCAAAGAATGACACGATGGGCTGTTCGTCAACACGCCCCACAACTCTCGCATTAGAAGTATTGCGTACCAATTTAAGCTTTTAATACTTAGCCAATTAATTTGTACTAATAAACCAATTTGAATCACCACACACACACAAAAAAAAATATTGACTTGTTCAGTACGAGTGTGAACAACACTGCATTAATTTGACACACAAAGTGATTTTTTTAAAGTAAGTTTTGGCACAAGTTTGCTCAAACACAATGTATAAACAGCCCGATAAAGCACATGGCACAAGCAAGCGACCTAAGATGATTTTACCTTTTTTTTTTTTAAATTTCAGTGACGTGATTGATTGAAGTCATTTTGTAGCACGATTTAAAGAAACCAAAATGTCATTTCGGCGAAGCTAAAAAAAAAAAAAAGTAACGAAACATTTTTGGAGCACGAATTTATTCTTCATTCTCGTTCATTCTCCCGTGAAATTAAATTAAACCTATGGCCACCCCAACTGCACCTAATCGACTATAATTCAGTGACCCTTTTCAATACCCAAGTTCAAGGTATCGACCTCACATGTTTAATTAGTAAAAAAAAGAATTGTGTTGCTTCTATGTTTATACAGCCATGATGATACTACGTATCCACGGATGACCCGTCTCTTAGCACTAGATGAGAAATTTAGCCAGTGCTGTACAGCCCCTAACCTGAGGTTTTTAACGTGCGCCCCGCAGTAGTGATTACACGAACGCGTGCTAGTACAAAACTCATCCAGATCGATACGGGTGGGGTGGGGATCGAACCCAGGAGATTCTGTAGCTCCACGCTCCAAGCTGAGACGCGCAAATCCAAAAAACTTATTTTTTTCTTTTTTCTTTTAGCGGTAGTTTATTAGGCCACAGATTCCCCTCATTTGTCCCAAAGTCGCCGTCTGTTATTTAAACTAGGGATCTCCAAACATTTTGACTACGGGGCCGGATCAGCGATCTGTCCCAATCTCGAGGGCCGAGTGAAAAATGTAAATATAAACGAATAAAAACGAAATATATGAACCCAGATAAGCACTTAAACACAGAAATTAATGTTAAGGTATGAAAAAAAAGCTATGGCGGATTAATGCGCGTACATCAATATGAAATTTAATATCAGGTAAATTATGACAGTACACGACACTTGTGTGCAAGAAAACTCACAAGGCATAAATGAAAGCGCATAAGAACTTGGGCACATTACCGCGCCGCCAGAAACAAACGCGAATGATAAAACGAATGCTGACAATGTGCAATAGTCGTGGCTAAAGTCGTGACGGAGTACAATAAGCGCAATGTACACAGTCGAAAATGAAAGACACGCGAACGACGGAGCAAGAGCCTCTCGCGCTCGTCGCGCCACTCAGCGGTTGTCAGTGGAACCTTTTGCGGTGATTGTGGTACGTTTCGAGAGTAGTGACGGCACCAAGCCTGCACGTTCAGTAAACGTAATTTGGGTCGACTTGTTTCAGTTTACCACAACATGCGGCGCAAATTGTCGAGCCTTCGTCATGATGGCAATGTTGCAGAGGCATTTCGAATGCACCGTGATGACGCGCAAAAATTATATTTTATCAATCGCACACTTACGTGCAAATCGCGATATTATTGTAATATACACAGGGTGTTTTTTTTTAAGCTTTACAGATTTGTTAAAAACTTTAGCGGTTTGGGCAGGTGAGTTGTACGGCCAGGGGGGGGGGGGGGGGGGGGACATCATGTGGGTGGCTAATCTTTGTGATAAGTCGGCTGATTAATTAGATTTTGTTAATTAACTTTTAATTAGTGAAAATAGACATGTGGTTCCAATTAGAAACTTACTGAGCGTCACCGAAAACCATTAAATTAACTCTTTTTAGAACGACTTGACATCGAGTTCCGCCAGTGCTAGCTTTGTGCCTGCTTCACGAGTGGTAACTTTGGAGCACCCACGAGTATCATCTTGCTTGCAGGCAGCGTCGCGGTTGGCAAGCATTTTCCGAAAACGAATGCAATGCTTTCGACTTGTTTTGGCGACATTTTATGAGATGTGGAATGCAAAAATACCTTCTCAAAGTACATCAGCTAGCTACCAGGCCGAAAGTAACGTTTGCTTGGCTGCGCCAAACATTACAGAATGCGGCACCGATGCTTTTGATGATTTCTTTCACGTGATTTACATAGAAAAAGGAGCTGAATGTTGTATCATGAAATTTGCAGTTGATTGGAGAATGCGTGTATTCCGCACAACCGCGCCATAACCTTTGTTCGTTCGCGCCGACCAAGAAACATCAAGGAGTCAATGTTTGCATTCACAACCTTTTATTTAACATCCCGATCGTTCCGCTATTAACCCGCTCGTTATTGACAAATCAGAAAAAAAATGTAAACTAAATGACGAACTCACGAAAGCCGGTTAGAAACATGGCAGGAGCCAGATGCAAAGCGAGACTGCAACCATACGAAGACGCGCTCGCACAAAAACGCGGCAAATTTCTCAAGTGTTACGCATTGCACGTGCTTGCATTTGTTACGTGCAGGGAAGACAGAGGATATCCAGCTCGCCTTTGTAGTAAATTCAAAATTTTAAGTGAGACGCGTGCCGAGATGCGAGCTCAGAACGTCACCACCGGGCGTGTCAGGTACGAAAGAATGACCTGTCGAGCCAGACCCACAGGCACGCTGAATAAGACATTTCTACTGCCAACTAGGACCGAAACCATCCGCCAAAACGGCAACACAACACGGACGGCTTCATCGGAAACTAAAAAGAACGAAATCACAAAACGGCTATCACTGCTACGGCTGCTGCGTCGAAGGAGGACGTCGAAATAATAAAGACGCTATTGTGACGTTTTTTAAAAGTGACATCACAGACGTCAAAATAATTTTTGAGGTATTTTGACGGTTGACGTCGAAATAGTCACTGCCTTTTATCGAGGGTAGCACAATTTTGAGAGCGAGAGAGAAGAAGGAAAAGGGCTGCAGGCGCTTTGCCCCTTGCTGATGCGTTAGAAAGAGTGAAAGTCCCGGATGAGAGGCTTTGCCAAGTTGGGTGAAAGCACTGCCGTAACTTTGTCGCGCTTTCTTTTCTGTTTTAAACCCCCGAACTTAATTCGAGCCAAGGGCTTGGATGTAGACAGTCCCCCGGTCATTGGGTCACCATTGCTCGGTTATAGGGTGCACGAATAACGACCGAAATCGTCGAAGACTGTCCGAAGACCCATGTAGCTTGTACGGAATCCAGCGAGTGCGGCTGCAATGTCTTTAAGCTCTATCGCTTTCCACATGACCCAGATCTCTGGCGGCAGTCGGTTGCGTCCGTAAACCGAAAAGTCTTTTCCCCATCGCCATCCTCTCGACTGTGCTCGGAACATTTTGTGAATGGAGCGCGCACCGAACGCTGTACCGTCGATGAACATGGGGTACGCTCGCAAAGTGCGTGCAAGTTTTCTCGTGTTAATAGCTCTTTTGGCTTGTAACTTTTATAACTGAATTCATCTTAATATCGATACTTTGAAGGGGTGACATTGACTAGATCTTAACATCTGCAACGCTTAGTTGAAGGCTCATTTCCGCCGCCGGGTGTCGCGGGAAATTGTCGAAAAGTTAGTTCTATCTGTTTTCCTGAATCCCGATGTCCTGCGCGATACCAGAGAGCCGTGGACCTATGTTGACCGTCACAACGAGACTAGATTATTCTTTCTTCAAAATTAGTACATAATGTAGCTGGAAAGAAACCTTAAATTTCTGTTGCTGAAAGCTGCAACATGCTCGTGCATCGATTTTGAATAATTGAAAAAATTTATCGACTCACTCCGGCAATAGGCCCATCTAGATTTTGCTGCTTTCAGTTCTCGATAAAAGACACACTCGCCGACACGGGATCCTCAAATAAAACATTTAAAAAAACACATTCAAGCCGGAGTGAACTGCCTTCGATCGTTTCCCGCAATATTCTCATTTCGCGCGTCCTTGTTCACATTATATTACATTGTTGTAGACGACACGAAACGCCAAAAACATTCTTAGTGTACTGCATCTGAAACGACAAAAACTCCTGAGGGGTGATTCAATCGCTGTCGAAGGATACAATCTTTGCAGTACTCGCCTCGCTTTTATAAAGTGTTTATATGTATATATATATATAGAGATTTTTTTTTTTCACTAGTCCGGATACCAAATTTCCTGTTTGCATGATGACCATATGCTGGGATTATCTTTGTCAGTCCGAGAATAATCCAAACCAATGACGCTACCTTCCAGGAAGCTCCACTTACGGGCAAGTTTGGTGGCCCGTATTAAAACCTTAGCGACGTTTGGGAAACCGTAATAAGAAACTTGTGTTGCTAGTGGGAGTTCGTGCCTTCACTTTAAGCGCGGATTGAACACGCGCTCACAGAGCCCGAAATCCGCGGTGCACGATCCACAAAAAACACATTATTATGCAGCTCTCTAGTATGCTCAAATCGAAAGTAATTATTTCAACTGCCGCAGGCACAACCCGGAAAAACTAATTCTGGGCAGCTCGGGACAGGTGAAACAAAATAAAATAAGAAAAACTTAAAAAGAGGCGGAGGTGGCTTGAGAAGCGATCAAGAAATGAGCCAAATCAAATTCATTTTTTGTGTCCGTATAAGCTCTCTTTTTTTTTTTTTTAACGTGCGCAATGTTAGTGATACCGTATCGGTGCGTGCGGTAGCTTCGAAACTCAATTCCGCGCCCAAATGTTTGGTCCTGTTGAAGCTCGACAAGGGTTGTAAAACTTTAGAGGCCCCCTGAAGCGACGCATCCACTGCGGGCATTCATTGCCAAATATGAATTCTGAAAATAACTGTTAAATTTATGGGGGCATATTTCGCACACTCCGATGAAACAGAAGTCGCACTATCATTACTTCAATAATATTTGGATGTATTAATATTTGATGGTTTAGTAGAGGTTGTAATATTAACAAAACGCGTTTCCTTTACCTGATGAACATTGCGAAATTGCCACCCGTTTCGTCAGCATTCGATGAAACGGGTGGCAATTTACATGTAGGACTGGTTTGCGTACAGGTGATAAATGATGGCGTTGAAATCCGCGGCTACCGATCTCCTAGTTCCGGCTACCGGACGCACCGATGCGTTATCATTAATATTGCGCACGTAGAAAAAAACGTATACAGACACGAAAAATTAGAAGTGGCAGCATTTCAACATCAACGAGTAAATTAAACATAAAATTGATTTGGCTCACTTCTTGTGCGCTTCCTAAGCCTCCCCCTCTTGTAGTGTTTTTCTCATTGCATTTCGTGTTGCCAGTCGCGAGCTGCCGAGAATTAGTTTTTCCGGGTTGTGCCTGCGGGAGTTGAAATAATTACTTTCTTTTTGAGCCTATGAGAGAGCTGCATAATAGTGTATTTTCGTAGATCGTGCACCACGGATTTCGGACTCTGCGGGTACGTGTTCAATCCGCGCTTAAAGTGAAGGCACGAACTCCCGCTAGCAACGCAAGTTCCTTGCTTACGGTTTGCCAATTCGTCGCTAATGTTTTCATATGGGCCGCCAAACTTGCCCGTAAGTAGAGCTTCCTGGAAAATAACATCATTGGTCTGGATTATTCTTGGTCTGCCAAAAATGATCCCAAGATATGGTCATCATGCAAACAGGAGGTTTGTTGTCTGGACTAGTAAAAATATATATATATATACATAAAAACACCTTATAAAGACGAGGCGATTACTGCAAATATTGTATTATTCGACAGCAATTGCATTTTCCTTCAGTTTTCTTTTCTCGTGACTCGTTTTAGATGCATCACACTTAGAATGTTTTGGGCGTTTCGTGTGGTCTACAACAATGGAATATAATGTGAACAAGGACGCGCAAAACGAGAATATTGCAGGGAACGATTGAAAGCAGCTCACTACGGCTTGAAGGTGTTTATAAACGTTTTATTTAAGGATCTCGTGTCGGCGAGTGTTTTTTTTTTTTTTTTTTTGTTTTGTCAAGAACTGAAAACAGCAAAGTCGAGATGGGCCTATCGCCGGAGTGAATCGGTCAATGATTTAGCGATTCAAAATCGATGAGAATTTTTTAACTTTACAGCGAAAGAAATTGAAGGTTGCTTTCCCTTAACACAGTTTCACGGCTCTCTAGTATCGTGCAGGAGATCGCCGGTTCAAGAAAACCGATAAAACTAACTGTTCGACAATTTCCAGCCACACCCGGGGGCGGAAATGAGCCTTCAACTAAGTGTTGTAGATAATAAAATCGAGTCACTCACCATCTCAAAATATCTAAATTAAGATAAATTCAGTTACAAAAAGTTACAAGCTGAAACAGCAATTCCCATCAGAAAACTCGCACGCACCTTGCGGATGTTCCCCATGTTCATCGGCGGTACAGTGTTCGGTGCGCGCTACGTTCAAAAATGTTCCGAGCGCAGTCGAGAGGATTCCGTTGCGGAGAAGTCTTTTCGGTTTACGGTCTGAACCCCCTGCCGCCGTAGATCGGGTTCATGTGGAAAGCGATGGAGCTTAAAGATATTGCAGCCGCGCTCGCCTTGCCGGATTCCGTGAAAGCTAGACAGGTCCTCGGACAGTATTCGACGCTTTCTGCAGTTATTCGTGCACGCTATAAGCGAGCCGTGTCCCGATGACCGGGGAACTGTCGCCATCCAGGCTCGGGGGTCGAATTACGTTTATGAGTTTAAAACAAAAAAGAAAGCGCGAAAGAAGTTCGGGCAATGCATACTCCCAACACCGGAGAAGTCTCTCATCCGGGACTTTCACTCTTTCTAACGCATCAGCAAGGGGAAAAGCGCCGGTATCCCTTTCACCTCCTCTCTCTCGCTTGCTTTCAGCAAAACGGTCTATACGAGTAGCCTGCAGCAAAGCAAACGCAGTAATATTTTTTTAAAGTGTTACTTTGGAGCTTGCAGCAGGATGGAGTAATGCACAAAATTAAACATAATTCGAGAAACGGATCTTTGGCGAGGTGCTCTTCGAAGAACTTGTTAGCCCGCAAATCGATGCCCTGTTTCTTGCACTAGCCTATTCTCGAAGCATCGCGTTCCCTCACTCGGCCCTTAGTCGTAGCAAAACGAAACCGCCTTAATTCTCTTTTTCTACGCCCTAAAAAAAAAAAAAAAAAAAAAAAGAAGGAAAGGGACGTCGTTTTCCACTTTTTCGTCTGATACAATGCGGCCCAAAGCTTTAGTTCGACGTACAACGTGCTGACGTCGAACGAGACGGTCGCAACATTTAGGAGGGGCTTGATAACGGTGAGATATACCTATTCAAACCGCTAAACTACGTATAAAAAAAAAAAAAAAAAAAAAAAAAAAAACACGAGGTTTTGCAGTAGTCGCAAGAAAACCCGGAATACTTTTTTTTTTTTTTTTTTTTAGCGAGTAACAGGCAGATTGGCTATTTTAATAAGTTGTACCACTCGGCTATCAAGCCGCTCGTGAAAGTTGGTACCGTCGGTTTGACGTTAGCGCGCTGACCTTCAAGCTGAAGTTTTGGGGTGTCTTATATGGTACATGGGAGTAAGAATATACTTTTTTTGAGACAGAGTGTAGCCAAACATTCTTTTCTCTTTTTCGTCGTCGCATTGGCACGGCGAGCAAACAGGAGCCCCAGTGCGGCGCCGTTTTCGTTCGGAAGTTCAGTTCGCTCTTTTCTCGTGCGAAGCTGCGTGAAGACGACCGGAGCAGTTTCAGTGAGCGTCTGACTTTTATCATAGGGCGGGGCCAACCGCAACGAGCGCGTATCCACCGGGACAACAACGTCAGCCGTTACGCGAGCCCAAGATTCAAGGGAAAACCCCATTAGATAACGCGCCAATTCGGTCGGCGGAGCTCGACGAGCCGTCGTTAACTTCAGAACTTCGGCCGTCGTGACCACAACGAAAAGGACACGGCACACTTAGATGTGCCAAAGATTATTCGCGGCGCTAAAAAGGCGCGCGTGGGGCGATCATTAAAAAAAATTATCGCGGATGCATAAGTCTCTGCCCCTCCATCATAAAATAATAAGGACACTAAGCCAAATCGAAAGAAAAAAAATACAACAAAAACAAAGAGTTCCTTTCTTCCTCTTTCACATCGAGAAAAAAACACGAAGACCTAATACAAGACAAGGACGAAAGATTCCATTCTACCCAAGCTGACAATGTTGTGGAAGATACGTGCTCGGCGGACCAGTCATACATCTAGCTTTTGACACGTGATCCCGACTCCCGCCCACACCTACGCGCAGAGAGCGGGGTCACGTGACAAATAGGAGGCCGCTGATTGGTCCGGCGAGTGCGCATAGCTTCCACCGCGCTGTCAGCTAAAAATCGGGGTCACACCGCGTATACATCATACAAAACGACAGTCTGCAAAGATCAGTCATGGCGATATCCGTGGTTCGAATGCCGCATGCCAAGTGTCTCCTCGAACTCGTTGCCATACGGCATTCCAATCGCAAATCTCGCGGTGACTTGCGCTCGAATCTGTGTGCAGACTGTCTTTTGTATGGTGTATATGCAGTGGGAGTCCGGCTTAAAAAGGGCATGAAACGATATCAGTTTCGAATGTTCGTGACTTTACAAATGACAAGTCTGGCCAAAGTATACTCGCATGGCCAGCCACTATTTCGAAAGCCCTGGTCGTGGAGAAATTGTGATTATAAAAGGGGGACACTTTCTTCCAGTTTTGCCTTTTTAAAGCTCGATGACTTAATTGTGGGATCGAAACCGCCCGTCTGACGACAGTCGAGCACGGCTCATAGATTGGACACGAGAACTGCGTGAACACCCGACTTCGACTCGCAACAATCAATGCCTCGGCGGACACTAGGGTAGCAGTTAGTGTCCAACCACTGCGGTGATGAGAATAGCCGAACTCTAACAATGCCTGGAGATCAGCCAACCCCCGCGCCTGACTATGCTTATCGCTGGCAGCATCGGATTGGCACCATGCCACTTGGCCGCTTGTTCTGGCTCCGAATTGAGGGGAAGAATGATGAGCATATTTATTTGGCGACTGCTATTGTCTAGAAAGAAAGACTAAGGCAAGTTTATTCAGTTACTACTATTAGGAATTGATTCTACGTAGTATTTAGAGCAAATAGAAAAATCGTTTCATATCCCCCTCAAAGGGACACAAAGAGTATTCATGCTCGCCAATATTTTATTTATACGCGACATATGAGAGCCCATCGACCCCAGAGCACAATAGACCGATCTCACCAGCCAGTTTGACTACGCCACCGCTGCGTCAATGCATCGAGGGAACTTTAGTCTTTCTGCCCGTGCAACAACATCGCTGGAGTTCTGCGCGTGTGGAGCACGAGCCCTCGCATACACGGCCGTCTACCTCCCGTAAACTAAAGTTATGGAGGTGCCACGCACGCGCCGCAATATTAGCAATATCGGCCGGTTTGAGTCGCGCCCACTCTGTTCTCGGTGCTCACGTGTTGTTCTCTATGGGTTAGACACACACCAATTATATAATCAAAGTCATGACTATTCCAGTGTCCGCACTCAATAATAAAAATAGAAAAGTACACGATACCTTTTTTTTTGTGGTTTCTAAAATGCTGGAAATACGCTGATTGAAAAGAAAAAAAAAAAGTGGAGGAGAAAAGTGGAAGCACTTTGTGCATTCTCTGCGTAATTTACAACATGGCGTCGTGTCGCGGGCTGGACGGCTGAACTACTGTAGCTGAACGAAGCGGCCTAAGCGATGGCACTGGACGACGGGCGTGGGAACTCTACTTCGGACCTGTTGTTCGCGGTACCGGCAAATTTGTTTAGCTTACTTAGAAAGAAAAATCGTTCGCCGATCAAAACAATTAACATTTATTCCGTACGACACGACACGACCGACCTCCAAGCCGATTGGCAGAAAGATGTCGCCGGGTGGTCACCCCTTCTTTTGGCTGAAGACATCGCTCGTCTTACAAACACGAATCGGTAAGAGCTTGAAAAACGCGCAAACGTACGAAAACGCATGACAAACGCACAAGTCAAGCACTTCGTGTTTGTCTTTTACGTTTGTCGTGCGACGTACCACGTGCGCGTTTTTCGCCTGCGTCGCACAACCGCAAAAAAATATAAAAAAACCTAAAAAAACGCGGTCGGATGCAGCCACCGTGACTTCCAAAAACTCTCTTCACCTCAACATTTCTTCTTCCTCTCCAGTCCAGTTTCGGTTTCGAGCAGTTGCGTTTGGGTAGGCATAGTGGGTAGGCATCAAGGCGTCTAGCATTGATGTCTACCCACTTACCTTTCCATTAAACTCAGTTATAGCCCGGCGTCGTTCTGACGTGGCCACAACTCTTGCCCAAGAATCAGACGACTTGCTCGCCGCACAGCTTGGTGCCCGACTTACTTCACACCACACCAGACACTTCCAAAGAAAGACCGACACTCCCTTGCAGCTCTGCCGCCTTGGACGACCTTGCGGCCCAACGAGCAATATCGTCTCGTCAATCGCGGCTCAAGAGCAATTACCGATTCAGCCGCAAGCACCAGAAACCAGCGACTGACCTTCGCACCTTCTTTTCTCAAACACACAAAACAAAAATTAGACACACAGAACGAGGTAACGAGCGTAAAAGAATCTTTCCCCTCCTAGTTCCGAAGCGGCCAACGAGTGGTCCATTTCATAAAGTATGACAACGTCAAATCGTTTGACTCCGCCCCGCGGAATGAAACGTATTCGAGACAGCGCTTCCAGAACTTATGACCGCGCATGGTCAGAATCGGAATTTCCAATCAATGGGTGAACGCCGACGCGAAGGCGACCCACTTTAGCTTCTTGGGCGCCATAGACGAACCGACGGCGCGAGGCTCGACGACCGAAAGAAAATTACGACAATAATAAAAAAAAAAAAAAAAAAGAAAGAACAATGAGACAGGAGCGGGAAGGCATGGAAGCCACGCCACGCCCAGACACGTCCTCATAACTCACCTTCGGTCCGTGCGCAGGTCAACCTTCAACAGATTTTTTTTCTTCTTTTTTTTCTAGGGAGGCTTGGACCGGCCATATTTCATTGTGATGCAACATAAGCGCCGGTCACGGCTCTGGCGAACCCGCCGAGATTCGAAGTTTGAGCGGGCTTCAATTCTTTACGAACTTCTATAACGCGAAGTTCGATGAAAGTTTGACAAAAGTTCGACTAATAATACGCACAACGGAAAAAGAAAAAACGTCATAATAAAATTGCTGGCACCGCCTGACTGAGGACGTGGGGTGCAGCATTATAGAATATTAACTAATTTTGCTGTTGCATTGTGTGCACGTTCATATGATTATTCTCTAAGATTTTAAAAACGGGCTCTTTTTAAATAAATAATTTTACAAAAAACATTCTAGAAATTTCTAGGATTCGGGCAACCTTTAATGAAAAAAAAAAAAAAAAAAAGAAGGTGATTACTTTTACGCCGAGTACACATTGGCCATTATTATCTAAAAATTGAAGCAAGCTCGTTCAGAAATAAGTTTCTTTCGAAACGTTTTGTTTTTTTAAAGTCAGACAACGGGAATTAAGAACTTGTGTATTTTATGAACAATGCGTGTGTAAAGTGCGTGAGCTTGCCGTCTATTTTTTAGCTGCATAAGGAAAAGTCTTTTTGAGATGGCTTCATATAAGACAGATATGTTATCGGTTCGTGGCCTGTTATCGGTACGGTGAAGGACAGTCTGACCGAGTGAATGTTTCTTCAATAAAATCAGTTGTAAGTACAGCGCCCGTCCTTGTCGCGCGTGTTTCTTGTTTCGTCCTCACCTGTTTCAGTTCGCGCTTTTAAACTTGTAAAACAATGCGAACCAACTTGACCAAACTAACGTTTTATCGCACATTTGCTTGATATTGCGTACACGCGGGTAATTATTTTCTAGATTAAACTCTTCATAAACACGTTTTTCCCAGAATTTCATAATTTGGGCCGAAGTCGAGTAACACCGTTTAAGAAATCGAACTTCGTCGAATGTTCCCAAAAGTTCGAAGGTTCGCAGAACTGATCGGGCCTCAGCGTCGACAAAAAGTTCGCGACATTCCTATGGTATACCGCTCCGAAGTGGACCGCTTACACACACACCGCTGAAAGCACCTCCGAGGGCTTCGTTTGTAAGCCGCGGCGGCGGGAACAGTCGCCACAAGCTGGCGGGACTACCTTGAGCTGTCACCATGGGCGCTAAGCAGATCTGCGCTCCCGAGCGGAACGTTATAAACGATCAACGGAGATTTCTTCGTGGCGTACAGATTTTGTAGCGGCTGCGGCGTTATGATCGTCTGGGGAAATAAGAATTCAAGAGAGCCGCGACGTGTTCCAAGGTACGATCGACAAACTGCTACCGCTAGATTAATGTGGTTGTCTGGAATTTAGAGCCGCCCTGATTGTGTGACTTTTGTTATTTGTGCGCGTGCGTGCGTGCGTGCGTGCGTGCGTGCGTGCGTGCGTGCGTGCGTTTGCGTGTGTGTGTTGGCTAGTTGCTTCGGAATTCGTTCGGCGCTGCCGCAGGAACGCGGTTACGACGCACATCGGAACAAATTCCGTCCCAACACGCAGATGATCATCAACCTACCGCAGAGTTCACAAACATCCCTCCGCCGCTCTCGCCAAAAGAAACCACATAAGACGCGAGATTCGGTGAGAACAACAAAAGAAAGTGTATTCAAACTTTTCCTACCGGAAAACTCTCGAAAAACCGCGAGGAAGGAAGACTTCACCAGGCGCGTCTTTTTTCTTCGGGTGGAATGCCAACAGCAAACCATTACCTAAACAACGCCAGTATAAGAAAACGTGCAAGAGATAACGGATGACGTTAAGAAGGAAACAAGCACAAAAAGTAAACTTTCGCATCTAGGAAACTCCAAAAGAAAGAGGGCGAGAAACGCACGCACGATGGCTACAACGAATACGCTTCCGCGTGAAGACGAATCGGAAGGCACAACACAAAAAGACTCATATTCGCGAAGACGCCTCGCAAATTTTCCTTCCTGTAACAACGCTCGCGGCGGCGGCATCGGGGTGCAAACGAGGAGAGCGTTACGGCGAAAAATCATTGTACAAAAACAAAAACAACAACGTCATCGTGCGGGAACAAAAAAAAATACAAAAATAAAACAAAAGAAAGCGGGAGAGATTAGTAATTCACTTCAGAGGAGTCCCACTTACACCTGTGAGGCAATCGCTCCTCTTTCGATCTTCCCCACATCTTCTCCAATCAGATGGGAGGGGAAACGGCGAATAAAAGCGGAAACCACGACCGTCTCTCCTCTTTTTCTTTTTTTAAGGTATGATTTATGTGTGTGCACGTGTGCTTATATCTGCACTTATGTGCGTGTGTCAGCTAGCCGTGCAAATGTGTGCGTCCGAAACAAAAAACAAAAAATATTACTGACTCATCGTTCAATTTCTCTCCCTTCTTTCGAACCATTTTAAAAGGCCGGCACTGAAGCGGATTTTGAGATCGTATTTTTTCACGACGGAAAGTCAATCTACTCGCTCTAACCCTCCTAGGAAACCCAAAATTCCAATTATGCGCGGCCATTCTTTTTTTTTTTTTCATTTCTTTTTCCCTATTTGAAACGCGACCAAACATCGTGTTACGCCCCTTATTTCGGTATATATACACGACGTTTTATTTTAGCCTGCACGAATTTATTAAAAAAAAACGTGAAAAGTAAAATAGTGCGGTCTTGCTGGTGAGTTATGCGGAGAGTTCTGTCCTTTATTTATAATACCCTTACAAGCATGCTTTACATTCCAGGGGAAAAATAATTTAGGGGGCGAATCCTTCATTAACTTTTCTAGTTAGGAACAGTAAACACGTGGCTCCAATAAGAAACTTGTTGAACATCATCTAAAGCCATTCTAACAGTCGATTTGAGAAAGACTTCAAGCCCGTGCTTAGCGCGGGGGTGCGCTAAAGTTTCCACTCGTGAAACTGACACAACACTGGAGGTCAGGAAACGGGGATTATGATCTTTTCATCCGTGTTTTCTGACCATCAGCGTTGCGCCTGGTGCGCGAGTGGGAACTTTGAAGCACCCCCGCGCTTAATTAGGCACGTGCTTCGAGTCTTCCTAAAATTGACTGATACTATAGTGGTTTTAGATGATACTCAGCAAGTTCCTAACTGGAACCGTACGTTTGTTTTCAGGAATTAAGAAGTTAATTAAAATATTTTAGCCTACCCATGCACTTAGCGTGACAATAATCCCCCAATATTATATGTCCACGGCCCTATTACTCAACTGCCCACCAGAGAACGCATTCTTTTACCCTTCAAGGCTTTTTTTAATATTTTTTAAATATATTTTCGAATTAGAATAGACATCCGGTGTATCAGAATGGGGGTCGTGTCGCGATGTTTGGTGTGGTAATACGGATGATCGGAATTTCGAAATAAGACAATCTCGAAAACCTCTTCGTGTGGCCTTTGAGGCCTGTCAAACCTTTTGACGTAATATATTAGTGTAAAAATGTAATATACGATGGGTTCAAAGTGTGGTCACGCTAAGCTGAGTTTAATACAGCGGTACTCTTGACAGAAGATATGATTTTCTATAACGAAGTATGACAGTTAGGTACAAAAACTGGAAATCGAACAAGGAGTACAGTATTGAGTTTGACGTTCATTAAGGTAGCCATCGTTTACACAGGCACCAAAATCACGATCAGTGAACAGGTACGAATTTTTCTGACAACGACGACGGCTTCAGTGTTCGGGACAAAGACTTCAAAAATGAAATATAATAGAGACTTTGGATCATTTGTTTATATAAAAAAAGCATATAATTGAACTGTCGGTTAAATGTATAATTGCATCCAGATATTACTCAACCTTGATCTCATCCTCTCAACTTACGTCTCAAACTGCGAAGCATAGCCTATATAAATAACGCCACAAATCTGATTGATTACATATTTACTCGGACGGAGGGCAGTACAAAAGTTGACCCATTAATTCAGCTCGGTCGATTAATCTATCATTATTCTAATCGACGCTCAATACTTTTCTTTTCAATCAAACGACCCTCGCGGCATCGGGCTCAAGGACAAAGTCGCCTGGAAATGGTAGTTCGTTCAAGAAGAAAGAAAGACAAAGGCGACCGTTTGAAGCATTTAATTATACGCTCTATTCTCACGGGAGATCTCTTTTCATAAAGTAAACCATTACCTCATTAACGGTCGCGAGCGCGGTCCAACGGAAACAATGAGGGGGTCATGTCAAACTTCGGTGACAAATTACTTCATCCGCATGCACTCCCCGAGACGCTTTCACGGGACTCGCTCCCTGGGAAATCGCTAACGAACGAAATACTGCGTCCGGGTAATTGGGAAGAAAATATATTGCCAACTCGAAGGCCGTTAAAAGAAAACTGTAGAGATACGGGGCTGTTACAAACGTGTGCAATGCATACTCAAGGTAGTGGGAACCACTTTAACACCGCAGATGCCTGTGTAAACCTTGCCTTGCCGTTAGGCGACCAGGCCAGTCTGGGATTCGGTTCCAAACGTCGAGCACACGAACACAATATGCGTGGAAGAGGTCTAGGGGGAGGAGGGGGGGCATTTAAGGGGGGGGGGGGGGATATGCAAGTTACTCTTGCATAAAAAGTTGACGAATTTGGGAAACCGTGCCACTAAATCCCCTCCCAAATCTTTTTTACTACAATAACGTATCATTCGTGGTAATTATTAAGGAGGTGAAAATAAGGAGGACTCTTTCCGTGGCACAAATAAACAGTTGCGCGTCATTACACTTTCTCACGTTGCTCGTGGACGCTACGCTTGCAGGAGTGATTGGTGGATGTAAATGTGTGAAAGAAAACAACAAGAACAAAGACGCTACACGAAATTCCACTTATTAAGGTGAAAGCGTTATATGTCTCATCGCTCAGTTCTTGAGCGAAAACACGTCGGCGACGCCAAACGTACCAAAACCCATGGTTCACCACTGGACCCCGAGATGGCGTTACTTGTGCCAGAACCGGCGGAGGCGCGCGCGCGGCGCAAACTCAACGGGAGAGGAGGACACTCTCTTGCTCCCTCTCGGGCAGCGCTGAAGAGCGGGCGTGCGACATGCCGGCGCCGAAAGTGTGTTGTCAGAGAGCCCGCTGTCTTCGAAGGTTCGCGATCATCGGGATCGGAGCTTGGGCTTTCGCCTTCAAGTCGTCTTAGGGATAAAATAAGAGACCCGGCGAATTTTCGCTATAAAAGGACATTGGAAGCTCCCGCTTCCAATGTCCTATCGTAGATCTTTTAGTCATTTTGTTATTAGCGCCGAGATGTTTCAGTGGCGCCCTCTTATGGTATCCATCCGTGACGTCACGACTGGGAGTTGCCTCGCCGTCGCCGTGACGTCACCAGTTGTTATACTGGCTACTTACCACCAGGTGCGACGACGAGTTCGATGGTGTGTTTAAAAAGCACAGTGAAAGCTAGGAACCATCGCAATCCGAAACTAACACCGTCAAAGTTGACAATCTGTCAATGCTCATATGCCCATGGTTTGGCCAATGGTGAAAAGCTGACCGCAGTGACGCTTTTGTTCGCGCACATCGCTAATTGCGCCTAGACAGATGCCGAGAGACGCCAGTGAAGGACCGTGGCTCGTACATGATAGAGGACTGCAGTGCCGCTTTATGCTCGATGCTAGCATGGCATGGTCGTGTCTCACGCGCGCACTCGCGCCCCCTGGCTGAGAGAAACACGCCTATCACGTGCTTGCTACCTTCGGTGGCACTTCGGAGCGCGCGCGGCCAAATCACGATGAAGGCAACGAACGCGTGCCGGAGGCGGGGCTTCTACCGCGGACCTCATGTTGCAACACAGACCAGAGTAGGTCGCTTTCCGAGTTCCACTAAGCACCGATACACCGCGGCTTCTCAAATTTATTATTCTAAAAACACACGTCAAACAAAGACATTGAGAGAAAGGAAACGAAACTGAATAGGGGTGAAGCTAAGAAACTAAGGAACTAACAGCAAAAGAACAACAGCAAAGAAGTATTGACATGCGCCGAGTTTGATTCTCTCCGATCGGATCCGAGCGCTCGCAGCTCGTCAAAACAAAGCTTCGCGAATGTTGTACGTCGTCGATGAGGCGCTGTGTAACAATGGATCGTTCGGTGCGCCGATCATCGAGCCCTTGTTGAAAGAGGGCCGAGGTAACCGAGTGGCGACCCTTTCCCAAACCGTCCAGGACGAACGGAAGCCGGCAAACACTGCGCGAGATTCACGCAAACACACACACACGCAAAAAAGAGGAAAGCAACGAAGTAAAAACAATACGAAGCTCCCCGATACACGTTAGCTTTGGCCGTGGGCGATCCAGTTTGCGTTCCCAAAAAAACAAATGAAAAGCGTTCAAAAAGTACTTTCTGTCCAATGCGTGGTCGTTGCGTGACAACTACTACGCATTTTTTGGATAGCGAAAGGCGTCCATTAAACGCCAGACGCTGCTCAATGCGATAACAATTAACTCAGAAAAAAAGCAAAAAAAAAAAAAAACTGCCTCTTCTAATATGTTGCGATATTGCGTAACATTTTTTAAAGTCTTATTTCTTTTACTGCTTTTTTGTTTAACATTTTTGTCCTCTAGCTTCAATCAGTAAATCTGCAAACCTCTTTTCTTTTTTTTCGTTGTATCCTAGTCATAGAGTTTCTGTTGAATTTATCGCGCCACAGGTTTCCAAGGAACAGCCGCACGGGCGAGGAAAAGTTAACGCTGGTACTCGGCATTGAAACTATAGCTTATAATTTATAAAGAACCACTCCGGCATTATATGCACAGCCCAGCAAACTTTTATCTTGCGAAATGCAACCTTAGCGGCGCTATAATAATCCATTATACCCCAGGCACACCACGTGACTTATCGATGAAGAAAAAAAAAATAATGAACGCACGTAGCACAACCTAGTGCAGTTTATTTACTTGACTCGAAAATATCTGCCAGCTGAATTGCGCATCCGTTAGTGGAGTAAGCTTGCGCAACTAGTGCTCTCAATCGTTTGCGTTGTGCGCGTAAGGTTAACCACTGAATAAAACCAGAACGAAACTGAAAGCCGTCTTTCATATGTTGCCACTTCGTGAGCTTCTATTTGCGCGCTACAAAATCGACAGGATACAATCAACACGTCCACCGCCACTTCAGATACACCCTTGGATATTTATTTATTTATTTATTTAGGAATACTGCAGGCCAATTGCGGCCCAAGCAGGATTGGGGGTGACAAAAGTCAAGTAAAAAAAGAAAAAACGCAACACCAGGTAATCCGTAAAATGGGAGAGGGGAACAGGGGAAAAGTATGCAAAAATTGTAATAAAGCACATGTAGTAGCTCACAACAAAGTTGGGAGGGGTGGCGGTAGTGGGGAACAGGAAAATAAAACACAATGCAAAAAGTTACACATCAAACAAACGCTCAGTCGACTCCAAAACATTGTCAGATATAAATATGTGATGAGGTAGGTTGTTCCATTCTGTTATGGTTCTGGGAAAGAAGGAGTACTTAAATGCATTTGTTCGAGCGAATACTGGAGTTATTTTATGCGGATGGTCATGCCTTGTGTGCCTAGTCGAGGATGGGTGAAGAAAGGACGACGATTCAAGCCGGAGTTTTTTAAACCAGAGTTGATAAAGAAATTTTAGTCTAGCTAGCTTCCTTCGTGATTCAAGAGAGATGATGTTGTTGCTTTGAATTAAGGCAGCAGGTGAATCATGCGGGTGGTAGCGATTAAATATAAAACGAGCTGCTTGCTTTTGAACATCTTCCAGTATCTTGATATCTTTTTTTGTGAATGGATCTCAGACTGTACAGGCGTATTCTAACTTCGTTCTTATCGATGTGTTATAGGCTAAAAGTTTCACATGAGAAGGCACGTGCTTAAGCTTGTGCCTTATCATACCTAGTTTTCGACGGGCAGCTGCACAAACGTGTTCAATGTGTGAGGACCAAGATAAGTTGCTAGAAATTGTAATACCAAGATATTTAAAGCTCATCGTCCGAGAGATGTAGTTATCACCAATAAAGTATTCATACTGATGAGAGGACTTTTTGTTAGTGATGCGCATGTACAAGGACTTTTCTTGGTTAAGCTTCATCTCCCAACGATCGCACCAGCTAGAAACTGCATTAAGACTTTCGTTCAGAACAACTTGGTCCCTAGTAGAGTTAATATCCTTGAACAATAGACAGTCGTCCGCAAATAAACGAATACTCACGCTTTTATCTATACAAAAAGTGAGGTCATTAATAAAAATTGAAAAAAGAAGAGGGCCAAGGACACTCCCTTGCGGAACACCCGAAATTACAGGAAGAGGATCAGAATGGTGACCGACTACATCGACGAATTGTTTTCGCATTTGAAGATAAGCTGAAATCCATTGAACAACTGTGCTGGGAAGGCCAATCTCATTTAGTTTGTATATAAGACCGGAATGAGGAACTCTGTCGAAGGCTTTGCTAAAATCAAGGAAGATGACGTCGACTTGACCAGGCCTATCTACTATAGAAGCAAAAGAATGAATAGTTGAAATGAGCTGAGTAGTAGTAGAAAGTCCCTTTTGGAACCCATGCTGAAAAGGCGAGATTATTTCATGTTTATCGAGGAAATCATTGATGTAATTAGAAATTATATGTTCCAGTAGTTTGCACAAAGAGCTGGTGAGTGAAATTGGGCGATAATTCGTTAACATCGTACGGTCTCCTTTTTTAAAAACGGGTACAATCCGAGCAATTCGCCAATCTGAGGGAACAACGCCGCATGAAAATGACATCTGGAAGATAACAACAAGGAATCTAGAAATCCACTCAGCGTAACGACGAAGAAATGCATTTGGTATATCATCAGGACCATTTGACGATTTAGGTTTGAGGTTAAGTAACATAGAAAAGATCCCTTCAAACGTGATGAACTCTGAGCTTATCTCAGCTTCTTCGTTAAAGGAGGAATGTCTAGTGTAAGACTTCGAGAACACTGACTGAAAGAAAAGATTGAACTCCGTAGCTATTTGTTGTTTGTCGTGAACCAACATTTCCCCAATTTTGACATAATCGACAGTTTTTTGTTGATCTGAGCTGAGGTGTCGCCAAAACTTCGCTGGATCTGTTTTAAGGAATCGAGTGAGTGTATTGGAATGATAGAACTGCTTACTTGTGCGAATTTTAGCTGCCAGTGCTCGCTTTAGGCAGGGGAGGGAGGAACTGTGAACTGGACTTCTACGGTTTCTTTTTACTTTCCGTACTAGATGAATTATTTCGCGTGTCATCCAGGGGTTTTTGCGGCGCACATATTTACTTTTATTAGGAATAAAGTTTCGAAGACACACATGACAGATATATTTAAATTTATTCCACAAATAATTAACGTCGTTCCCAGAAAATGTATCTAAGGATAACTCAAGGTAATCTAGAACAGATTCGTCATTCGCCCTAGAAAAGTCTTTAATAGTTTTGCGCTTCTGAGCCACAAAATCATCCGAGCTGCCCATGAGGCAGGAGAAAGAAACAAGCTTATGGTCGGACAAACCATCCTCCACTGATACCTGTACCTCAGACAGAGACCTACTATAAAGGACAATATCTAAAATGGACGATGAATCACCCCGGACGCGTGTGGGTACATTAACTGCTTGAGAAAGGTCACAGGCAAACGCAATGTCGAAAATGGTTTGATCAGAGGGTGAGGAGGATGATAAATTATGCCAATCAACGTTAGGTAATTTAAAATCACCAACCAATAGCATGCAGCTCTTGGAATACTTGAGTATATAATCATAAAGCCTAGCCAGGTATTCATTGCTTGATGAGGGTGAGCGATATACAGCGATCAAGATGAATGACTCCTTTCCGTAAGTAACACGAAGACACAGACTTTCATGATCAATTATTTGATCTAGCACTACAGCAGATAGGCTGCTTTTTAAAATGACGGCTACACCGCCACCACGGGAGGGTCTATCTCTTCGGTATATATTGAATGAACCAGCAACTATATCATGGTCATCGATTTCATCGCTTAGCCACGTCTCAGTTAATACTGTCACGTGAGGATCGTGACAAAGCATTACACTTTCAAGCTCCACAGTTTTGTCTATTATGCTTCTGGCATTAATGTTTAGAAGGCGCAAGTACTGTGGTGGAGAGTGCCGGTGACGTCACGTGTTTTCTGGTTGGTGGTGCGTAGATGAAATTTTAACCCGTGCGTTCTTGCTGTCATCCCATATAAACGTGTCGTCATCAATGCGAAGTTTATCGTTAACCATAAAGACACGCCTTCCATCAGCTTTATCACTCCTGGCACTCTCCCACAGCAGCTTACGCTTTCGAAGTATGCAACGTGAATAGTTATTTTCAATAAAAATGTGCGTGCCTTTTAGTTTTTTAGCGTTCTTCAGAATGGCCTGCTTTTCGTTATAATCTTGGAGGTACAAAATGACCGGACGATTAGCTTTCTTTCGACCGAGTCGGTGAATTCTACCAATTGAACAACATTTCACATCAAGTTTCTTCTCAAACAGTTCCCCGACTACGTGATCTTTAAGCTGAAGGTCAGTTTCATTATTTGGCTCTAGTAATCCATAAATCACTAAATTAGAGCGACGACTACGGTCCTCAAGATCAACAAGTTTTTCAGTTTGTTGTGCTGTGTTAGTCTGGAGCAAACTTAACGTGCTGTCGAGACCATCTATTTTGGATGTAGAAGAGCTAATGAGTTGCAGGAGTCTTTCCAGCTCAGTTACTTTAGTACGAAGGGAGGCTATTACTGCATCGGAAGCAACTAGCTGTGACTTCAAGTCGTGGATACCATTAAGGATCTCAGCTTGTCCTTTGAGAATGTTATCTAACATGCAATCACTGTCGGGGCCAGGGTTTGATTCAACGTCCCCACAAAGCAGGAGCCGACAAACAAGAAAACAATCATACATGATACACATACAAGTGCCTGGGCATGGCAAAATAACAAGAAACCTATTGCTAGATCTTACTGAGCAATGTGCGTAACGAACCTGAACAACAGGTCAGACAAGGACGGAGATGACGAGGCAGTTGCAGGGCGTCGGAGCGGCGGCGGCAGGCCAGCAGGGCTAGCGAGACCGCAGCAGAATAGGAACGCCTGAACAACGAAAAGGACGGATTCGGTCAGCATCGTGGTTGGTTTCACTTCGCCATGCCCAATGAACTTGAAGTGCTGTAGGCCGGTGTTTATAGCTCCCGCCGAAGGTGACGTCACTGATCGCAGCGCCACGCCGATGTCGATGAGAAGATAGGGTTCCGGCAGGCGTGAAGGTACTGGCATGAGGTCAGACAAGGACGGAGATGACGAGGCAGTTGCAGGGCATCGGAGCGGCGGCGGCAGGCCAGCAGGGCTAGCGAGACCGCAGCAGAACAGGAACGCCTGAACAACGAAAAGGACGGATTCGGTCAGCATCGTGGTTGGTTTGACTTCGCCATGTCCAATCATTTTTATAATTTTCATTATTAAGCGAAATTATATTAAAAACAAAACACGAAGCTTGGCTTCGCACTTGGAAAAAATTAAAAGCCTATAGTGCTATGAAACAAAAATATTTCTCGTCGACAGAAACAAAGAATAAAGGCATAAAACGTGCAAGCAGTCGTAGAACGTATTACTATGTCACATCTCCACGCCGCGTTTTTGCGCAGGCCGAGTTTCCAACGGACGACAGGCGACGCATTACGCACACGGCCAAGCAAAGAGCGCACAAATGCTCATTCAACCGCTCCCACACAAGAGCAGAGGGACCAAGCACAGAAAGCAAAAGCCACACCACACGAAACAACACTAACGAAACAACAACAGGCGTGGGACAAACGACAACCGAACCAAACACAAGAAAGGCGTGGGACATACGACAACCGAACCAGCCACGAGAGAAAACAAAATCTCCAGCGAGCTCAAAGCCTGTAGGAGTAAAAAAAGAAAAAGGAAAAGTCAGAAGGGATAGCCATCGCTCCAATTGCGCGACATCGCAGATGGTGTGTGTGTGTGTGTGTATGCCAGACAGATATCCCCCGCCACCACCACAACTCGAAGCTAAGACTTTATGGCCCATTGTTGTAAGGCGACAGAGGCGCCGGCGAGGCCTTAGCGAAGACAACGACGACTACAACAATGCTCCCTCCCCACGAGTCGGCTGGAAGATCACACGACACAAACACTGAGAGGCAAATAAGAAACGATAAAAGAGAGGCTATCGTTCGTTCCCCTTGGTGACCCGACCCCATGTAAGGGTCGACCTGTCGGGTATACAGTGTGTTAGCGTTTGTGCGAGTGGCCGTGTGCGCGGTGATTTTGCCCGACACTTGTCTCGGCTGTCGCCCCGAAGACCCGGAGCGACAGATTGACAAAGAGCACTGTGGGAGGTGCACTTGTTACGCTATTGTCAATGGCGAGCGTGCGGTTTTGCACAATGCAGAGAAATGTATCAGAGGGGACGAATCGCTGTACTCTCAATTGGTGTGTACCAGATTTCGTAGAAAACGTTCTGGATCTCGGCAAACATCGCACGGACGTTGTGTATTTCCGTGTTTTCTTTGAATTCTTTCTGAACGCCCGACTTTGTGCCTCTTGTGACCGAGAGTATATAAGCACGTTATCCTTTTCCGCGACGTCAACGTCAATTGTAAGGGAAAACCCTTTGTTGCGCCATAGCTTGACCTCAGAGACGAGGTTCAGTTGATTCAGTCTAAATGACTGAATCGTGGAGCATGACATAACGCTCCATCAAGATTTAAAGACGATCAACAGGTAACAGGTTTAAAATTTGCGCAAGTATCTTCCCTGGGAAAGTTGCCAATAAAGAAAACAAGTGCTCTAATGTCGATATCACCCCAAGTTCTGAACCTCGTTGCAATGGCTTTAAAGAAGGAATCTCGAAACGTTGGACCTCATAAGTCATAACGTTACTAAAGGTTTGCGGTCTTACCCAAGATTTTTCTTAAGGGTATTTGTTTTTTACGCGGTGGAGCAAGAAGAAATACTCCAAGCAACTACTGTAAACAACTCGATGCGTCCATCAGAAAAAAAAAAACAAAATTGGGGTGTGTCTTTGTTTATACCAGTCTAGAACTTAGTCTGCCTCAACGGGCGACTTGTCTCCCAGCTGTAGATCAGAAATTTAGCCAGTGCGGTACAACCGCTAGCCTGGGGTCTTCAACGTTCACAGCGCAGTAGTGATACACGACCGCACGCCGGTACGATGCTCATCTAGATCGAAACGGGTGGCATGGGGATTGAACTCAGGATTCCTGGGTTCTGCAGCGCGAGCGTTCGTTCCACGTGCTCCGAGCTGGTGTGCGCTAGCCCTCCCAGGCACCGATCCTCATACGCGTGTGCCACTTGTGAATGACAGTGTGCGTGTGCTTTTTCGTTTTGTTTTTGTGAGCAAATGTGTGCTTATAAATTAATGGGCTGAACTACAAAATTTTTTAATCAGTGAAAATAAACAATTTCCGACCTTACGGCAAACAAAAAAAAAACAAAAAAACAAAGGACACATTGCAGCCAAAAATTGATTTCAGGCAGGAACGGCCATCCCGTGGAACACCCGTTAAGCGATCGATACACAACTGGCAAAACACAACCACCGCTTTAAGTTACCGTGGGACGTAAACTGCTTCGCAGTTGTGCTAAGCCAGCACAAAACCACATATAAAAACAACCTCGACTACGAAACAACGACGCCGTCATTAGAAAAGGAGGTATAGCAGTCTTAGAGTGACCTAATAATGGGATAATAGTTACGCAATAAGCCCGCCAATTAATTGGAAGATTAGCGTCCTACCACCGAAGCCCCAAGTGGCTTTATAGAAATGAGGCCTTCACCCGTGAGCACCCACGCCGAGTTTGCCGGCCACTTAACGCGCGCGAGCAAACAATGGTGGCTGGCAAAGTGCTCGACGTTGCCAAACCTGTTCACGTCGTGTTCGCAAAGGAACTGAGAGCCACTCAATGTTTTGGAGTCCCAGGCTTGGCCCGATAAGCAATATTTCTACATGTCATTTTCGGACGTGCAATGCTTCAACATGCAATGCTCCGACATACAATGTTCTGACATGCAATGTACCTCTATAAAAAGTTCCGAAACGCAATGCTTCGGCATACAATGTTGCGATATGCAATGCTGCGACATGCAATTTTTCGACATTCCATGTTACGATACGCAATGTTCTGACATTCAATGTTCCGCCCTGCAATGTTCTGAGATATAATATGATCCGACATCCAACGTAAATACATTCAACGTTACGACATACAATGTAGTGACATGCAATATTCCAAGATGCAATGTTACAACGTGTAATGTTCGGACAACCGATGTTACGACATTCAGTGTACCGGCATATGTTACAACACACAATGTTTCGACATAAAATGCAGCGACATCCGATGTTCTGACTTGCGTTGTTCCGTACATTGTTACAATGTACAATGTTTTGACAAACATGTCCGACATCCAACGTTAGGTTATGCACTATTCCGACATGTAATATTCCGAATTATATAAAATATTTTCAAGAATCTAGCAAATAATATATCACTACGGTTTATAATATTAAAATATGACATGCAATATTTCGAAAAATGTCCAACATCCAATGTTAGGATATGCAATATTCCGAGAGGAAATATTCCGATGTGCAATGCTCCGACATCCAATGTTAAGACATGCAATGTTCTGACATGCAATATTTCGACATAAAATGATCCGAAGTGCAGCACTGAGACATTCAATGTTACAACGTGCAACGTTTTGATATGCAATGTTCCGGCATACGATGTAGCGACCTGCAATGTTCCGACATGTAACGAGGCTCCGAATTGATGCTATACCCACCTCACGAAGAGACTAGGTTTTAATGGCATTATGCGACGAAGATTACGTGAGAGTAACCAATGCACTTTGAGACTTTGATCTGCAGAGTAAGTCCTTCACTTTACGGTACAGGATTCAGAAGACAGTTTTCGCGGCTTGGGCATAGCATCTAGGCCCACGCAACGATTCTCCGCAGCGCTAGAAGATCGGGTACGCAGGCACGCTGCTGATACAGTATTAAACGCAATCTCTAGTTTTGGGTTTTAGTAACAGTTCTACTTAACGAAACATATTAAGAGACGACTTCCAAACATCACTGCATGCAACACTGCGCGCGTTGCATTATGGGACGTCTTTGGCCATGGAGAGGCCAGTGGCACGGTTTTGATTTCGAGTGCCCCATTGAAAAAGTAGTGCGTCTCAGCACTTCATGACAATAAAGTCAGCGCTCGCTTGGAATGCACCCATTCATCTTCGTGAAAGCCCCCGTTAAAACACGGACCTCCAACAGACGTAGGTGCTTGCCAAGGCTTAGCGAAGAGTAGGAGTAAGTCCTGTAGCGTCGAATACCTTTCCGGCGGCCTGACTACACACTCCAGGGTGCAGCATGACCATCCCGTGTCACGGATAACCTAAAAAACCCGTTGAGGAAAAGATGAAAGAGGACGACAGGCCCAGTATGCATCTTCTATATGCCGTCGTAGCCCTGTTTACACGTTCAAAAACTTTGGCACGTGAGGAGCCTAAAAATAAAAAAAACTTTTTAGCATTTTATTTATATTGGTAGGCAACACCTGCAGTACTGTAAATTTAAGGAAAGCCACATTCGAAAATGCATGCACCGTACTCGGTCGTGACCGAATGTCGTGAAGTGAGGTTGGCAAATCGAAACCGAAACTTACTGGCCAAGGGGTTCCCAGATGCATTGCACAGCATTATACGCCGCTAGGATCGCTTCGATCTTGCGAGAGGTCTATTGGGTTTCCACTTTGGGGCTTGGAGCTGAAACAGCGATAAATGTACGCCAATATTAGTATTGCGTATCTAGGGTATACCTCAAACCAACACCCCTAGAAGACAAAGATTGCCCGCGCATTACGTCGCGTTAGCGGCTCACCGACCCGTGCGCCCCAAGCGGCAAACACGCGAAACCTCGACGAAAGTCGCGACATTGCGGCATACGCGTCTGTCTTGGTGTCACTTTACTGCGGTTGATTGAACGCCATTTCATCGAAACAGGTTTTATAGAGAACGGGCACGTTTTATTGAAGAGGAGGCTTACGCCATTTTTTTTTCTAAACTGGGTTTCTCTATAAAGGGATTCGATACACTCGGGTAGGTAAAACGGCGTGAGCTAAAACAAGCTTCTCTAAACCGCATGCCTCCGCTTGGGGTGTCGCCGTGTGCTAGCGACGCGTTCGTTGTGAGTCGCGGCACAGGCGGCGTTGCCTCTGCGCAGACGCACTAGTGATGAAAGGGGGGGGGGGGGGGGGGGCAGGGGAGGGTGTCATGCCCTTTATTTCTTATGGGGTGTCGCGTTAGCCCTTTGAAATGTAGAAAGCTAGCTGTCAATCAATTAGCGAACGTATATGGAATCAAAAGCTCCAGTCCCCACTTAAACACCGGCCTTTTAAGTGGGGGAAAAAATCGAAAAAGAAGTCTGCAAGTGCGAAACAAGCTTACACTTAATTCGCGACGGCATCGCCCCAAAACCGACTGGTCCCCGCCAGCGTATCACGACACCGATCCAACGCGACGGGAACAGCGTGAAACCCGAGCGCCTTCGGGATCATCCCCCATGGGCACGAGCGATAACCCCCCCGCCTTGTCACACGCGCCACGTCCGCGACATAAGTGTCGGAGCCCTCTCCCTCGCCCGCTTTCTCGCTCATTAAGAGCAAGGTCGGAGCCCGTTTTTACACCGCACGGTGCGCGACGGTAATTAAGGAACGGGTTTGGGTCCTTTTTTTTTTTGTCTTTCATTTCTGCGCTGTCCACCTCTCGGCGCGCGACGGCCGCTTAACGGGAAAACCGCTGGCGTCCCGCCGAGCCGCCGGAAGCGGAGCGGGCGATCGGTCGCCGCCTCGTTCGAATCCCTGCTTGAAACGCTAGGTCACCGCCTGTTTACAAACAAGCCCGCGTTCGCTCACACCGGGTGCGTGCACTGCGCGTGTTCGGAAACAAGATTCGCGCGAGGGGAAGCGTCTGCGCATGCGCGGTGCCGACAGCAGCGCCGCCACAGCGGCGTGACGTCAGAGCCTCGCGCAGGTGTATACGGCGAGCAAGTGAAGAGGAGCAGATGAGGCACGGTGAGAGGGAGAGCTCACGTGTGCGACGAAGCTCCGCCCCCCGCAGGTGCTCTTCGGTCCGGTCTAAACGAAATCTCAGCCTTAATTTCCTCGTTAACGCGTCTAAAAATCGTTAGTTGACAAAAACACACACACACACACACGCACACGCACACGCACACGCACACGCACACACACACACGCACGCACGCACGCACGCACGCACGCACGCACGCACGCACGCACCGGTGGCGCCGAGGCGAGAGCGCCGGCCTACGGATCCCCAGGTGGCGGGTTCGAATCCCGACCGAGGTGCCCGCAATATGACGGAGGCTTATTGCGGAGAAGGCGCCGTGTAACCGAGCTTTCGGTTGCACGTCAAAAGATCCCCAGGTGGTCGAAATTAATCCTCAGTCCTCCGCTGGGGCGTGCCAGATGCCCGTCGTAGGTTTGGCACGTAAAACCCCCAAATTTGGCTTTTTGACACACGCACGCACGCACGCACGCACGTTTCAAACGTCAAAGGCATCGCTTCTTCCCCCGACAACCAAATCTTGCAAGAGCTACAGCGCGCGGAGTATGAACAATGCGCAAAACTCTTCTTTTTGTGGTGACAACACGTCTACGCATTTCCTCTTCCCTTTTTCAAAGGCTTAAAGGGACCATGAAAGGAATTGTCAACTTCTTCCTCCTTAGCTTTAATTCTCAACTCAAAAGCGAAATGAGAAACCACGTGGTCGCGACGTGCTTGGGCACCGGACACGAGGACTCCAAGCTTCCACCGTGCTTTTAAAGAACACCATGGAAGTCGTCATTTGCAAGTGATTATAACTGCCGTCAAGGCCAGGAACGCGAATCCAAACATTCGTCGGCGGATTGATTGGCGACGAGCGCGTACATCCGAGTGACGTAGTTTTCGTGTCCAATGCGTGAGCTAAGGTCAGCTGACGTGCTTTGTGTACCTCATATGTATCATAGTGAAAAGGCGGAGAGCTTTTGAAAGAAAGGAGGCAAGAAATAGTCCGCTATATTTTCAGACTTTCGTACCGAAAAGTAGGCTTTTGACTTTCTACCCTCTCTCCTTTGACTGACCAAACCACATGCGACAAGTAAAATCCCAATATAAAATCATCATACCCCAGCCCGAAATTAGTTTCATGGTCCCTCTAACTCCTCGTTCGCAGACAACAAGTTGATTTCCGATAATCGTAGAGAAACGTAAGACAATCTTTGCCTAGCAGAAGACGCCGGCGTTCGGTGCCCGAACGACAAACCCTAAAGCCACCGCTCCCTTTGCGCAAAACGTAGACGACGGTCTTGCTCGCTCTCACTGGAGGAATGCGGCTAGACGTGAAGACAAGTCATACCTTTGTCCCTACTCACTGGACCAAACCAATCAGGGCGAGCAAGTTCGTCGTCTGTTCCTTGTGCAGAAAGAGCGGTGGCATCAAGATCTGGTGTTCGTGCGCCGAACTCCGGCGTCGACTGCTAGTCCAAGCAATAACTGTTTCTTTTAAGTTGCCTATGGCTCTTGAAAATTCATCGGCTCTTTACGAATGAGTGCCTTTGAGAAAAGCGAAAGGAAAGACCTCAAAGGGTACGTAGTTTTTGTTGATTTACAACTGCCAGACGCGCATCAGACAGTAGACGTCGAAGGATTGACTAAAATTCTTATACCTAATTGTCAATGCCAACTTAAAAATGAACAAAACCAACCGTCTAACCACGGGTAACAAGAAGATCGGAACATTTGTGAATGAGAAAGTTTGCTGCGGCAAATAATGCATCTCACCAGCGATTTTGGCCGCGAACTATTCGAAAATGGAATTTCTTGGCGGCTGACGTTGTTGCGTTGTGCCTCTGTCTTCGTTCTTATCTCAGATTGAATAGAAAATGTTTCTTAGATCATATAGAAAACGTGTTCAAGTTTTGTTGTGCACTCGCTTATTTTATTTTTTTATTTTAATTTTACCTGCGCTGCTATTCATTCTGTCTATGTCATCTATTCGGTCTGTAGTTGTGGTTTTGCCGGGCTTTTGTTTTTCGCGTCGGTGCTGGTAACACAGCACACAGTCTTCCCTTAAAAATATTGTACGCACTTTAGTGCAGCAGAGAACTGCCGATAGCACTCTCTTATTCGTGTTTTTCTGTGTCAGTACCAATCCTCCTACAGCTTCGAGGAGGTACGCAGTACTATAGGAAATCAATAAATAAAAGCAAATGAGAAACCAACGGCCGAGATGCCGTCCATTCTCCAACCGTCGAGGAGCACACAGCAGCGGGGGTGAAGCTTCCTCGCACACGTGAGTCGATGGAATAGGCCATATGTATATACAGCAGGGTCAAACGCACACCCACATGGTGTCTGTCATGTTCCTGTACGTGTTCCATCGTCGCCGAACCAATCGTGTACAGGGAAGGCCTAGCGATTTGCGCTTATCGCACTGTTCGATGGGTCCCATGCATCAGCTCGTATATAGCGTCGGCTCCTTCTGGACGTATGGTGAAAGGGAGAATATAGTATTACAACGAACTGAAAGAGCCGATCATGAAAATTATGGAGCGGAACAGTATGCGCGTACATCTCACTGCTGAGCTCCCCCAATCTCATGCGCGAAGGACGCGTTGCTGCTGACTTGCGCGCCGCGTACACCGACACGCGGTTCCGACGTCACGCCGCATGGACAGACGCTTCTCCTGGTGCAAATCTGGTTTCTGTGCACGCGCGGCGGCGCCCACACCCGGTGTGAGCAAGCGCGGGCTTTTTGTAGACATCACGTTGGTGTAGTATATTGCCGCGCGCAGGACCATGCAAGCAGCACCCGGTCACGGTGTTTCAGAAGATTCGCGTTCATTCTTACTCGGGGCGTAACTTTTATCATTTCGTCTTAGTTTCCTGTTCTCGAAAGTGTCGGTTCATTCTCGCCCCGAGCGCGCGACGCTCGAAGCTTCTTTGCAGAATTTTCGAGATAGTCACGTACACTAGATAAGGAGCTGCGCGTGACCTTGTCGAGTCAGTCTCGCACTCGCTTGCAGCTACGCCGCCAAATCGACGCCCGCTTTTCTGCTGCCTCGGCGCTCGTTCTTTATTTTCGTTTGGCACAAGTTTGACGATTAAACCTTTATTTTCGGTTCACTGTTTATCATTTCGTCGCCTTCATTCGTGACAATATACACAAGGGCCAAACGCAGAACACAACAGACAAGGGCGGTTTGTAAATGTAACGACACCTTAAGGATAAGCGAGCCGGTGGTTATTGACATGAGGGACGTTTAGCAAACCGTTACCGCGCTCCGCGTACCGCACTACCGGAGCCTTTGAAGCATGCATTTAAGTGCGCGCCCGGGTGCTAGCGTGACGGCGGGGAGCGTGGGCTTAGAAGGATGCTTCAAAGGCTCCGGTAGTGCGGTACGCGGAACGCGGTAACGGTTTGCTAACAGTCTCCAATGAGAAATATCTGAGGAATATGTGCAAACGGGTATTAATTTTTTTTATATCTTCCCCGTTTTTGGGTTTGTGTCAATACGGGGTGCGTGTATTCGCGTTTTAGACAAGTGTTTTCCAGAAACTAAACTTCTAGTGAATAGCTCAGTGCATGCTATATATTGGCTAAAAAGGAATAATTTATTAATACCAATGTAAAAAAAGCTTCTATTTAAAACGAACATAATTTAAGGGACTCGGTCAGCTTTTAGTAAGTCTGCTATTCGGAAGTTCTAATATAAACTCCCACATTTTATATTTTTGTCTCCTTTTTAAAGCTACATTGGTAGCTAAGACTGTACACTAGAAATCGTGTGTTGTTACAGTAAATGAGAACGAACCAAATTCAACAAATCTATAAAGCAAAACACCACTCCCAAATTCAGTCGACATTTACATTTTTCTTTTTTCTTTTTGAGCTAAGCTTGTTTATGAGCCCTTAAACAGAAGAAAAAATACCTCCCACCATTTACTTCAATATTTCTATACAAAACTGAATAAAAAAAATTTCTACGTCGTTCAGCGTTCCACAAAAAAATGTAGCAGTGTCCGTTACAGTTATGTCAGAGCAGAAAAGCAACGGCGGCGTTTCCTCTTTCATCCATAAAACACGAAAAGCGCCCCAAGAACTCACGTCGCTCGCAGCCCCATTTCAGCCCAGCAGTGCGGGCGGATAAAAAAAGGCGTCGGCGCTGATTGATTAATTGAGCTTTTATGGCGCAGCAGCAGCCGCGACTCTAAGCTACATAACACGCCCAATTGCGGTTTTTCTCCATCGTCCTCCGACAAAGTTACCGCCTCTTCGATCGGCCGCCTCGCGGAACCGTTTACAGTCGACGCCGCCGGGACCACGTCCGCGGAGGGCTACGGTCCTGACACGCGGTAGGCAACCGTGTCTTTATGGTTCGTTAATTACAAATTATCGCCGTTCCTTATCGCGTTTCTTCGAACCGTTACGAGGCTGACACAAACCGCTCCGCAAAAACCGATCGGGGATGTATGTCAGGGATGGACAGGAGGCTGAATATCAATTTGTAAAGAAAGAAACACAAAACAGTGATGCCAGGCGGTCTGACCCCCGAGCTGGGTACGGTGTAATTAAAGTCTCATTAACTCTAATAAAGGACCCACTGGCGAGTCGCACACACATTATGCCCCTCGTGCACCGCTGAGCACGCCAGAAGTGGTGACAACTTCGGAAGAGTCCGCGGGCGTATTCGACTGATATGCGGGGTGTTGATTACCGTTGGTGCGTTGTGTCAAATATCGCGAGCATCGGCGCGATGACAGATCACCTCGCTGAAATAACATCACGCGACGAAAGAGGTGTTTCTCGGAAGGCGAAATCATCTATCATTTCACCTTCACGCGTGGTCGTGCGGCGAAGCCTGGTGCTTCGCCGAAAAGATATCGCGTATAATGATCAAATCCCCGGCACGAGCATTCTGACGTCATCATAGTGAGACCAAGCGCAGACACCGATTGGACACAGCCTCGTATCCAATCAGCGGAGAGTACGAGTCCCGGCCGAACACAGAAGCAGCACTCGTATCCAATCGGCTGCCCCGCGCTGGCCGCAATTGCAGGTGGCGCCGAAAAATTTAGCGTCCTTCGGTGTTGAAAATAGCTGCTGCAAAACTATGTCTGTCGTCGTGCCGCTCAGAAGTGTTATGTTTTAAAAGCATGCAAGAATATACAGGACGTTCTCGACAAAAGAAAAACGTATTTCTCGCCCGGGGTAAAAAATTCACAGGGTCTCTTATGTTATCTCTAAGACGACTTGAAGGCGAAAGCCCAAGAGCCGGTGCATTAAAGACAGACACACTATTTACTTTAATTCATTTTCATTCACTTTTATTTCTCTCAATTCCCTTTATAGTCGTTCTTCATTCTCATTGATTACTCTTCCTTCTCTTTAATTACTCTTAATTCACTTTAATTGCTCTTAATTTAATTTGATTCTTCTTAATTGGCTTTGTAATCCTTCTTGATTTCAGTGCCTCCCATTTTCTTGAGTGGTCACGTAAACATTTTGGTACTTTTCGTGTCGCCGACGTGTTTTCGCTCAAGGACTTTGAAAATCGACGGAACGATGAGACATATAAGGCCTTTGCCTTAATAAATTATGCATCGCAGGACTCTCAAACTCCGTGAGAATGTAAGGCTATAGGTTGTGACAGAACGCTAAACTTTGAGAACAAGACATTATTTGGATAAAACGACGCTTTCTTAATTCTTCAAATCGTCATAACAAGCTATGGCGTTGTGGGCTCTCGTAGCACCTATTCCAGTAAAATAAATTGACAGCAAAAACAAACAAACAAAACAAAAACAAACAAACAAGAAACAAATGGCAGCGACAAGCCTCAAATCAGAGTCTTTCACGATTTTACATGGTTTTGAGAATAAAGGATGCTATGCGCAAACACCAGCATCATACACTCGAGTTTATCTTTGGCAGGCTTGCAATCATGCACTCGTGCTTACTTCACGAGCACCGAGCGACATAAACGCCTGCCATATAGGTAGCAATGCGAGAATGCTGCATGTGTTTGAGGCTCGTCGCCGTCGTTCGTTTCTGTTTGTCGCTCTAGTGGGACTCAAGCATAAGACGGTGTCCGCCTATAAAGTAATAGAGGACAACGCAAGTGTCTTCTGCTACAGGAGCTCGGGGAAAAAAATATATACGACGTCATATAGTCACGAGGTTCAGAATGGCAATGCTGTTCCGAAAGAAACGCACGCCACCTAGCAAAATGTTCTCCGGTTTTCCAAGCGCTTCGTCACTTGAATCGTTAAACCAGGTCAGCGGTATTTGCACTAGCCAGTAGCAATCGTCAGGCACGCGCCACCCCGTTTCGAATGGTTTAGAGGCAGTCATATCCCCATACAAATTGACGCGTCAAGGTTCCGCGTTTGGCGAGCTTCCAGTCGTCTAGCTCGTTTAATCGCAGTCAGCGTTGATCTACGAGGCGTATATGTACTCATACGTTATCTGCCTGGCCATAAAAACCGACGATCCCGAGACGATGGTCAAGTTTAAACATTTCAACAGAATCGCATTTCCATCAAAGTACGCTTTCTGAATCGAACTAGAACGAGCCTGAGCTGCACAAACGAGGTTTTCCTTTCCTACAACTGCCCTTCATAGTAGTCAGAGAGGTCACTTGCTGAGCGGTCGAGCGATAGTTCCTTTTCAAAAACCCATCAAGCAAGATTGGCGGCCGCCATTTTTCCTTCTTTTTTTTCTTTAGACAAAACGTGCGATTGGATTTCAGTCCTCGCCGTACGCTGACAAAGTACTCGCTCTCGATATGGGTAGATTCGAGTTACCGTTATTTGATGACGCAGCCCTCGGGTTCAATACGTATAGATCTTTGCATCGCTTATCACCCGGGAAAAAAATGCTGAGTCACTGAGCTGCGGATGCAGAGTCCGATATACCACAGAGCGGAGTAACAGCGCATGCTCAGAAGGCGTTCCACAGCTCGGCAGACAAAGATGGCAGCGCGCAGAAGGCAATTTTTGCAAAGGCCTATGCGGAGCACAAGTTCGTCTGCTTTTTGCGCAGAAGTGGCGTTGACGTCAGAACGACGCCGAGCTCTTATTGGCTGATTGAAAAAAACAAATAGTGGGTAGACCTCAAGGCGTCTAGCATTGAAGTCTACCCACAATCCTTTCAATCAAAGCCAATCAGAGCTCGGCGTTGTTCTGACGTCACCGAAACTCCTGTGCTAGAAGCAGACGACTTTTTCTACACATACTCGGAACATGGGATCAAATAAAAGCGAAGCCGGACAGTTGACGCAACAGCTACAATACTTCGCTTCAGCTGAAGTCCAAACGCAGACGACGATACGAGGTAATGGGGCTAATCAAGCGGCGTAAAAAGCGCAAGTCATTAGGCATCTTCTGCTTATGATTGGTTCAGCGATGATAGAACACGTACAGAAACATGACGAACACCCCGACGGTGCGTTTATGACGCTGTCTGATATGTCCCATAAGCTCGTTGCGTCGGCTACGTCTGGGTTAAGGTGACACGATTTATGGATCGCGCGCACTATTTTAAAGGGCTATTTATATTCATGAATGAACGCAGAATCCTATAACGGATTCGCAGAAAAATATCAATAAAGTTAAGACGGATTGTTATAGGCTGAGATCTGTGACATCACGATAGCTAGAGGGCAACCTTAATAACTGGGAGAGGTAGACTCACCAGAACCCACTCTGAGTAGAGGTTCTAAGCGGGGTACGTCCCGCCTCCCAGAAACCTCGATATATACAAGAATCATTCGAGAATGGACGTCAGAAATGTCTAAACAAGCGTTTCATTATGAAACCTGTAAAGGACCGTAACGTCATCCTTCTAAAATATCCCGCACCCGGAGTGACGTTCACGACATATCCGCAGCCGTACCATCCATCATGGCAGCGAGCAAAGTGTATGCAGATCTGGAGCAATACATTTTTTTTTTTATGAAGGAGAAAGGTAAATCAGCTGGAATTGTGACAAGATTACAAGCAAAGTAAGAGGAACAAGTTATGTTACGGACAAGATTGTACAAAATATGTTCAGAAATTTCGCAAAAAAACGAGAGTCGCTGACAAATGATCCACGTGTAGTGAGGGACAGGTTCGTTCGACTGCAGTCACACAACCCAGTTATTTCTGCGCCAAAGAAATGAGGGGGCTGCAAAAATAATGACCGTGGCGCCTGAACGCGCTCGGGGAATACTTTAAAAAGTTTCGTGTCCGTCAATTTTTTTTTTTCTGTAATATTAAAAGTATTGGTTGACCTTGAACGACCCTCGCAGTTTCGTTAAACAAACACAACATCCTTGGCCTTCCTACACGAAGAGCAATAGGCAGACATGATTCGTATTTACCCGTCATTAAACATAAACGTCACAGCGGTTCGCGAGCGAAAAAGCAACCATAATGTACGCGGTTGCGTCGCGGCGCACAAAATTATTGAACGGATACTTAAGGAGAGCATTTCGCGTAACTGATATTCGGTTTTTCAGTCCCGGATATAAAAGTGGTACGTGCTCGGAATATACGTCGCGTTTCCTTCTTCCCCATTCGCTGCTCGCCCGCCCTCATTCAATACGTCTGCGCGAACTGGACCACAAAGTCAGGAACCTCGACCGATCCCCCGAAGGACCCCAAATAAGAAGTAGTGACGACAAACGGTGGTTAATGTCAAACCCAGTGCACCCCCAGCCTCATCCTCGAAATTACACTTGTCAAAATAACCTAAAAAAATATATCGGAGAATCAAGGATTGAGCTAACTTGGGGGTACGTTCGGTTCCGGACACACTAAAGGCGAGGTCGCGCTGCTCACGTATTATGCAAACTACTGTCTGCAGAGGGTTTTAGGGAACCGTATCGGATCTGCGAAAACGGTTTCCTAAAACTCCCGATTATCATCATTTATGCATCGAACACCTTATCGTTTGTATAATGAGTGAGCAGCGTGACCCCGGCTCTATATGACCCCGGTTCGACACGTTCGAATGTCGACTCCAGTCGTTGACAGGCTAAGAATGCAGAAGAAGGTCCGCCTACAGCAGAAAGCTCGCACTAGAGGCGGTGCATCATAACCTTCTCTATACTCACAAAGCCTGCCAGTTCGACGACGGAGCCATAGAGTGCCCGGTCGCAGATTTGGAGCGCGGGGATCTGGTAGCATAGAGCACCAAAGAGCCATTTCTCGGGGAACCTGGACGTCAGTGCACAGTGTTTGCAGCGGCGAGGACCCGAAACACACTTGTTCGCTCGGGAGAAGTGTGTTTCGGCGTCTCGCCGCAGCGGGGCGCCAGTCACGTGGCTCTCCTCTCATCCGTTGTCTGCCGCTCCACCTTTTCCGTTTCGGCGGCCGCTTCTCGCGGCGATGTGCCAGGCTTTGTCAGTACAGAGGAAGCTATGGGTATTTGCGACTCGAGCGACCCATATGGACGCCACTATCGGGCAAATATGGCGGTGGTCTAATACAGGTCCTGCTGGACCACGTGCCAGCTCAACGCACAAACACTGGGGCATCGGCGAGAAAGCATTAGACTCCAAATAAGTTTGCACCGCTTGCTTTCTTTTTCTTTCTGATTTTACGCGTTTTGAACCGGCGGTGATGTGTTGGTGTATAGGCGACCTTCCAGAAGCTCGACTATCTTCGAGGTAGCGATGATGAGGACTGCCTTTTGTCCTTCCACGTTGCTGATGAAGGCCGATAAACGCGCGGAACGTCTGGTTCACGCGGTGGCCTAGGTTGTTCGCGGAGGAACCATGGGAACAAGCTGATACTATAGTTACGACATAGCCACCGTGACAACTGTTCTACCTAGCGCGTAAACCACCGACAACATATAATCACGGAAGCGACAAGAGAGGAGCAGAAATCGCGAAGGGACCCGTTCCAGCCAGTCCAATGTTTTCTTTTACCGCTAGGTGGCGTCTGTTTTGCTGGAGTCGTGAATAGTGAATACTTAGCCCGTCACCGACGATGAACTGCCCTGCCTTTCACGAACAAGACCGGCTGGACTGTTAATTATAATTGGCACGTCTTCTTTGTTGTTTTCAGTCATACGTTTGTCATTCGTGCCGAGACTGTCACCTTCTTTTGCCGATTATCATTTCTCCTCGTGTACTCTACGACAAAACGCATATACACCCATAAAAAAAAAATTGGGTTGCGTGTATGTTTATACAGCCTAGAACTTGGGCTGCCTCCATGGCGACGAGTCTCCCAGCTGTAGATGAACAATTTAGCCAGTGCAGCACAACCGCTAGCCTGGGGTCATTAACGTGCCTCACGCAGTAGTGATACACGACCGCACGCCGGTACGATGCTCATCCAGATCAAAACGGGCAGGGGCGGGGATTGAACCCTATGCACCCATAAGCTCGGCATACAGAGTGGTCAGTTACCGTTTCCCGCGGTTCAGGTCTCTGCGTCCGCTTCGAGTTCGTAAACTTCAAACACTACGCGATTGACGAGAGCTCAGCAATCAACAACTCCACACACGCACGCACATACGTACACAAACACACACACACACAAACGAAAAAAAAAACAGTTTAGATCTAGACGTATTGAAGACGAGAGCAAACATCGGGGGAAAAAAATGTCAGCCGATGTCTTACAGCCTCGCTTTCGCAACCGCGATATTTACAACAGAAACATTTCGTTAGTGCGTCAGAGACCTCGTCGGGGATTATACCGTCATTCGATAGTGATAAACACCGCCACCAATCATCGACCTCGGGTCACGGCAGACACGCCAGCGGAAGAAGAAGAAAAACAAAACAAAACAAAGAAACAACTACATTCCTAGGTAGAAGGGCAAAGCGAGGTTTATTGCGTTTTGACGCTGGCGTCTTTATACGCTTCGGAATTGATTTAGTTGGCGTGTAGGGATGTCGCAAACCTGACGAAGTTCGAGTTCGACCAGGTTAGACTTTATTTCGAACTTCTAACACGAACTTCGACGAGAGTTCGTCTGAAGTTTGAAAAGAAGAAAACGAGCTGACGCTATCTGTGAGAAAAACAGTTGCAATATGTATTGCCTATATTGTTTTACTGTTTCACAATAATAAACCAATAAAATAATTAAACGTACCTATAGGTCACGCTTTCTATCGAGTAAACATTGGTAAATCGTCTAAAAAAATAAGTTAATCTACTTTATAAATGATTCCTTCTTCCACGATTTCAGACATCCTTTTAAAAGTCGGGCAACGCTGTCCGTAAGTCGAACTTCGTCGAACTTTGACAAAAGTTCGGGGATTCGCCGAACCGGTCGAACCTCGAGTTTCGTCAGAAGTTCGCCACATCCCTGGTTGCGTGAGGTCTGGTCCGCATTTCTCGTGCGCCACGCAATAGATTAGCCGCGTGGCAATATCAGCGGAGAAAGCAGCAATACCCCATTTCCCGATTGATTACCACGACGACGCGTGCACGTGAGTGCCGGAAAGCGGGATTGTCGGAAAACAATTAGGGTTCCGTCGCAAGCGCTCGCTCTCGGGAGGCGCCGGCGGAATGGAAAACAAACAAACAAACAAACAAACACAAAAAAAAAAATTCGGTCACTTCCGAATTGGCCCAACCTCTGCGAGAGTCACGCACGCTACGAATCGAGAGTCGCACGCTATACGCCATTAACCCCATCTCGAGCGGGAGTTACCAACGCACGGCTTTGACGTCACACACCACTGCGGTGGCGCTGCCGTCGGCACGGCGCATGCGCACAAACCTCGCACCCATCTTGTTTCTGCGCACGCGGTGTGGACGGGACAAAAATGGCTGCCGAAAGCAGCTCGTGCCGTGCTGTGTGCGTGCATTCGTTTCAAAATGGTTCGCCCCGATTTTCATCCATGCTGTCGCAAGTCTGCTCCCCAGGTACTTCTTCGGGGAAGCGACGGAAGGACTATACCTACGTCCTTCCACAAGGTTGATGACCGCTGATAAATGGTAAATGTCTGGTTCACGCGTCGGCTTAGATTGCGTTTACGGCGACCTATATTATTACACTGATACGGCAATACGCTGCCTCAAAAAAAAAACAAAAAAACCTTCAGCATATGGCCCATAAAGCCCCTTCAGTGCCCATAGAGACCCTTAAAGGGGTACGGAAACCAAATTCTGGAGCTCATTTCTTTGTTTCAACACGACGCAGGTAGCAGCACAACCACAGAAACATAAATATTGCGCTGGAAAACGCAAGAAAACATATTTTAAAGTGAATTAAACGATAATCAAAAACCACCTGGTAGTTGGTTATGAAGCTTCAATGGAATGTCGTGACGACAACATGCCTCTGAAAGCAGCGCCGCAGCGGTATGTCCGCTCACTGGTATAGATTGCCTAGGCCTGAACGCAATACCGAGGCGTCTTGGTGGAAAGAGCCAAAACGAAGTGAGCCACCTTGGTTTCAGCTCTCGCGCGACGTGCAAACGCGTGCTTCGGTTGTTCTCAGGTTTGGTGCGCGTGCTGGCCCCGCGATATCTACAGCCCTTGGGTACTTCGACAAAGCGAGATTGTAACGTGTCGACGCCTCCAAGTGGCAAAACTCGTCACTACGGTACGCTTGGTCGTCCGAGGCATGATGACGTCAAGACGTCTGCCGGATCTCCCGAGATGCATCGCGCTCCTCCATGGCTGATTTTGAAGCGCTCGCCAAAATCGCGGCATTTAGAGCATAAAATATAGCCATCTGCTCAAAATACGACCGTGCGATTATTCATTACAGGCTTAGCTGATCATATTGAACTCATTTCTTGATGTTTTCTCTATATTTCAAGTTTCGATTCCGTATCCCTTTAAGTGCGCGGCAAAATTAGCGCGAAGAAGAAGGTCGGTGTTAGTATAATGATTTTTTTTTCTTACAGGTTGGCGAACGAACGACATCAAATTTTACCGCATTCCACTTCGCTACAATTGAGGTTTTTATGACAACCGGTTGGTTCCGAGAAACAATAAAAAAAAAAATTGATTGTCCTGCGTCGAGCTCCGTAGGTGACATAACACACAAAAGGCTGCGGGCACTGGCGCGCAATGCCTAGCTGATGCATTCGCTAGATTGGCGCCCGTGTAAACAAGACATTGGGCAAGAAAAGTTTGATACATAAAGAGGTCGGAGCGTAGGTTGCTACAAAGTGGCAAAGACAACGTGAGCTTGTTAACTGAAGGAAGAAAACAACGGCCTACCATCGTAAACGAACACCGTGAAAGTCGCTAAAACGGACAAATCGACAGTCGGTTAGAAGTCTCATCCAAGTAAAGCCAAAAAGAGTTGTGCGATAATTGACGAATCACCACATACATGAATCGATAGACCGGGAAAGCCTATTCCCTTCGCTGCGACATAATGAATACACTTCTTTTTATTGCCTCAAGTACAATTGATCTAATCAGAGTAATTTGTATATATCAAATAAAAGCAGCTAAATGACAGCCCAAACTTGAAACGAAACACTCTAGTGTTGCTGCAATATTGTAGAGACTAACAAAAAGTCGCCACGAAAGCCTTTCGATTCACCACCAATTCCAACAAAACTACACACATTCCACCAGAGGCCGTATTCAAGTACAGAGCAATGCTCCCCGTTTTACCGCCCCGATAAAACTCCTCACAAACGAAGAAAGAAACAAAAAATCCCCAGGGGCGCGATGACAGCACTCCCAATCGAGCCCGATCGCTCACGCACGAAGCCAGTCAGCGTCGTAACATTGCCCGCCAAAACAACTGGCTCGCCCTTAACCAAACAGATACCTTAACGGGTGAATATAGACCGCGGCGTTTCTGCCGTTATCGTTTTGTCCCCCCAAGCGCTGCCCTCGTTTTAGAACCAGAGCGGCAAACGCGTCGGCCGCCCGGGAGCTTGAGAGACCGAACCAAGCATCTCGTTCGCCACTGCTCGCAGTCCGGTAGCGTTGGGTGTCCTCGCCCAAGTGCTGCGCTGACGCCGGCATAATTGCGATAGGAATGGGCGAGTGGTGCTGCTGCCGGCCAGCTTGCTCGCTTCGCAAGCGTCGGTCGCACGCGGCGAAAGCCCAACCTTATACACCGCCGTGGGGCAGCGACTGCCTCGGTGGGAGATCAGCTGTGCGCCGCAAAAGAACGAAAAAAGAAAGGTACACGCGGTTTTATTTTACGATGGACTGCAAAAGACGCTACGAGCCATCCAGCCAATCACGTGGTGGTCGGGTGTCATGTGCCTTTTGGAATGTCGCATTAATATACAGACCTTGTTAATATGGATAATAATATTAACACCATTTCGGGGTACGAATTCGGAAAATACATGTATCTTTGTCTCGTTATTTTGAACAATTCAAATATTGAACGGTGTTCTTTCTTCCTTTTTTTTTTTTTTTGGAGGGGGGGGGGGGGGGGGGTCGGGGAGAGGTGTTTATATTAACGAGACATCGCTGTACTGCCTCCACGGTAAATGAAATGCACCGCGGTAGCAAAATGAACCATATCATAATCTAAGCACTCGCAGCAAGGACAAATAGTTTCGTTTCGGTGTTTCAAGTGTTTCCTAAGCAGCTCGCCTGTCTACTTTCGTTTCTTCCGAACGAACTATGCTTTGTTTCATTTTACCGTGAGCCGCAGGGCACGCTACGGGCCATCGAAGCCCATTCGATCCCGTACGACTGTCGCGTGTATACTTCGGGAGGGACGCACGCGACGAGCAGGGTCCGCCGTCACGTGACATGTTCGCGGCTCTTGATTGGTTAGGGATGACTCGTAGCGACCGCTGCGGTCCACCGCAAGGTGAGGCGGCCTTGCGGTCGCCTCTGCAGCCGAGAGATATCTGCCGCGGATCGCGCCAAAGGACAACGCAAAGCACCGCGCGAGCATTCCAGGTGGAAAAGTGGCTCGATGCTATCGTTGTTCAGATATCCGTAAACCCGCGCATTGGATTTTAATTTTTTTTTATCATAGAATCAATTGTGCATTGTTCGTCATTCGATTGCAGTTTGGTTTGAGTATGGATAGCAGGAAGTTAGTCAGCCTCAATGGGCGCCCCCTGATAGCATGGAGTATTTAACGTGCACCACGCAGTAGTGATACACGACCGCACGCCGGCGCGTTGCTCATCCAGATCGAAACGGGCAGGGGTGGGAATTCGTAAACCCAGGATTCCGTAGTTCTGCAGCGCGGGCTACGCATATTGTTCGAGTTACTTGCTAAAAAAAATGTCTTTTTGTTGTCTGAGACTTTTTTTGGGTAATGTGGGGAAAATAAGAGATCTTATTGGTGAAGGTAGTTTAAAAGGAAACAATAAAACACCAAAATAAGCACAAGACGGACACGCAGAGATCTTTGATATTCGTATCTAAAGATCTATCTGTGTCAAATGAGTCAATATCGTGGTCCTTCGTAAGCTTTCTTCTTTCCTGTTTGTCTGTTTTATACACTTTGACTCTAATTTGACAAACATGAACTGTAAATTGGCGAACCAGCTTTTCCAATTTTAAAGCCCTTGCTTTTAAAGGGACACTGACAGGGTATTTATGCTCGCCGAGGTTTTTAGTTGTAAGTGACATATGAGAGCTCAACTACCCAGAACAAAATTTGCGGCTCGAAATTCGGTTTCTTTCCGCCCGAAAACCGCCGATCGAGAACTGGCCGGTTCGAGTCTCGCTCACTCTCTTTTTTGTGGTCACGGGCCGTTTTCTAAGGTATCGATGCGACCACCAAATTTAATCGAAGTCGTGGGTCACTGAAGGCACACACTCAATATTAAAAATAGAAAAAAAAAAATGAAACCCATTTTTTGTGGCTTCTAAAAAGCTGTAAATACGTTGATTGAAAAAAAAAGTTCCACAGACAACCGGAAGCATTCTGTGCGTTCGTCGTTTCGCGTGTCGTGGGACTCGCGGGGACGGCGATGGCAGCGGACGACGGGCGTGGGACCTCTATTTCAGAACTGTCAGTCGCGGTACCGGCGAATTGTGTCTACCTTTAAAAGAGAAATTTGGGACTGATCAAAAGAATTGGTATTCATCCCGTACGACACGCCCGGCCACCAAGCCGATTTGCACGAAGACGTCGCCGAGCCGTCGCTCCCTTCTCGTGGCTGAAGACATCGCTCGCGCAAACGTCAAGCACGACGTGTCTACTTCGAGTTGAATATGCACGCGTACGATTTCTTTACTAGGTGCGAATGTCCCCAAAGCGTGGTGCTTCCCGACTTCGACCCGGGAGTGCTTTTGCTAGAGAAAAATCGACAGCAAACTTTCCAACTTACAGTTTACCAGCTGAATTATTACTAAGGAAAGAGATCCACCAGAGAAGAGATGCCCCAGTAGCTTAGTGGGAAAGAGGTCCGGTTCACACGTGGTAGGACCGGGTTCAATCCCCCGTGAAACTTTTTTTTTCAAACATTTCCCGATGGTTACCATTTTTTTTTTACAGTCATCATTGAAGAAACAAACAAAAAATAACAAACAAATGTTGTGGACGATACTTCGCTGAATTAAATGGTATGTGATTTCCTTTTTAACACCTGCGAACTCAATGTAATCACTTTCCACAAAATGCAAGGAACATATAAATCAGGTAGCGTCCGCTTTCCGAGGTGCCCGTATATGTTCTACAGGAATCGCAGCCAGCCAATGGTCCCGATCCCGTTGATCTTTCGGAAACTCTGTCGCACAATGCTTTTTTCGGACGCAGGACATGTGAGCCAGCTCTTCACGCAACATCTTGGGTGTATTCTTTTCGGAGCCGATCATGGAAATTCACCACGGGCACTTACTACTCATCCTCCAACTCTTCAATGTACAAACCAACTCACCTTGGAGTACAGAACAACGAGCGGAACAAACATAACTGCAAAAGAATCGCACGGCGAGCAGTTCCCGCACGCCGCATCGCACGCCGCATGTCGTGTCGTCTGCTACGGAAAGGAGAAAAAAAAAAAAAGCAGGTCGGGTGTAGCCACGTGACTTCCGCCACTCACTCTCTTCTCTCCACTTCTCCGACCTCCGTCGGGTTTCGGTTTCGGTTTCGAGCAGTTGCGTCTTTTGGCTTTATTAAAAAAATACGCTACTCTGTTGCAAAATATTAATTGGGTAGTCCTCCGACACCATAATAAAACGCCTGGCAAAAAATGAAAAAAAAATTTTTGGGGGGTGTCAGTGTCCCTTTAAATCAATTGAGGCATTACGTTCAAAGCTCATCGAAAGTCGCAGAAAAAACTTTAAACATTCCAACGGACTTGTATAAACTATCTCTCTCTCTCTTTCTCGCAGTTCCGATGGAAGGCAAAAAGTTAGCCAGGGTACGAGCCTGCCGGCACCCTTATATGCAGCTAACAAAGGCACAGCGCTGTGCACGCAATCCAAACCAATTAGCTTCTTCCCCCCCCCCCCCTCTCCTCTTTTAATGGGCCACCCTATCGTTACTTACCGGCTCACATATTACGTCAAAGCCGTCAAGAAAACAGCATGACTGACGACGTCACGCGAACGTCATCACCCCGCCACATCAACGTCATCAACCGACCCCTTCCGACACGTCATCGTCGAGTAAATGTCCCGTTTCGCGGACACGAATTGAAAAGAAAGAAAGAAAGTAAGAAAGAATGAAAAAGTCTCGCGCAAGACAGCCGCCAGTATTCAAAGCGAAAAAGAAAAAAAAAAAAAATCTATATATGCAACAACAGAACGAACAAAGAGCTACCGAGACGACGACAACCGCCACCACAACTGGTGTGCCTAGATTTGAGAGTGTATCGTATTGCTCAATCATGGTCACGTGATTCATGGGCAGCGCTTGCAACGCAAGGTGCACTTTTGATTGGCTCCATCCGATCCCTGTGTTGTCTTCACGTGGTTTATGGTCCGCACTTGTGGCGCAATGTGCACTTTTGCCCCTGTTAGCGGCGTTTTACCGGCTCCCTCCGATCTATGCTTCGCTCGGTGAACCGAAGTATGGTCAGAGCTCCAAAGGGCGTCTGCTATTGCCGCTGTAGATGAGAAGTTAATCCGGTGCAGTACCATCGCTATGTGGAGCGCAAGTTCGTCTGCTTTCTTTTTTTGCGGGTGTTGTGGTGACGTCAGAATGCCGAGCTCTTATTAGCTCTGACTGAATGATAGTGGGTATACTTCAAAGCAGGCTGCCTCGAGGTCCACCGATTATCCTTCCAATTGGAGCCAATCCGAGCTCGGCCTCCTGACGTCATCACAACCCCCGCAAAAGAAGCAGACGAATTGGCGCCCCACATACCCTAATTTCACCTTAGACGCAGCCGAAGCTACGAGCTAATGGGACCAATCAGACGGGCTCAAATATGCACCGTCATTGTGTTCGTTGTGTTTCTGCACGAGCTCTATCATTTCTGAACCAATCAAACAGAAAATGAATAGTGACTTAGGCTATTGACGCTTCTTGATTGGTCCCATTACCGCGTCACCCGCGTCTGGACATAAGTTGAAACAAAATATAGCCCGCGGGATCCTTTACGTGCATCACGGAGGCGTCCGTCGTTTAATAGCAGAGTTTGAGTCGCTTCCTCTCTTACATCTAGGCTCTCCAGCCACGGCAACCGTGTTGTCCGTCGTCAGTCTCGTTCCCCGCTGCGTACCGGCGAAAGGAGACATGGCGCTAAGAAACGTTCGCAACAAGAGCAAGAGCAAGGTTAGCCAGCATGCGTCGGATCGGCGGCGTTCTTTGCGCCGCTGCCGAGCCCTTTACCCAGCCCAGCACGGCGATCGAGACGCGGCGCCGGCTGACATTGCCGCTGGGGGGTCCCCAGAACCGCGCCCTGAAAGGCTGCGAACAAAGGGAAACACTTAATTGTGTGCCCCCACCCGCTGGACTAATTGAGGCAGGCGGGCACCGCCTCCGTAAGAGACGACGCTAACGAAAAAGAAAAAAGAAAGTGCGAACGAAGCGCGCACACAGAGAAGGAACTGACCGACGCGATTGATCGCTGGACCCTTTGGGGCTTGGACTGCAAATCAGCCGGTAATTTGTACGCCTGTGAGGCCGCCGGCTGGCTGGGAAAGGGTGGAAGGCATTTCTAAAACAAAAGAGCGCCTGTTAGTGACGTCACGATCATGATTATCAATTGCCCGCGACAATTTAGACGCTGTGCCTGTTAGAAGAACGGTGGAAGCTTGGAGTCATTGCGCGTCCTTAAACCAACACCGTCAAAGTTAACAGTCTGACATTGTGAATGGAGACAGTCTTATCTCCATTCACAAACTTAGGGTTCACCATTCTCAGTTAAGACGAGCGTTCGGCTAATGAGGGAAGGTCGACCACAACCACGCTTTTGGTCGTGAACGTTGCCAAAACTCGCGGACCACTTTCTGTGGATATGCAGTGAAATGTACGGGAGCGTGTGCTTGAACGCCTATGAAAGCCGCGCACGCGCACGTTGAAAATGCCACAGAAAGTTGTCCACGGGTATAGAGTCACCAAATAAACTACGCGTTAATGTAACGGCACTTGGAGCAAAAGTGTCGCTTCCGTGTGTGACGCGCCAACTCTTAGGCCAAGGTCACACTGATTATTATACATCATGCAAAAGAAAAGTCTGCATACAGATTGGAACGCGAGTCACCGCGAGATCCGTGCTTCGAATGCCGCCTGATAATGAGTTCAATGTGAAAACTTGGCACGCGGCATTCGAACCGCGGACATTGCGGTGATTCGTGTTATCAGACTTTATTTTGTTTATTGTACGAGTAGTGTGAACCCGGCTTAAGCTGCTTAAATTTAAGCAGCAGTCACTGTGCTATACGGAAGACACGGAGGTTCTCCGCAGATATGATCACAGAATCGTCTGCAGACTCGCTTCAAGCACATTCGAATCAAGCGGGTTTGCTTCGTACGCACGTAGTATGCTTCGAAGATGTTGGCACACAGTTCTTTTGCATGGCCAATGTGACAAAACTATAATACAAAAAAAAAAAAAAAGAAAGCGCCCGCAGTTTGATTTTTGCATGATGTATTAGCAACGGCGGCTTAAGCCATAATCGCGAATTTTAGGGCACTTTTGGGTCTCCAGCCCCGACCTGGGCAACTTAAGAGAGAAGTTGGTGACTTCCAAGTGCATCAGGGAACGCTCACCGCAGTGAGAGGGAACGCGATCACGCTCATACGACGCATGCTAACCAAATGAGACTACTACGCAAACTCGGCTGCAAAACTGACTGTGCATACGCGTGTGGGCGGTGGTCCGATAGTAATGACAGAGGGTGTGCTTTGGGCGAATCCACGCCTAGACGAATTTCGGCACCGCATTTCTTAACGAGTGTCTATTTCTAAGTCTCGGTTTTCACCACCATGCTTCTAAAATTATATCATTTTTTATAATCCAAGTACTTTCTCATCATATTTTATTTCTTGTCACCGTTCTGTCATTATGGGGTGCCCAAGTGTCACTTGAAATAAACTACTAATCTCACCAAATGGGATATTTATAATATTTAAAAGAGTGGATTTCTGAACGAGTTGATGATCAACCAAAAATCCGCAAAAAAAAATAGACTATTGATTAACATTTAGTTGTAAGTTAGCGCCTGTCCCTAGCGTTTCTCTGTCCCTTTGTCCGTCTGCATTGCGTGGTTCCTTCAACTGTCGATTTATAATCTCCATCAATACTCCTTTGGGAGTAGATGAAGAGGCCAATACATTTAATCATTCATCTTTATACGCGCGTATCCCCCGACCAGATTAGCTCAGTCACACTGGCGGCTGAACTGCATGCACTCGCGAGGAGGTTGTGAACACGGCCGCTTAAAGATGAGTTCATTTTCACGCGCCTTTCCCTATGAAAACGAGCAGATCCGTTTCGTGGTTGCGATTCGAATTGAACCAGTGTGAACGCGGCATTATTGATAATCGAAAAGCGATCATATAGAACCCCCCTTATTCCGTTTAAACCCGTTCTCGCCTAACAAAGCTGACGACGAAACTAGTAAACCGCTCCACGTTCATTGTCGGAACTTCCATTCCAAACGTGACTCGACTATGTCCGGTGGCGAGTGAACGCACGCTCGGCTTGTCACGCGCGCGCACTTAGGCCGGGCCCGTTCTGCCCCCGCTCGTTCGCCGCCTTTACAACATCGCATAAACGATATGCGCACACTTCGGATCGGGCGCGATACTATAGCCGAGGCAAATATAAGCGAAGGCGCCCTTGCGAGCGGTCAGAACGGCGCCTCGCCTCGGCGTCAATGTGCGGCCTGCTCCCGGCGAGGTGTCGGACGTCGCTCGCGCGACTCAAATGACGGGTCCTCAAGGAGCTGGGAGGGGCAGCCTCACCCTTTCAACCTTGCGCGAATCCATCGCGCGTCGCGTTTGCGTCAAGTCCTTCGCCTCACCCGCGGCCACCTTTCGCTGCCCGTCAGAACGTCCCATACACTTCGCGGCCGGAAGCTGGACTCAAGCTACAAATACAAGACCTAGATGGCTCGGAAAAAAATATATAGTTTTTTTGTTCCCGTATTAGTGTGGTAAAAGGAAGTAGTATCACCGACGTGATGTGATGACGCCATACAGGTCATAAAGAGCTAGGTCGTGACGTGATGATGTGGAGATGGCCCGCAGGCTGAACTGCAGCCTTGCGCAAGAGCTTGCAGCCTACAGTTGAACTGCTAGTACTTCGAACAAAAGACAGTCCGCAGAGCACTCTCCGAGGCGTGTCTCTTCCTCGTACATGGGCGTACCAACCGGAGGGAGGGGGGGGGGAGGGGGGGGCAAGGCATGTGCTTTGCCCCCCCCCCCCCCCCCTGAAACAGCCGCCACGGGGCAGGGCAAACACTCCTGCCCCCCCCCCCCCCCCAGCCCTCTGGCTCGGGGGGGGGGGGGAGGGGGCAGTAGGGTCTGGTTTGCCCCCCCCCTCCCCCCCCCTCCCTCAGAAACAAGTTGGTACGCGCGCCACTGTCCTCGTATATAACTGTCTCATTGGTCATACGGGATCCATTCTTGAATTTACTGGGAAAAAGTCTCATGGTGGCAGCAACGATCCGCCGAACGATTCGCCTCTATTAATTTAGTAGGATCGGAGCCCTTTGCGGTTTATATCGAGACAACTGTTTAGAATTAATCTACACCTTAGGATATAATTAAATTTATACTGAATCTTGCTTTTACACTGTTTTCAGTGATTGGGCCGATTGAAGAATCCATTTCCCGTGCTTAAAAAGACAAGTGAAAAACAAATGACTTTTTTTTTTGTAAAGCCACTTGAATATTACATACATCTGATTTATGTTTCATTTAAAATGAAATAATAACGCTGATTTATTTGATGATTAAAAATTATTTCTTCGTTTCATTTATTGAGCCGTAAACAGTTATCTTGCATTCATTTGATCAAAAACAATTCCGGCGTTTTGTTTTGCAGTAACCTACTGCCTACAGGCACCCTCATATATCAAGAAAGGCGATTTCCACGACCGAAAGGAAAATGATAAAAAAAAAAAAAGAAAGCACATCACCTAAAACTGTCATATTCAAGCGTCGATTACCCAGTGATTCCAAGCATCAATGTAGATTTCTTTAGATTCACATTTGTCACGTTTTGTACCATCAGAATCTTCGTGAAGCACAGACTGCATGCCATACTGGTCCAGAAAGATCATCGACACGTACGATGGGGACGAAACGTCTCTGGAGGGCATCCGACCAACGAATTGGGAATCGCATACCCACGAATGTCAGATGGTTTTTTCAGTTCGTCCCGTCGGTGATGACATATGTAGGCGTTACTGGCACAAAACCAAACACAGCGCACAAACCGGAAGTGTAGGACATGCCAGCCATGCCGACACGTGGCAGACACGGTCGAAAGACCACATTTCTTGCATCGCATGGCACGGATCCACCGTTGTCGCTGCCCCACAAGACAACGGTGAGTTGAAAAACTAGTAAAGATTGTCTCCACGATACATGACGGATAACTATTGGAGCGCTTCGACTTCAATGCATACCAATGAACGCGGAGTGGTTTCGTATCGCTGGGGTTCTCACTGCCTACTTTCGGTAACGGCCGCGCGGCGGCACGCCGGTCGCGTTCCACAAAGCGAATAAGTGATGCACGTTAAAAACCCACAGGGTAGCAGTCGTACCGAACTGACTACATTTATAATCTACAGTGGAGACGCCTAATGCCCATTGGCGCTGTCTAACTTCCGCCGTCTCAACAAACAGGCAACACAGCCACCCGTACTCACCAGGCGTGAGTAGCAAATGTTTAACCACTGACTAGTGATGTCACCGACTAAGATGATCACGTGGCGAGGGATAGTCACCGCTAAGTGAGCGCTTGGTATTCACCGGTAATGTTTAGGGCCTAGTCGCCCTAAGCGACTAAGAAGTCGACTAACAAATCTTAGTCATGGGGTAGGGCTCAGGGTGAAGACATCCATTGTTGCACTGAATGTGCCAGCGCGTGACGCTCTCGCGCACTTGGTGCATGACTTGGGCGGTAAAATGGCGTCTATGCATTAGCCAAAGCTACGCGCTCGAGCTGAGTGACACCGGATTGCGCGCACTTCAAAAGGCATGAAAAACAATTGAGCGGAAAAATGGCTGAGATGTCACCACTCAAGCAAAAGCGCGCGTGTGTATGAAGGCACTCTAGGTAGGGCTAGTTTAGCGGGCGACTAGCGGCTCAGCGCCATGGCCAACTCGTATCACCGCTGACCGCACCGCGCTAAAGAAGCATTTACTGTCTCGAAACGCTGGGGAACACATCTAGAAAGAATTTGAGGAGCAAATAATGTGTAAATAACCATGTTCAGCGGTCAGAGATACCGCTAAATATATCTCATCAGGGCGCTGGACGACGAGAAAAAAAAAAAAAAAAAAACGCATTTACAGGCGCTTCCATATTTGCTTATGTCGCTGGCAATGCGGCTTCCGTGTTTCTCCCTGGCGTTGTTTTTAAAAACTAGCTTTGTAAAACTCTGTCTCGGGCAATATGTCTCTCATTGTAACTTTTTTTTTTTTTCCTGATAAACATTTAAAGTTTGTTTTTATACGATGAAATACCCATTTACGCAGTGGCGTTTAAGTAAGCATATGCGTGACCTATCTTTTTACGTCGCTTCCGCTTGTTACTTCTGACTAGATAGCCACCCGCTCGCTTCACGCTCGTAAATACCGCAGAAAATAATCGCTCGTTAGTCGCGGATTTCTGGTTTAGCTCCTAATTACTTGGTCGTGCTACTAACCTTAAAACGGCGCTAGTTAGTCGCGCCTGGTGAATAGACGGGTGAGCTACTTTTAAAATGTGAGAACGAAGATCCCGGTATCTCAACTTCGACGCCCCGATAGGCACGCGCACGCGCCCCCAGAAACAATAAAAAGAGTTACGATCCATTTCTCACGCTCGATTAGGTCGAACGCGTGACGACTATACCCTGGCGCAATGACTTCTCGGCAGCTGATAGGCACATAACCGTATTGCAACATGTCGCGTGCACGACACGCAATTGGTTCTGCTGGCCCCCGTAGCATCCACTACCGACTACAGCGAAACGATAGGCGTTGGCTACGAACAACCTTGACAAATGCGGCGAGCCACCGCATTCCTGAAAAAAAAAAAGAGGAAAAAAAGAAGTTTGCGCCGCTCTGCTCTTTGTTCTAGCGTTGGGTAACGTTCCGCGCATTTTTATTGTTCTGTTGCGGCACGATAAGCGTTGTTTCGCGCCTTATCCCTTGGCACGACACCGCCTTTACCTCGCGTGCGCTATTAAAGCGAGCGAGACCAAACAAAGTCCAATTCGATACGGTCAAACACACGTACGCGTGAGTCCCGTTCGCGCTCCAAAGCCGGCAGCAGAGCCTATAGGCTATACGCGCGCAATGTTCCGTTCACTCATGGCTCACATTGCGGCGGAAGTTACGAGCTCGCCGGACGAATCAAGCGCCTCCCCTTTAATCACGTGACCCCGCTCTCCGCGCATGGCTACGGGTAGGAGAGTGTCCCGTGACGAAAGGTTGGTCAAGCGAGCACTTCGCTTCTACCGGACTGCCAGCTTATAGGGACGAACATAGTATAAACGGACCAATCAGCTGCTGACCGCGAATCACGTGACCGCGGTCGCCGCGCGTGCTTACTTTGAAAATGAAGCGTGGTCACGTGGTTGGGCGCCGGCGGTTGAGAGGCCCAGCGGGCGGCTCGATGCTTCTAAATCCACCGTCAGCGGTATTTATTTATTATTATTATTATTATTTTTTTTTTTTTTTTGTGGCGGTAGTTTGTTGCGGCCGACTTAGAGCAAAAACGTTTGCAGCAATCTCCCTCGGGGGGGGGGGGGGGACAGCGTTTTTTTTGCTGAAGTGGGCACTTTCTTGCCTTCCAGCGCCGCCGACAAAGGACGGAGAACTTCGCGAGGCCCTCACCGACAGCGCGCCGCACCGCAACCCAGATTCGTCGGCGAGATGCGGCCAAGACTCGCACGATTTCCAGCTGGAAGAGGGAAGGACGCCGCCTCCCACACAGTCGCCGTTTTGAGCGGGAGGAGAGAAACATACTTGGCGGGGGGGGGAGGGGGGGCTAACATTTTGTTGTGTTTTTTTTTTTTTTCGCCCAATTAAGATGTTTATCCACTAAAAATGCAAACACGCTTATGGGAGTTCACAGTGTAGGTACTAACTACTACCGATCACGCATGGTTACCGCTGCTACTACTAGTCTTAAACCTGGAGACGCACAAAATGAGCCGAGCAGAAGATGTACGTGCGTGCGTGCGTGCGTGCGTGCGTGCGTGTGTGTGCGCGTGTGGGTGCGTCTGTGTTCGCGCGTGCGTGTGTGTGTGTGTATGCGCGCGCTCGCGCGCGAGACGTCACGATACGTCACAGTCACGTAATCTCACGACGTAACGGGACGTGGAGATATAACGTGACGACGAGACGTCACATGACGTTACGATGTCACGTGACACGGTGATGTCAAGGTCATACGTGAAATAGAGCCCTTACGGGACTATGTGACCTTGGTTCGTGTGTCGGTCGAGTGTAAAACGTGTCGTTTTTCTTACGAAACGCAGCCCGATGCGACGGTTCTAATGAATTCGGTGCTCGCGAAGTTTCGCGGTATCTACACCGCAGGTGGGAGGAGGGGGGGGGGGGGGGGGGGCTTCCCCGCAGTACACGGATGCCCCATGGGGAAGATCACTCAATGGGGACAGCAACTTCCCAGAAACAGAAGCCGAACTTTCCTGCTCAGCGAGCTCTTGTTAGAACGATTGGTAAGTAAACGTAAAGGTAACTGCCTTCGTTTACGCTGCACTCGTGGAACGCTTTAGAACGCCGACGTAAGGCGTTTGGCTCTCGCATTGGAACGCGTTCGACGAGTGCAGTAGAGCCAGTGGCTGCTAGCTTTGAGTCTAGCAACTAATCATTCCAAACATGCTCCGTGTTTTGATGTCCTCGCGCCCGCTGTCGCCTCCTCATTTCTGTCCAGTTTTGGCCCGCATAATACATTCTGTGTTAAAATAATGGGCCCCCAATGCGCGCTCTGGACAAGCATGAGAAGATTGAAAAAGCAAAAACAAAAACACTCACTATCTGCAGTGTGACTTGCATTTACGATGTTATAAGCATTAAAGCAAAGCTTCCATAAAAAAAATAATGAAACGACTTCGAAAAGAATTACTCAAAATCGTAACGTAAAAAATAGTCTCTTGTGCAAAATTTAGCGCAAATCGACTTGGTACAGAAGTATGCCCTAAATCAGGTTTTCCCGCTATATTTAGCGGCAGAGAAGTCTGCTGAAATTAGTGGAATGTGGAGCGACTCCCTAGCTCGGCAAAGTTCAGAGAAGCTCAAAACACGCAGCAGATCTTGTGCCTGTCGACTTTATCCGTATACGATTGATCTCTCTCCGATTCCCTTCTCCCTCACAAGAGGGAGTTTTCGTAGATCGTTTTTGCCGTCCCGCAACGATCTCCGCAACTCGCTACGATACCCGTTACTCTACAGTCAAGGCCATCGGCGCGCAGGCGCAGTAGGGACTTCTTTGCTGAGGAGTGTTCTAGCGGAGGGGGAAACGCTGTCCACGAAAACTCCCTCGAGAAAGCAAGCCAGTTCACTAAGGCAGGTTCACATCCTCGTACATCTTCCTAATAAAGTGAATTATAAGATGCATTTTGTTTTTTCTTCCCGAGTTGAGGCTTATACAGGCCCGCCTCCACGATGTTCCGTCCATCCGAAATTCGGCCAAGCTTATCATCTGTTTCCCGTTTGGCGAGTCGAAGAACGCGATATAATGGGCTTCCATTGAGAGCTTCAATCGTTCGCGCATGGCGAGAACCATCAGACTACGATCAAACATCCAAGCCAAACAAATAATTAACTAAACAAAGAGGCGAAGGAAAACAACCAACAACAAAAACGACGCTCTCTTTTTCCTCTTTAATCAAGTTCGTCGCCTCCACCCTTGGTCTCATCTTTCTTGTATGTCTATCTATTTTTACGCCTCGGTGGATGTTCTGGATAGACGCTTGTCTATAGACTGCGCTCGGCCGACGCCGCGTTTGCCGCCTCCAGTTTCGGCTTCCCGCTTGTTCACGATCGTGTTTTAATTGAAGCGGCGCCGAGGTCCCGAAATAAGCGCGAGAGGTGTTCAGACACGGCACACGACAACAGGAAGAAAATTACTGGCGGCGACATGGGCAAGGGACCAATGCTCCCAGAAAAATCCAGCGACAAGGTTTTTTTTTTTTTTTTTTTTTCAAGTGGAGACACCATTCGCCCCAAAACCGAGTGCAGCTGGATTGGATTGGATTCTGTTTACTTTTAGACGGTGCGTCAGCATCACCGCGCGACATTGGACTATCCGCGGCTGAGTGCCCCTTTAAAACAAGCTGTACCAAAGAATCCTGTCCTAAAACAATTTTATGGTCTACAAAAAACAAAACAAAAAAACGATACGGCCGGCGGTGCTTATGACCCGTCAATCACTACGTGCAACGCACGCAACGTAAAAAGAAACTGAAAGAAAAAAAAACACACTTTGAAAACCGGCTACAGAAAGGTTAAACGTTTCGGTTAGCGCTTTTTTTCTCTCTCTCTTTTTTTTCCCTTTTTGACGATTAAACGAAGCAGGAAACAAGCACACAAGGACAAGGTCGAGCACCTTCCAGAAGTAAGCGTACAAAGTTAAGGGACTTTGACGTCCCTGTCCTTACCTGCCTGCCCTTATGCTCGCTTGGTGGTCAAACGCACAGCACAGCTCACGCGGCGAATATGCGACGCCGGCCCCAAGGATTGGAGTCAACGTTGTACTCGTCGTAATGCCGGGTATCAAGGGTAATGATGTCAACAGCGCAACACTCTATTACATTTGAATATTAATTTTATGTCCCGAGATAAAAGGGAGTTCGTATTTGAATGATTTGTGAAAATCCCCAAGTTAAGTTCAGCTGCCAGCTCTATTGGCTTTAGAATTATTAGCGTTCTAAAACAAGTTATAAAAAAGAAAAAGAAAGGTGCTTTGAAATCACACTAGAAAATGTAGTTGGCCATACAACTTCGATGGCTTCAGAAAAATATTCAAAGGATTTGCTTCGATTCTGAATTCACATGAAAAATCCGGGGTTGATTCAAACTGACTTCGATTTTCGGCAGAAATACTGACGAAAACAGGCAGTGATGCATAAGCATAATAGTGGCTGCATTGTTAAAAAAAAAAAAGTGAAGTCACTACAGCAGGGATGCAAAAAAAAAGGGGGTGAGGGGAGGGGGGCAGTGTCTTTAGACCGTTGGGAGTATCGCCAAAATTGGGGGGAATCCCCTCCAATCTGGCAACACCGCACTCCCTATCACTGGCAGTTCAGCGCTGTAACGAACTGTGGAGGATTCCGCCAATTTGGGCACAATCTTTATTTTTATTTAATCAATACTGCTTAGACTCCCGCAGGGGTCCACACAGGAAAGGTACTTGAACAGCTTTAAAAGCAGTACAATGCAACAGTAAATGTCTTCAATAGCAGTAAAGAGAAATCCCACTTTTTATACATCCGTATAGACATATCTGAAAGACGACAAGTAAACGACCCAATCAACAGAAAATAGTAAAATAGTGCACTTAATGTGTATCTCAAAAAAAAAAATCTTCCATAGACAAACATTGTCATTCTATGCACGCGCGCGTACGCGCGTGCGCGTGTGTGCGTGTGCATGTGCGTGTCTGTCTTTTCGTTAGCGGTCTTGCAAACTTGCAAACTTTCAAGACCGTTAATTCTTGCAAAAACGTTTCTACTACGAGCTAGTTCAATGTTGCGAGACTAGTAGGAAATGTAACCGACTTTGGCGGAATCCCCAACTGTCTGGCCACAATTCCCACGAATCTCCGCTGCTTTAGATTCCTCTTCGTGGACAGCAGAACCTCCGGTACGGAAATACGCCCCAGCTGTGGCGTCTACATGAAACGTTATTCAGTCATAAAAGCACGGTTTAGACTCAGATTCTGCTTAGAGCCGACTATAGCCACCGCCGTGCAAAAGAACGTCCATTGCGCGTAGTTGCTCGGTGTTTACCACACCTGGGAAGGTATGTTTCTTGCAACAAATTTCCCGAAGCTAGAAGGAAAGCTGCGGCCCCTATTGAATGGCCAACTCCCATTTTTGTTTACGACCCTTGGAATGTAAATTGACAGCACCATAATTCACGATACAGCGGAGCGATGCCTTTCTTCGTTAGAGATACACGACGGTGCTGTAATTGGGTTGAAAAGATTACCTAAAATCGACTCGAGTCGCGGACGCCGCACGAAGGTCGGCTGCGTTACACTGTATCTAAGCACAAATCATCCAGAACAAAATTGAAAGTGTTGGCGGCGCAGCGGCGCGGTACAGAAAGACAAACGAGGCAGGCCGGAGATAACTCCATCGACCAAAGCGACACAAGGTTAGGAGATGGATGAAGCTCTTCGCGAACAAAACTAACCTAGCCGCGGACAGCCGCTGTTTCGCGGGGAATATGAACTCCGGTATGCAGGAGGAGGCAGTGTGCAAGAGCAAAATCGACGTGCTGAGTTTTGAGGTGGCATACAGCTACGGGCGGCCATGCTAAGCGAGGCACGGTAGGTATGTGACCTTTTGCGCCCCATCCTTCCCAAGTTCCAAGTGACGCTCACTTCGCGGCCAATCACGCTGCTGGTTGAACGGCTGCGAGGCAGGGCTGGCGAATCGGAAGACGTGTAGAGTACGGACACTTTACGAGAATCGTGACACGAGTTAAAAATGATTGCATTTCGTCGAGGTTCGCAGGGTTTTTTAGCTGGTCGCTATTTTAAGTCGAAGGCACCGCGGCACATACCTAAGCGAAACGTTTAACTGGACGTTGCAGCTTGATAAATATTTCTGTATACACGCCTCGTACGTGACGTCATATTGCACCGTACCATGCCGCCACTGCTTCGTATACCATGCTCCTGTGCCCGTACACCCTCCGGCAATATGAAGGTGAACACCCATGGTTTCCTGCCTGTTTTACGGTTCCCTAAAGCTATATTAACTCTCAACGTCTCAAATGGTACGTGGCTTGGGGGTCTAAGCTTTGCGTTCTAGCCCTATTTTGGAACAAAGCTTCTTCCAAAACTTGCAGGAGCGTCAAAAACAAGAAGAGGGCTGTTCACCTTCATATCGCTCCCGGGTGTACTTTCTGCGGCCTACATTTTGCACCATCTAATTGGTCGCGGAACGATAATAAGATGCTATCGCCCTGCGTTCGGTTACAATGTATGCTTACCTCACTCCTTACAGGCAGGCCCGGAGCACCTTTGGTTTTCAAGAGCCGCCGTTAATACCACTAATATTACTACGGCTAATAATAATAATGAGCTTCCCGTCCCGCAAATGAAATAAACCAATTTCCTTTTCCGCATCCAAACGTTCGAAACAAAATATTTAAAAACGAAAACAAAGACAGATTAAAAGGATTAGCAAAGGACTGATAGTAATAAAGTTACCACCAAACTTAGCATGGCTCTAAGCATCCTACTCTCCATTGCCGTTTGTGTTCGAATAACGAGATAACCTACTCTTCTAATCGGGCAACAGCCGGAGGTAAAGTTAGTCGCACCGGCGTTAAAACTGCGAGCGAAACAACGACAAAAAGCCACCCAAACATACCTAGATAACGCCGCATGCAGCCACGTTCTTGTTCCTTTATTTGCTCATTTGTTTCGACTATTTCCTAACTGCACACACGCTTTGCACGGAGCTGTCCGTGCACTGTCCGGCCGCCCCATAAATTAGGGTTCGAAGCGGAGTCATATACTCGCGCCGCAGCACAAGCAAGGCGCAGTGAACGCGCGTTCGGCCTTCGAGGCGAGCAGGGAAATTAGGTCCCTTTTTTTTTTGTCGGTTTTTGTATGTTTTTACGCAACCCGATAAAAAAGGCGAGCAGAGCACATTCTCCGGTCTGTTTGATAAGATCGCCACACATCCGGGGCTTTTTCACACGCGTATACGTAACGCTGCGCCGCTGCGTCGCCTCACCCGGCGTCCAACGGCCTACCTTCTTTAGCGGCTATGCGCAGGTGTCCAGTGGTGCATCTGTAGTCACTGAAAACTTAACAAATGCAGGGAAAATATCCCATAAACACGCCGTTGCCAACCAATGACATCGCTGCAATATATGATCAGGAAGCCGGAGATGGAACCGCGAAGCGAGAAACGAGAGGGTAACAAGCCGTGTCCCACGTATTTTATCGCAGATTGTCTTACGTGGCTGGTACCTAACCCCATCCGGAAGCCTTCCCTCGAGTGCCTCCGTGTTACTTCCGGCGGGGAGAAAACATCACGTGCTCGGACAAACAGCGAAGCTCTGCTCCGTGAAACGAGCCTTCGCTTCGAGCTTCTCCAGAGAAAGAACGCAAGAAAGAGATTGGAAGAAAAGCAGACTCAAATTTGGCCTTACAGGACACAGCCCAATTCGATGGGGAAGGCCGCTTGAGGTGGAGAGGTTCGGAATGATGCAGCCGTACACGATGTAAAGTCAGTGTTGGAAGTGACACGTTACAGCTAGGTAACGGCGTCACTGGTAACGCTTTAGATATTAAGTAACGTTACTCGTTAGCATCCGAAATGGATAACGAAGAAAGTAATTTCGTTACTATTTTAGGGTATTTGCCGAAGAAACTACGTAACTCGTTCCTTCCTAATTTTGGTTAAAATTAGTCATGTTTTCTGTGCCTCTGAAGTCCCAACGCGCCAACGGGACGTCGCTGTGTTCTGCAAAATTGACAAGCAAAAGATAAAGATAAGAAATCGCTATGTAACGTTTAACTTATCTCCAAGTTCGTAACCGCGGCTTATCGGTGTCGAGTACTATAATCCGCCAAAAGAAAAGCAAAATAAGAACGCTGGTTAGTTCTTGAAAGTAACCGTAACGGTATTTTGTAACGCCTGCAGAACGGTAACGAATCTCGGTAACGCGTTAATTTTTCACGAACCGACGAGTAACTCTATCTCGTTACTTATTTTTATAACGCTGACAGTACACTGAGTACTGTCAGCGGCCATATGACCTGACCCAGTTTACTGGCAGCCGAGAGTGAAGAACATGTTAGCACGAGGAGCCTTCGGCATGCTGAGCTACGAAGAAACCAGCTGCTAGACTGCGTCGATAGGATGTGTGGCAGTCCATTCCAACCTCCTCTTTGAACACACTTCCGTATACTCGGGTTTTCCCGCGCCGCTTTTGTACCGCCCCCGTTGGAACGCCGCCGGGGTTGTCGGATCTGGCCGCACCCCATGCACGTGGTTTTAAGCACGGGCTGTGGCATAGCCTCAGCAGTTCGACGACGAAGCCATGAAGAGTGCCTGGTCGTAGATTTGGAGCGCGCGTATACCTGCTAGCACAGAGTATCAAAGAGTCATTTTTCGGGGAACGTCAGCGCACAGCTTTTGCAGCGGCGAGGACCCGAACACACATTTGTTCTCTTTGGAGAAGTGTGTTTCGGCGTCTCGCCGTAACGCGGCGCCAGTCACGTGGCTCTCCTCTCGTCCGTTGTCTGTCGCTTCACCTTCTAGCATGAGCACATTCATTATGTTGTAAATAAGCCAAGTCGGTCATTGGGGTTCATTAGACGAAATTGTTTTTAGCATCCACCGAAACTCGTCTTCTAGATTTCAAACAATTTGTCAGGTCTCAGCTTGAGTATGCCGGTATCATATGGGCTTTTTATCAAGATTATCTGATTAATAAAACAAAAATAATTCAGAACAAGGGAGCACGTTTTATACTTAACAACTATTCACCATCTACAAGGGTCCTAAAACATAGAGCGATTTTGCCTTCATTGGAGACGTAAGGTTTCCCGTCTCGCGTTCAATCCTAAATTTTTTTACTTTAATGTTGCCATAAAAAGGATCGGTTATTACTTCCGGCTGATCGCAATTTTTCTGGACGCGACCGTCCTCATGAAATTCGCTTACAAAAATGTCGTACTAACCAACTTCTGAACTCCCCGTTGCAGTTTGCCATTTCCGAGTGGAACTCGCTGCTCCATATTATTGTTGAAATTACAGAGCAAACGAAATTGAAAACATCATGCGAATTATTACTTTACTGCACTCAAGAATGAGGCATGTATGTGTGTGAATTTCTTTGTATTGCATTTATCAAGATAGGTATTGCTCTTACATTTTTTTTTTGTTAGATGGATACGTTTCTTTTTTGTGTGTGCGTAATAAGTGCGTTATTGCATGTTGTATGTTGCAGCATCAAATATTGCATCCCCCTCATATAATGCCATAACCAGGCCTATTTGAGTACATTATATTAACAAAAAAATCAAATGTCCGCCGATTCCTATAAATGCACGGTGAAGACATCACTCGTCCAACTTTCACTTCCTCTTATTAAAGGAATATATTCGAAATAAAATTAAACACCCGGTCAATTAGTGCGCAGCCTCGCTCAGCTCGGGGAGGAAAGGGAGGCGGAAAACGGTAGCCTTCTCGATGGTGAATATCGGAAATCTAAAAAGACAAATGAAATAAAAAGAAACGGCCACAAACCAACAATTCCCGACGGCGACCTGAATCCCAACGCGTGCGCCGGACCTAACGGACAAGGCGCGTTCCCGGCGCATAAAACGCGGCCGGCGAAAAGCCACCGGAACGTAAAAGCGCACGCACACTTTATTGATGGTGCTGTCGCTCTCGACAGAGATCTCTGAACGGAGTTATTGCCTCGTCCTGGTCCGAAAGCCGTGTGGTGTTCACCCCAAAGCTGACAGTACGGTAGTAGCCGCGTGCTCGCTGGACCTCGCCTATATTTCGTCACGTGCTCGCGATCCGGCCCGTTAAAAAAGCAAGAGAGCGGGCTCAGCCGATGAAAGGGAAGCGTTGCATCGGTCCGGCTAGCGCTTAACTCCCACCGCACTATCAGCTGAGGGTTGAACCGGTGTATAGCACGCGGCTGTCGAGCGCAGAGAGAGAGAGAGAAAGGGGGGGGGGGGGGGGGGGAGAGAAGGCACTGTGTTTGAGATCGAATGCTCTCGACAGCAATCAAACGTGTTTCGCTCCGGTAGTCACGAGGCGGTGTTTGCGATGTCGTATTCGAGATTTCCGCGCACTTTGCGTGTCTGCGCGTAAAACAAAAGAGGAAACAAAAAAAAACTGAATGGCATTTGTTAGCACACAGAGCAATGTCTAGAGCATTTTTCACTACGACCGGTTCGCCGTATAGGACCCGCGTAAATACGTTGCGGACGACATGAGCAGACCACTGCATGGTTATGCAAGAATCACGCGTGGACAGAGTGTGCGTTCGTTGGCGGCCATAGCTGTGTACTCCTGTATTAGGCGTGTGCTGACCACAAGCGTTCGCCAGATTTCTTTCGCAGCATAAAGATTGTCGTTGAATTGTGAACGTTACGTTGCTTTACCCACAGCTCTGGCCGCCTCCGTGTGTCCGCACCTGCGGACAAGCTCGCGCAATTGCAAGCTTTCCAGAGATTTCTTCACGCGCTTGCACGCGCAGGGGTCCAGTCAGGGCACCGTTCTAGCAATCGTCCATAGGAAGTATTCACTGGCGGCCATAGTTGCGTGGGCGGCTGCTGAGCGCGTGCTGACCGCGAGCTTCAACGGACCTTTCGCCACGTCCATTCCGCACCACCGAGGTTGCCGGTCTTGTGAGTTTGTTCTGAGCATGCGCTCTAAACATCGCCCTCAAATATGGCGTCCAGCGAATACTTTCTGTAGTCTCTCCCGAATGACTTTAAACTATAGGCATATACAGGATGAGAACCACAGGGAGGTCCCTCAGTTCCCCGCCTCCATCAGCGCGAGCATTTTGGTAACGCTTCACGGCGTCTTACGATTGAGCCTTGAGCCTGGACGAGCACAGCTAAAGCAAGTCATAGCCTCCTTTATGCTCGCAAAGCCTGACAGTTCGATGACGGGGCCATAGAGTCCCCGGTCGCAGATTTGGAGCGCGAGGATCTGGTAGCACTGAGCATTTCTCGGGGACTCTGGTATTCAGCGCACAGCGTTTGCAGCGGCGAGTACCCGAAACATGGTTTTCAGACCCGACGAGAAAAGAAGCGGTAGCCCGAGGAACGCCAGAAGCACGAGCGGACATTCCATCGCTCGGGACAAGTATGTTTCGGCGTCTCACCGCAGCGGAGCGCCCGTTACATGACTCTTGTCTGCCGCTCTACCTTTTCACTTTCGGCGGCCGCGTCTCGAGGCGATCTGCCAGGCGTTGTCAGTATAGAGGAGGCTATGACAGTGCTTGCGCTGCACGACGAGCGCGCGTGCTTGGCAGTGACGCTGAAAGCCCGGAGCTCGTTCTTGTTGCTTCTGCAACGCTCACACTTGAAATGAAACAGAGTATTAGCGGCACGTGTGTATGAAGGCACTCTATTAGCGACGAGATGGTGGCGCCCTCCCATGGTTCCCTCTCGTGACGTCATTACCTTGCGAACAGTAAGTTCGATGGTGTTTGTAATGAGCATGGTGGAAGCTTGAAATCATTGAGCTTTGAAACCAACGCTGCCAACACCGACAAAATTGAAGTTCATCCATTCCTCTTATTTCAGTCGAAGAGCAATCCTTTGCTGACATGTTAGTCAGCATTCGCTTAATCATGGAAGGTCGATCACAGCGACGATTTTAATCGCGGACGTCGCCAATTCGCAACTTTCACAACCTATGGGGCGCACTGGTGCCAACCAAAATGGCTGTCATCTGGATGATCGTCGTAGAAGAGCTGTACGAGGCTGGGCCTGCGACGCGTAAGTGGAGCTAAGCGCTCGCGCCCAAAAACGCCAAAACACGTGCGTTAAAAAAAAAAAAAAATTGTTGGGCGGTGCATAGCCGACTAACTCATATCAAGGCACCAATAGGGAGTATTCACTGGCGGCCATAGCTGCGTGCGCGAATGCTGAGCGCGTCCTGATGGCGAGCTTCCACAGTGCTTTTGCAACGTGCATTCCGCATTATCAAGAGTGCCGGTCTTAGCCGGCTATTAATGTGAGCTCGTTCTGAGCATGCGCTCTAAACAGCACCCACAAATATGGCGTCCAGTGAATACTCCCTTTAGAGGCAACGTGCTGCTTCCAAACAAGCCCTGACGAGGTGCGGGCAAACGCGCAGTTTCCGCACGAGGTGTGCGCACTGCGCATGCGCAGAAACCAGATTCGCGTGCAGTGGACCATCTGCGCATGCGCCCTTCCAATAGCAGCACCAGCGCAGTGTGTTGGCGTATACTCGTTGTCATATCAAGAAAAAAAAAAGAAGTTTTGAGCATTATTCATGCGCTGCAAAAAAGAGTTCTTAAAAGATCTGCATAGTTGTCGGAGGAAGGACCGATGTTTTGCGGCGTTTGAAACCTGTACGTCTTAATAAAATAACAATAGGTCAATCTAAAATTGACCCACATTTATCTTAATTGACCACAAAGAGGGGTAAATAATCCGCAAAAAGCGGAACTTTTTTTCTTACTACGGTTTTTGAGGCGAACACGGCTACATGTCAGAGTAACGAAATTTCAGCAATCTTGATGCCTAAAATCATTGTCGAAAGTTATCTGAAGTTTTATCAGAAATCGCAGCAAACGGTTTTGGTTCTCCGGAAATGTTAAAACAGTCCGCCTGTGAGAAAATGACGTAACCCGATTTTCTTGACAGCGTATCGGAAGCTCAGGGAGTCGCATTTTCAGACGGTAACTGTCGCTAATTAAACCCGTTCTCCACTGAGCACCAAAATGGCGGGGCTCACGAGACGACCGGGGAATCAAGCCCCGATACTCTAAATCCGCAGTAACAATGCTCATACAAAAGACACGCTGTTCGTTGGAGACATGATGACGGAAGTACACGCGGGCACGACTAAAGCATGTTCGAATCACCTTCGCTTCACAGATTTCTACTCTTCGAGCACGCCTAAAGACAGCTTTTAGATGAGCCAGCATTTGTTACCCTAGTGCAAGTATCCGCGTCTTTCGTGTGGATGGTCGTAGTTTGGACTGGACTGGTTTGTTGAGGCCGTTCGCTGTTGCCGCCGTGCTATTTCGCACCGTTCATCCGCTCGTTAAAGCCCGACGACCAGATTCTGCAAGGCAGAAGATTCTCCTCACCATGGGAGAGGAGGAAAGAGTCAACGGTGGACAAGGTAGAAGGGGGGAGAGGAGGAAGCGGGCGAAAAGTGGAAAGCGCGAACTGGCCGTCGGTCTTGAAGTCCGCTTTCTTTCTTACAAAAGGGAAAGAGTCTTCTGGCAGGCTTCCAATAAAGCGCCGCGGGAGCTGGAGAGGAGGGGATCGAGCGGCCGTGGCGGTGGCACAACGTACAGTACGTGGCAACGTAGAACAAAGGCGCAGCGACGGCGCCGTTTGCGCGAAACCGCCGACTCCCGGGAGTAAAGTTTGGCATTTCGAAGACAACAGCACGCGGACCGTAGGCGGCGATCGAGAGAAGCTGCGGTGTCTGCATCCGAAACCGCCGAACCACGGGGAAACAGACCGACTCTCGGAGCACAGCAGTATGCGGACCGTTTGCGAAGTTAAATTTCTCACCCTTCGCGTCCAAATATATATATAAAAAAAATACCACTTTTTGCCGAGTCAGAACTTTGTGCAAAATGATAACGCATATCGTCGAGGATCGGCGTAGCGACATCAGCGGTTTCGGGGTAAATTTAATGACAAATGTAACAGGGTTTTTATACAAGGAAGAAACACGCCCCTGACCGTGTCCCCCGAATGTCTTTTGTATGATGTAAGCACCAAACAAACAACGTAAAGAAAACAAAAAAATAATGCTGTTCAAAGTGAAATGACGTCACGTAAAAGCTCATCAGTGTGATTGTAGATGGATGACATGTCCCGTTCATAAGTACTCGCTCGGTCATGTTCGCCCAACTAAGCGAAGAACAACGCCTCCGGCCCCGATCTCGCTTCAAACCCGAAAGACTGACGCTTTCAACGACGGCGCTCCACAAACAAACAGAGCTTTCCTGTCGGGAACGGGGAAAGAGAAATCTTGACGTTCTGAAAAAGAAGGTCAGGGTGTTTCGTTGGGCATCAACACGGGAGGACGGAGAGCAAGGAAGCCGCCGCGCACCCGACGACGCGTAATGGCTGACCGACAACAACGGGCAAGCGAGATTAATAAGTCGTCAATCGAATAGGGCACCTGCGCGAGCGAGCGGTCTCTCGCGCCGACGCCTTTTGGGAGCGGAGAAAAGCCGTACCCTTGACCGACTGACCACAAGCCGAGATCGAGCACGGGAAAACGCAGTCCCGCCCGCCCGGGCTGAGGCCGCATGGCAAAGACAAAGGCATATACCGCCATCTGCGGCAAGGTGCGAGTTTGGAAGGAATCGCGTTGTTCGAGGTCGACCCCCGGGACAAAGAGAACGGACGATGATGGCTTCTTTAGAGACCCGAATAACTCTCCAAGAAAATAACCCACACAGAGTTTATCGCATACCAACTAAGTTCTCGAGCACATTGAGCCAGCTGGGTTTATGTTACCTGGGTGGCACAACTTTGCACAAAGGCTATGAAAGGCTGTTTTTATCAAGGTTCGGCACACAATTACAGTGCGCATCGTGTTGATATCTACAGTCAAAGAGTGGATGAGGGGAGCAGGGATGTGTTTTAGTTGTCCCGCCTTCAGCACGAGCTTCCAAGCTTTGATAACGCATGGAGGCCTCGTAAGCTTCGACGTGCAAGCGCTGCGAGTGCAAGGCGGAAGCGGCAGAGAGAGCTTCCTGGAGGCTGGATGTTCAAAAGGGACAACCTGCCGTTTACATCCTGTGAGTCGCTGCAGTGCTGTGCAAACTTAGAAGCATACTCAAAGATCTCGTGCTCGTATTCCTCAACGTGTGAACACATGATCCCTTGAAACCGTAAGCGTAGTTTTGCGAACCTCAAACCGTATCGCAGTAAGTAACAATTCGACAATGAAGGAAAGGCCTGTGTAAGGACAACGCCAACACGCACGGGCGGATTCAGAGGGGGGGCGTCCGGATGTCCTGACCCCCCTCTTGATTTCTGCATGTGTAAATTTTAGGGCGTAAAACGAAGGAGAGGGGGAGGGGGTTCCTAAACATATGGTACGCTGACCAACACCTGACCCCCCTCTCGGGAAATTCCTCCATCCGCCCCTGCCAACACGATGCATGGTGCCGCATTCTCCAGTTTTGAAATTCAATTAATCGCACAGGAAACGGTACAAAAACGGCTTATGGCAGTCCCTTTTCATAAATTGAACACGAAAGAAAAAAATAAAACGAAACGCATAACGGACAAGGCTGTCTTGTATTGTAGACAACCCAACGTTTTTTGTTTCGTTTTGCAATTTGTTTTTGAGCTTAAAATGACGTTTTTATTTTTCATTATGTCGCCCGCGTACTTTCTGGTCTTGCAATACTCAATTGGCGTCACATGCCGCATTACAGCGTACGGAGATTTTGGCTGTCCGAACCGGAATCAAAGTGGAACAGTGTCTCATATGATCGCATGCTTCTTCAGAACAGATCAATTTCGACTCGGGGCAACTCCGAAGGTTTCAGAACCAAACAAAAACCCATGCGTTGTAATCGTCGATCATTCGATCGGCATTCTGTAACAATAAAACAAAAAAAGGAAAGACAAAAAAGCACTAAAAAATCTACCACTAATCGTTTTCACCAAACTTCAGGTAATATTATTACAAAAAATGTACCTCCCGGCTTGAGCTACCCCCGTAAGCGAAATTACGCGGTGCTCATCTACCCGCGTTTGGAAAGAGAAAGATAGAGAGTGGTTTCGCATTACGGCACGCATTTGGAGGACCATCGTCCGATCAAAAAAAGAACAAAATCGATCTGTTTGTTTTCTAGGCCAAACACAATGCAAGAGAAACGAGAAAGGAAAAAGAAAGTCTCCGGAAATTCCAAAAGAAAAGCAGCGATAAATGGGTCACGGTGCTTCCTCGCCTCATTTAAACGTCACTCGCTCGCAGGAAAAATAAAAAAAAAAAAAAAAGAAAAGGGAGGAAGGAAGAAAGTTTAGGCCGAGATTTATTGTTCGGCGCACAGCTGGTGAACGCCGAACGAAAGTGCACAGTCGAGAGCGGCGAGTTCCCAGGGACGATTTACATCGATCGATCCCCAGTGACGGACACCTTTAATAGATATCGTGCGGTCGCAAGCCAGAATCCCATTTAACTGGGGAACGCAGATAATTTTAAGTGCAAACAATAATAACTCGACACCAACGGAACATAATTATATACGTGCAAAGGCAGGCTTAGCGTTCGCACCAGCCGAGAATGATTGTGACACGTATAAGCGTTTCTTTTTCGCTGCAGTTGCTTAATACGTTAAACGAATGTACAAAATAAAAGGCGTTTAAACGAGACTTGAGGAGACCACGTAAGGATGCCGCCATCTTGAAACGACTACCAGTTTGCAGACGCGTCGACCGACGAAGACGGACACTAAAACGGGGTAAGGGAATAGTTGGCTTTATGGCACATTTTTGAGCGACAGGTTCTTAAAGGTCGCAGCGCTTTGGGTGTTGTACGTCGTAAATAACCGCGGACCGTTGTAAGCGGCGAAAGCGACTTTTTAGACGGCCTATAACGTTTACCCGCTGGTGTAGGCTGCCTCAAATCGCAGCTTATGGTATGCGCCGAGAAAGTGCGGGAGAGGAGGAGACGAGAGGGGACGTGGGAACGCCGAGCTCCGATTGGAAGGACGAGTGGGTAGACTTACAGCCACCTGGCGTTATCTCCGCTGCACTCGTCGAGCGCGTACGAATGCGAGAGCAAAACACCTGACGCCGGCGTTCCGCGTTAAAACGCTTAAGACGAGTGCAGTGGGCACTATAAGTTCACCGGATTCTAGGAAGGTGGCGTCGTTGTCTTCCCTGCCTGCTAGCCGAACACAAACAAATACTAACATACAGATGATCAAAACCTCGCAAGGAGATTGGATAATCGGTCTCCGTTGCTATGGCAATCGCCATTTCGGCCCCTCCAAATGTTCGGAGCTTGTAGAAGGACGTTTTAATCCAGTCGCACCAAGAACAGAATGGAGCACCATCGTACTGAAGGCGTTCCTCGCCAATATGAATGTCTCTGGCACTGTGTATCCAATCGACGTATCAATCATGCCCATCTCCACGTATATCTTACAATTATATTGTTCTTCTTGCGTATGTCAAAACAAGAAAATTATTTTTCGAAGCATCCAAGCTCCGACACCGCGCGTGGTGGTGGTACGAAGATTTACGCTTGTTACACCAAGGTGTGGATTGCTGAATCTCGGTATACAAGAAACGTCTCTATACAGCTACCCGTCACGAGCGAATTTAGATCGGCTCACCAAGAATAAAGAGCTCAAGGAGAAATTTCTCATTTTATGAGCCAAAATGGCGACCATACGGGCAGCAATTAGCGCTACTTTCCCACGATCCAATTACTTTAGTGAAGACAAAGGCCGCCTGTGTCTCCATTGCACTCGTCAAACGCACTCCGCCCCCCCCCCCCCCCCCCCCCTAAAAAAAAAAAAGGAACATCGAGGGCACCGACTTTCAAGGTCAGTTTAAAGACCGACGACCAGTTCGCGCTTTCCATTTTTCTGCTGTTTCCTCCCCTCTCCCTTTTACCCTGTCCCCCGCTGCCTGTTTCCTCCTCCCCCTCGGCGAGGAGGATCTTCTGCCTTGCAGAATCTCGAGTCTGGTCGTCGGCTTTTAAGTGCCGATGCGCGTGATCTTTTGTGTCACGTCAAAAGTCACAGTAAACGGCCCTAGAAAAAGCTCCTTGGAATGTTCGTGCCTGTGCTCTGGCTTGCACGTTTCATTGTCCTCAATAGAGTACTAGGTGTTCAGCCCTCTTTTATAAAATGGAGTCGCGACGCCTCGATCTTACCAGTCCCAAAGTTCCGCGCATTACCGAGTGCCAAGTCGCCTCTTGCGACAGATAGACCCAACTCAGATTTCGGTGTCCGTTTAACGTGACGGTCTACAGTGACTCCACCCCGGCGGCGCCGAACCGCTAGTCCCAAAGAGAACTTCCAATCTACTTCGACTACGCGCTTTACTTTGAGCTCCATAACATACAATGGCACTTAATATATATAGAGAGGTATTGATGCTGAAGTTTATTCGATATAATACGGAACTATTCTGAGACTAAAACTCTGCCCTTATCTTTAACAGATGAGTACTATACAGCTGCTAAAGTGTAGTTTAAAAAAATCGGAAAGAAAGCAATGTTCATGCCTGCTAGTATTAATACGGCAAATAAGGCTCACGCGGACAAGAAAGGTGAATACATGGGAGGCACGTCACGCACGACGACATCAAGTACATTAGGCACGTCCCTCAGCCATGAGGTGCGCCAGCGATTTCGAAAATGGCGCGAAATGCTGTCGCATGAACCCACTGACCGGTGCTAATGTGGAGGGCCCTCTGTAGGGCTCTCCACAGATGAGGGGGAAGGTCTTTAATATTGCCAAGTGGCCACTTGGCTGTACAGTACGGTCGTCCGGTATGCGCTGTTCGCCTTGACCGGGCGGACGTCGCAACGAAGTCGCGCGACCCCCGAACCCCACGCTGTGTCCCGGCAGAGACAAAAGCACGAGAAATAGTTGCCAATGCCGCCGTGGGACCCAAATGCTTCTCTCATTTTCTTTTCTTACAAATGCGCGCCCCGGGAGGTCCCATACCAAACTACGAGGACATATAATGCGAACGCGAAAGACGGGGACACCTCTAACCTGTCCTCTTCCTCTTCCTGTGTGGTCACGGAGACAATGCCAACGGGACGCTTGCCGCGATAGCGGGCCCGACAACAGCAAAAAAGAAAGAAAGCGTCATTACAAGAGGCGGTGGCGTGCCGCTTTCGCAAAGAAAGAAGATAGAAGAAAAAGAAAATACGGAGCCTCGTTGTTTTCTTGTCGCGTCAAACGAAACTCGGCGCAATTTCGTTGAATCCTCGGCTTCACTTCGCGACCACAAACAAAAAACAAATGCGAGAAAACTTCGGCACTCAGAGGCGGATACTCCGTTTACCCTTACAAAGGGCCGCAGCGGTCGCCACGACGAAACATTGCAGTCAATCCAGCGCTGAGAAACGCATCACGAGACTACACGCCTCGCGCGTCCCAAGGGTCACCGTGACACACGCGTGACGTTGGATAGGCTTCGATGGCTAGTACTGTCCTCCGCGGTCCATCATAAGGTAAGACGGAGTATAGGCCACGCCAAAGAGTTTCCCCCAAAAAGAGGAAAAGAAAGCAAAAAAGAAACGTGAATAGCAAAGCGGACAATGAAAGGAAGTGAACGGCACCGCTGACGGCTTTGATGAGTGTGGCTTCGGAGTTCCGCGTTATTCGCGCCTTTTTCGCGTTCGTCAATAGAGTGAAAGTCGCCTCCAGTCGTTTCTTTTGTCGTCAGTGAAAGGGATAGGCGAAAAGTGAAACGGGAAATAATTATTTCAGAGCAGAATGGGTTTTGCCGTTTAATGTGCAGGCACGACCGGGAAAAAGGGAAATGCGGAAAAGATAGTGCGCGATACCGAATATTTCATCGTTATTTCATTTTTGTTTTCCATGAGGTATTACGTTTGAATTATTATGCTATCGTTGACAAAATGACGATTCAGGGTTTCAACTCGGTTCTCATAAGTCTCAATTTGTCTAAGGCATCAGTATGACTTAAACAAATGGGCTTTAGGTGTAAAGTTGGCTCTGCGTTTAAAGTTGGCTTCGAGGCTTTTAGTTTCAAGTTGGTTTCGAGTTTCGAATTACTCAAAGTTTAAAATGGGTCCAAGTTGAAAACTGTCTCAAGCTTCACGTTGGCGTCACGCTTGTAGAAAAAAAAAATTTAGTTCGAAGTTTTGGGTAGCTAAGCGTTCTAAATTCCAGCTATCAAATTAGACTCGACTTGTAGGACCCCGCAGCTCCACTTAGTTCTTGGCGGCTCTCAGCTAGGTGCGAGAAAAGCACGCGCAATCGAAGCTTACAGACATTTAATATTTATTAGTCGAATGCCAAATATGATTTTCAACTCAACTCAGTCTCAAGTATACATCTAGCCGGGGTCGCACTGCTTACACATCATACAAAAGACCGTCTCCATGCAGATTCGAATGCGAGTCACTGCGAGATCAGTGCTTCGAATGCCGCGTGGCAATGGTCTCAAGAAGAAAGCTTGGGCAGGTGGCATTCGAATCATGGCTATTGCGGTGACTCGTGTTTGCAGACGGCCCTTTGTACGATGCATGCACGCAAGTGCATCTTCAAGGCAATCGTCGTCCTTGTTCGTCTCCTATCTCACCGGCTGAATCAATCGGGCACGGTGAATGCGGCGTGGCTCTACATTTTATGTCCCTGATTGGCTCCTTCGGACCGTAGCGTTGGCTGCGGTCGGACTTAAAGGCCGACCAACATGATCGCGTCTTCTGCCGGGCAGAAAATCAGTTCCCAGTTTCCTTCTCTCCCTTCCCGTCCGCACTTTTTTCTCCTCCTCTCCCCACAGGAACGGGTCTATGAGCGCTGCTCCCTGCAGAAAGGAGGAGGGTCTCCCTCTTTCTTGGATAGAAAGGAGGAATGGAGGGAGAGTTTTCTCTTTTCTGGCTGCTGGTCGGCCTTAAACTCATTCCTGACAGCGCCCATAGGCCGCCGATCGCACCGGTGATCGACGTTGGTTTCCAAGCTCCGTCAAGAAATTAAATTCAGTGCTGTGAATTTTGCTCTACAATCTCGTGGATAGCCGAAGAACCGTAGTTTCGGTTTTAGCATGGGTTTGAGCTTTATCACAAGGTGGTGGACTGCCATAGTCTTGGGAACAGTGTTTGCACTTGTTTAAGACGGCTAACTATATTCGCAACATTCTAAGTAGCGTATATGGCATTATTTACATAATTCAACTGCATTGTGGCATATCCTTTAGACCTCAAGGGCTCCGAGGACACTTTAAAATGTTTTATAGGCGTCGCTGAACAGATGGCTGTTGATAAGCATTACTATAATTTCCAATGACCTCCTGAGCCGGCGTGCACGCTTTATGTTCCCGACGAGGAGGACAAAAGTGCTGATGCAATCAAGGCTATGACAAAACCAAGGTAGAACACAAAGAAGGCACTCTGCTGAGGATGTGAGGTGTACTGTCTGTGTTTCACCGATATAAACATTCCTTCGTCGAAAAGCTCACGTGTTACGGAGGCTAACTCTCCGACAAAGCAAAAAGAATAGGCAACGCCAGTTACAGTACACTAACCTCCAGAAGTAATAGCCGTGAGTGTGGGGCACATTTCGCATATTCTGACTTTTTTTTTTTCAGTCGTCGTTTAATTTGAATAGCTGTAGAAGTGTCGGCGTTTATACGGGCTCCACACGTACATTGTATTTTAGAGCGCAGCTCGAAGGCGCCCGTTTCCGGCTTGAGCGGCGTCGGCGTCGGCGTAACCACGTGGTGCATTATGAAACATTTCCCATGATGCAATGCGCGGAGAGGAGGAGGAGGACGGGGGAGGGGAAGAGGATGGGTCGGAGGAGGGAGAGGAGGACAAGGGGGAGGGGGAGGAGGAGGGGAAAGAAAAAAGGGAAGAGGGGAGGAGGAGGAGAGGCGGCGAGGAGCTTAAAAGATGAAAGGAGGAGGAGGACGAGGAGAAGAAAGAGGAGGGAGGAGGGGCATACCCTCCCCTCAGTACCCTTCCCTCCTCCTCCTCAAGAGCTGCGCTCTAATTCGGCGTTACAGGGAGTTGTAAACGTGCTTTCACTTTTTAAAACAGTAAAATTCTTGAATCTTTTTTTCATGATATACCAACCTGTTTCTTTTTAAAGAAAAATTAACTGGCCACAATTCCATGCGTAACATTGCGCCGCACGCAAATAAGTTAGGAAAATAAAAACGCTTGCCCGAATTTTTTTAAAATTGCAACCTTTCCCGTGGTCACGAAAGAGTTCAAGTGAAACGGAGTATGGCTGGAAATTTCCGCCTTTTCGCGATCGGCGACCTCTCCGGAGCGTAACGGTGAAGTATAGAAAGAAGAATATAGTTTCCAGCGAGCGCAACTAATCAAACGGCCGCATGCCACCGAACTACGCGACATTAGCCATTTACAGCTCCGGGCAATCAGATCGAGGCGCATTTTGGCCGTGCCGAAATCGCAAGCTCGTTGAACTTGGTCTGGCAAGGGCGCTGCAGTAGCATGCAGGTGGAAATGACCCGGATGTAGAATAATTACGCAGATCGCGCCGATTGGCCGGCGGCCTCCATGGTCGCCAACCACGCGCCGCCGTCCGCTCTCTGGCTAATCAAGATCCTGGGAATTTTCCACGTTCGAGAATTACAAAACTGCTTTCCGTTAAAATAATAAAAAAAAAATGTACTAGTTGGGAGGACACTGTCCGCTAGGAGGCGGAAAAGGGCAGAAGCCGACCCATTGTGCCCATGGAAAGTAAAGAAAAGTAAATGATAATGTTTTAGATGTTAACGGCAGAAAGAAGCTCGCAGTAGGAAGCAGGTTTCATACGTTCGTTTGCTTCGAACCTGTCTGCAGGCAGTTTTTGTACCACCAATATGACAGGACCGTGGTACAAGGAAGAAACCATCCTCAGACAGTTTGGTGTTCGTTTAAGGTGTTTGTGTTTGTTTAATGTTAAACTGAGCATAAAGTAATCTTTAGCCGCAAGCCTGAGAGCACAATTCTCAGCACCTCGACCCGCAGGGGCTTCATTGTGATGTGCGAGTTTCCGAAAATGTATCTTCTTCGGTTTTGATCGTTACGAATACGTCCATCCTATCGCTGAGCATTTCAATTAGGGTGAAAGCACGACTCGCAGTTGGACGGAGAAAGCCGGTGAGGTTCGGTCGTTTAACGATAGACGGCTAATTCGTAGATCTCCTCGGCCACCCACATCTCGATACATCACGCGGGAAGCGATGCGCGACGAGAAAAAAAAAAAAAAGTAATGAAGGGAAACCGGCGGTAGACGGGAGGGGGCGAGGTGAAGAAGTCCGGCAGGGGATACCGTGGCGGCGGTTCTTGTTTCGTCACGGACCACTGCACAATGCGGTCAAGTGCGGGGCCTCGGACAACAGGGGGCACCGAAAAAAACTCGCCCTTTCAAAAGAAATAGATGATCCCTCGGTGGTGCCTGCATACCTGCCCGGTCATCTGCAACGGCCTTGACACGGATTACTAGAAAAAAAGAAGGATGCAGGAATGAGGTTGTTTGCATGAACCAAGTTATACCTGGAGCATAGACCTACATTTTTCTACTCCGGACCGTCATATGTACGATGCTTCTTTTCGCGAATAAAGATTTGGAAACTTGTCATGGTTAGTTGGTGGCGTGGTACGGGACGACGCTTTAAATCAGGGCCGAAATATGCATGTAAAGTTATCGTTCCGCGAAGACATTCGGATGGTAAGTACGAGCAGATAAACGCGGTGAACGAGGTGAGCTTTGGTCTCTCTACATTGCGAACACTTAACCTTAGACAACACTAGTTCATGTGAAAGTTATTGTACGCGCATATTAAACTTTCGAGACTCGATGAATAGTTTAAGGATCTCATTCAGTTCCAAGCTAAGAAGGCATAAACGTATACTTAGTTACTTATTATTTGCCAGTCGTATATATGCAGTGACTAGACACAATAGCCAATATCATTGTTAATTGACAATAAAGCAAATAGTAAGAATAATTCGGATATTTGTTTTTGGCATCTAAGATTTTTTAAAACAACTGTCTATCTTATCGGCTTACGGAGCTCATAGCGCCGTTCTTGAAGTCAGCGGGCCAACGCTCTGCTAACACGAGAAAAGCACGCAAAAGTTTTACAAATCCGGCAGAACTATAAGAAATAACTAGAAAACCAATAACTTCTATCGAACAGTCATATTTTGTGGGTGAATCGCAGTACGACTGTAAAAATCAAAATTCTGAAACGAACAAAGGCAACTCTACGCAACCAATTGTCTTTTCACGAAAGGAAAACAAAAAAAAAAAAAATAGAGTGAGTGCTTTACATGGGGCACTGACATTTTAAAATAGATCAGGCAGCCAATTTAAACGTTCCGCATCTGAAACGAGACTTGAGCGACAGAAGGTAGCAGACACATATGGCTCAGTAAGGTAATTGTTGCGTGTGTATATGTTAAACCAACGGGAAGTTGGTATGCCCCCGTGGGCGTCTGGAGTCTCAGCTGTAGACGGAAAACGTAGCCCAGTGCAGTACTGCTACCCTCGTATTTTTAAAATGCACCACGCAGTAGCGATGCATCTGGTTTTGTACGCTATCGCTACATTTTGGGCGGAGAATGAGCGTTTGGCGATGTATATAGTTTATTTTTGTGGTAAAAGAAAAAATAAACGCTTTAGTTTTGCTTGAGCTCTTCTTTAATGCTGAAATGATATCAGTTCATACCTGATATCCGATTAATCTGTATCAGATGACGTCCCGTCCGTCAGGTGTCCCGCAACAGTAGAACGCGGAGTCCGAATTCCGGGTCTCGCAGTGTCCAGACTCCAGTGAGAGCTCTCTCACGCACAACCACCTCCGCCGACGCCCAATCCTAGCTCTGAAGATTTTAATACCCCGTTATTTGGACGCCAGAGAAGTGCGCTTGCGCACAGGGCTTCGCAGACGACATAAAAAAGTGCTGAGTCATCGCGTCGCTCGCTCACTTGGGCAGACAACGGCGAAAAGCGCCAAGTCATGGCGTCGCTCGCTGGCAGCAACGGCCCAGACGATGCCATTGGCGTAAAGACGATCCCATTGGGGATGAGAATTTGTAGGGGGTGAACAAATAGTGGGTTCAAATGAATACCACAGTGTCCCTTCTCGCTTCAGCACTGCAAAGAGAGTCGGCATCTCGTGGCTTTATCTTGCCCCGCAAAACCTACGAAAATAAGCTACGAAAGCTCGCAGCTTATTTTCCATTCCGTTCTGGGTTGTCTGACAGCGTAGAGTTTCTCGATAAAAGATGCACTTCGCGCTCCTTACAAGTAACGCCATTCTTTGAAGCGCCGACTGCGTGACGCTGCGGGGTTAAGGAAGCGAATGGGCGCCAGCAGTAGCACAATGAACTGAGCGACTCGATTTTGTTTCAGCGGATTGAGCTTCGTCAGCTGTCGCTACCTGTAAAAGAAAGTGTCAGAATTCTTCATGACAGCGCTGTCTGAGATGCGGTCTGGTGGGCGCCATACCATGTCGAAGCCGTTCAAGGTCAAAGTACCGGGCAATCGTGCCCTTTTATTGTGGCCGATAGATGCCAAGCATCGTTAATGATAGACCTTCTTTTCGTGCATTTCATACGAAGCTGTACACGCTTGTGGCGCTTGACACTCAGGCGAAAAATGCCGAATCATTGGGCTGTGGACGCGCGCGAGGAACATAACATCACGCCGAAGAGTGCTGCTGCGCATGTCCAGAACGCATTCCACATACTTTTAGTGAAAGATGGCAAAGCGCGGAGGGTGGTTGTCAAAATGGTCTATAGATGTCTTAGTGCTTGTCAGCACAGCTTCACGAAGTGACATTCTATATGTTCATTTTGAATTTTTGTTACATGAATCCGGTGTTTCTTTAGTCGAACTTAGCCGTACTTTCTATATAGGTTGATTAGGCTGCAAATTTATTTTGACATGTGACCATGTAAATGCTTCCACGTTCCTGTGCGTATGTGCACGCGTAAGCGGTCGAGTAAAGGGGGCGAGGAGGAAGGGCTAAAGTTTCAGAAAATTGACTGTCTAAACGTCATTAGAATCGCGATTTCAGATGGAGTTTCGGTGCGTCATCAGGGCACAATAGACGCAGCGTAATGGCATTCAGCTCCAGCAAGAAAAAACTTTAAAATAACAAGTTTAGGAACGCTTCTCTTTTTGTGCGTGTGTTTGTGTGTCTCTTGCAATTTACCCTAGACATATTATGATCTCGAAGAACGCATGACTCGCGCAGAAGCGTTTACTGTCGACTACGATTGAAAAAAAGTGGAACTCATCAGAGCTTTCTCAGGCTTGGGAATGTAGATTGAATTTTGTGGAGAGTAAAGAAAGCCGGTTTTTCGAAATAGAGACTATTTGTAAGTTCAACGTCCAGGAAATTCGCGCCCCAGAGAATGAATCGTCAAAACAAAAACTTAAGTCGTAGGAAGAAAGAACTCGCTTACCCTTAAGAATAAGCTACTGCTTACGCTCCGTTCAACTATTTTCATTCTTTGTCGATTTGCGACTGGTGCTACTCCTATACTAGCCATTCCAAAGAATTACAAAAAAAAAAAAAAAGTAGGGCACTCAATATCTAAAAAAGAAAAAGAATTCCGAGGACACCCAGCACTTCTTATGAGTTGTGAATGCGAAAGCATGAATGTCGTTCTTCCGCTCCCTCAGTTCGCCTGCTTCGTATTGGCGTTGACTGCCACGTTTCGCTACTGCGAAGATTGCGGCCGACGGCCGAGCGCGCGCTCTTGAGAAGTAGCCGCGCCGCGCTGAGCTCGGCCGTGCAGCCTCTCCGGAGTTTGCCCGTGCGGGCTCTGCTGGCTCTGCGGCCAGCCGCTCCCTCGCCGCTGCGCCGCCATGGAGAGGGCTTCTCTGAGGGGTGGTGTTTCTTGGAACTACGCCGCGTTGCAGCCAATGGGAGCCTCGTTCCTTGAAACTATGACGCGCGCCAGCCAATGGGAGCCTATCCATAAAATCGCTGCTACAGACGACAGGCTTCGCTCCATTGGGACAGAGGAGTTTGGGGGCGGTTTGACGCGGCTTCAAAAGCTGATAACGCGCCGGTTCGCTCTATGGGACGGTTAATGCTTTCGCAATAAAATAAGCCAACACTTGCGCATCTTGATGATAGGAACATATAAAACGCTAAAGCGAAGCGACTCGTTCATTCATAAATTCCCATGAACCAGACCAAACAAACTGACTGTTAGGCAAGACAAGCAATGGCATAATATTTGCTCGCAGATTTTTTTTTATTCTGACCATGCTTTAGTCCATATTTTTTGTTAGGTAGTCATAGTTTTCTCGGGCTAACTAGATTCATCATAAAACTAAAATCTGAAGAAAAAAAATCAGGAGTTCTTAGATACCCCACAGAACACGAGCCAGGGGCCTGTGTTGAGATTATTAATCGAACAATGTTAACGCACTTTTTCTTGTTTTCTTTCGCAAAAACGCGCGCCTAAGACCGTATACGAATAATCATAATTACGATCATTGTCACCTTTCTTTTTTTTTAACGTCAGGAACTACGAAGTTAGTGCGGTGCCGCAAAAGAACACCTCCTGATCTCGTCTTCACATCAAAAAAAAAAAAAAAAGGAAAAAAAAAAGTCCGGTTTATTGTGGAGCTTTACTAATAATTTCCCTCTTTATGTATAGAGAATTAAAATACATGTGGGTTCATTTTAGATTAAATATATGTTATCTTCTCAAGACATACACTCTAAAAAAAAAAAAAAAAAAAAAAAAAAAAAAACCGTGCGTCTGCTTTCACGCACAACACTCGGAGAGCCAATCACCACAACTTGCGGAGGCTGCGTTTTTGGTCTAAACATATGTTTCGGCATTGTCATTCGCTTAACTGCCTCCGTAAGTTGCGTTGAATGGCTCCCCAAGTGTTGTGCAGGAAAGCAGACTCACGGGCTTTTTTTAGAGTGTACACGCTTTGAACGTCAAAAGCAGCGCTTTTGGCCTTTGAAAGACTTGGCTTGAGGCTAGAACGATTACGTTGATAGCAAGGCGGTATAGTGATTGTCGTCATTGGCAGTGTTGCGCAGGAATATGAACTCACACAGACTATTTAATGGCGTAAGACTAGAGCCGCCTTCACACCGCTCAAACACCATACAAATGACACGGTCCGCGGACATGTCTTAGAAATGTGTGAAACATGTTTGCTTCGTTCTCACATATGCAAGCTTCGAAACATGTCTGCGCACACGCATGTTTTTGTACGACCCATGTGACAAGACCGAGGAAGGAACGCGCTTCGGACAGTGTCTTCATACTGTCCTTAGTATGATGTACACGGAGAGCAGGTCGTCTGCTTCGTGCGCAGGGGTTGCGATGACGTCATAACGACGCCGAGTTGTGATTGGCTTTGATTGGATGGATAGTGGGTAGACCTCAATGCTAGATGCCTTCAGATCTACCCACTATATCTTTTTCAATCAGCCAATAAGAGCTCGGGGTTCTGACATCATCGCAACCCCGTGTGCAAGAAGCAGATAGCTTGCGCTCCGCAATAGCAGAGCGAGCGCCGCTTAAAGAGGTGTTGCTTCGAAGCGTCCCTGAGAGAAATTTCTCGATGTGAAACGACCTTTCCACGGGGCCATTCGCGATACCATATATTAAATCTGAGTGAACGCATACGGGCTGCAATTTAGTGCAGTTTACCCCAAGCGCTATCATATGCGTCTCACTATACTGTTAGGATATTCAGTGACCCCAGTGTTAACTCCTGCGCTCAAAAAGAAAATCGAAAAAAATGAGGAAGCTAAAAAAATTTAAAATAAAAAACGGTGACACATAAAGTGGTGTTTGCGTTCCGCCGTGTTAACCTGAAGACCCGTTCTCGGGCAGTTAAACGAACATGACAAGACATAATGCGCGTCAGAAACGTTTGAACGGGAATTTCTTTGGAAGAGAAGCGATGCAAATTATACGAGTTGCGTTGAATAACGCATTCGGGTCAGGCAGACGACATAAAACCGTCTTTCGCACTTGCCAGCGAGTGTTTCTTATTAATGAACGAAATAACCTCGATATGGATGTGGAACGCGAGTTCTTCCGACTGAGAAGAGACACGTATATCGGACAAAAATCATTAGTGGATCAAAATTTACAGACATTTTGAGAAAGGCGACTATAAAGGATGTACATAGGTGAGCATGTTGTTGCCTCATTTACGAAAACAAAAGACGGACACACACGACAATAAGAACACCCAGGTCGTGTCGTCTGTATTTTCTTTTGTATTGTATTCTGCATTGTTTTCAGTGTTGTCTTCTGTCTTGCCTCCTACATTTCCACCTATTGTAAGCCGCTTAATTTTCGCGAATTTTAGGAATCACCTACGATTCGCAGGAAATAGGTCCAGGTGGACAATTAGGCAAGCGAAAAAATTCATAAAAAAATGTCACCACTTCGGTAGCTAAGTTAAGATGCTGTGCTTCTTTGAGCCACAATCTAACATAAAAATAACAAGCCCACAGAAGTTCTCGCGTGATCATTACATATACGTTTTATTAATACCATGGGAGCTAAAGTATTTGAAAGAATATAATGCAATAAGCGGGAATTATTGTAGCTTTGAAGAGGTCTTGAAATTAATTTTGGGCTAAGATAAATTATTTCAGATTGGGACTTTACTAATCGCATTTCGTTTAGTCATTTCGCTTAGTAGGACAAAATAAAGAGGGTAGAAAGTCAAAAACCAAATTTTCAGTACGAATATCTGAAGGTATAGCGAAGTATTTCGTACCTCTTTTCCCGTATGGAAATCTTATATCTGGGCCATATCTGGCCATATCAAACATTATATGATTATATACGACCTATATACAACCTTGTCTGGCATATATACAGACTTACCTGGCGTATATACAGCCTGATATGTCGTACAGACTTATCTGGCGTATAAACAGACTTATCTGGCATATATACAGCCTGATATGGCGTATATACAGACTTAACTGGCGTATATACAGACTTATCTGGCTGCCGGTTTTCAATATATTAAAAAGTTAAAACAAGTGAAAAAAAAATTTTTGTTACAAAACTCTGAATGACTTATTGTTCGCGACCTAAATATTAGTACAAATAATTCCAAACTTCAGCTTCGACAAGCTTAAGTTTAAGATTATTTGTGCTAGTTTTCGCGAGGATTTCAATGTAGCTTAATTATTTCAAAGTGTTAACATTACGCACGAATAGACAATTTGCTAAATCCCGTAAGCGCCTCGGCCCGTACTCGAGGAATCATGGGGACGGTGTTTCTTCAGCTGCCTAGTGATCGAAAATTTTGAGCAATTCTATGGTTACACGGATTTGAGTGTAATTCGGAGTCGGAGTACACAGAACCCAAGTACCTGCCATACTACTTTTAAAATGTCCCGCCAGTGTCAGTACTGTGCATTCCGTCCAACCTTCAACCTGGGTGAGCCGCAGACATATCTCTTACATTATTATCATTCTCGTACAACTTCAAAGACGCTGATATTAAGTTAGAAACGCTAAAAATGTCATAAAACGCTCCGCGGAATCCGAGCTAAATCCCGGTTTTGGTTGTTGTGATTTCTCAGCTTTTAAGTAATTCCTGCTAATACAACAATCACGAGAATGATAATATGGTAAGAGATTTCGGCGGCTCAGCCTGGTTGAAGTTTCGACAGAATGCACAGTATCCTGAACACTGCCTTTGACGAAAAACTTAAAAGTGATATGATAGGTACTTGAGCCCTATGGGAGGCTTGTTGACGGTGACTACGAATTACACTCGAAACTGTGTAATCATAGAATTAGTCAAAAGTAGCGATCACTAAGGAGCTGAAGGACCACCATTTCCATAACTCCTCGAGTGCGGGCGGGGGCACTTGGGAGAATTGTAGACAATAAAAAGATATAGAGTGCTGATTTCAGGCTTGTGTACTTTTGAAATGCCTGGCCAGATCTGGAATTTCCTTACTTAGCCAGATCTGGAATTTCCATATCTGGCCAGGGGTATCAGGCTATATCTGGCGTTATGCGTTATCTGGTAGATATACCATATCAGGTTATATGTGGCCAATGTTTGATATAGCCATATCTGAAATCTTCAGATCTGGCCAGATATAAATTTTTTGTAAGGGTTGCTTCAAAATCTGTCCGCCTTTTCAGCGTGAAAAATCCGCGGTATCCAAAAGTATGGCAGCCGACTCCAGCTCACGCATTGGACACGAGAACTGGGTCACCCTTGCGTATGCACTCGCCAACAATTAATCTGACGACGAATATTTGGATTCGCGTTCATGGCCTAATGATCGCGCCCTGAAGGAACTTATCATTCCTTTCGAACGACAAGGTCTACGGAGCGCTTAAAAAGCACGTAAGAAGCTTGGCGTCAGAGCACCGGTGCCCAAGCATGTCACGACCACGTGACTTCTCAATTCGCTTTGAAGTTAAGGATCAAAGCTAAGGAGGAAGAATTGTAAAGATCGTTTCATGGTCCCTGAGATACTACAACGAAATCTCGGCGCTTCTTTCTTCGTCTATACGTGTTCAAGGGAGCAGTATCAAAGACACAAAAGCAGACACAAAAAGAAATTTTAAAATGAATTAAACGGTTAGCAAATGACACCTGGTAGATATCGCTAAAGCCTCGTACCTAATGTCCGTCTAGGAACATTGACAGGTAGTGACCCCAATGCCTGTCTCGCCTAGAACTATAGCCTCACCGGTGCCCCATGCTTGCAACCATGTGCAGCGGGGGCGTGAACGTATATCTTTGGGAAGCTTGTAATTGCGCGCACCTGCCCACTCGAGCAGAGACATGGCGGCGGCCAGATACCCTGCTTGCAATGGTCTTGTCGACGTCAGCCTCGCGCCGCAGCTTTGCTCGTCCCGGGACAGTTTACGTCACGATTACGCCGGATGTGACGTGCTCTCCACTGGCTGCTCTCTGAGCTCTCGCCAGAGTGGGCAGTTTATAACGAGATATACAACCATTTGCTCAAGATATAAACGTTCGATAATCATTTAGGGATATTGTGAATCAAATTCAGCCTATTTATGAGCACGAGGGGTATATTTCAAATTTCGCTGAAGTATTCCTTTAAGACGTTTGTTTTAAAACCTCCTGGGTTTGTTTGTTTTTTTTCGCGGAAATTGGGGATTTGAGAATAATGACCCCGATTTTCGAAAATTCTAGCCCGCGAAAATGAGGTTGTTTACAGCATACTGTCGTCTACGTTTTTGCAACTAGAGGCCGGTTCCCAAATTCGACCTTGCGCGTGACAAAGCGGGTTGCGACCGCTTATGGATGCATACGACGAGAAGACACACTGGCGGCATCTACCGGATGGCCCCGGAGCAATTGCGATTTGCGCATATTTTCTTACGTTTTTCGTGTTACTCTTTCACAACGGACTCGAAATAGTACCACGTTACAAGCGATCTTGTCTCATAGACAGTGCGTGCATTTGAGCTCGCAAACACTGCAGAAGAAACCTTCGGCCCAGCTCATACGTAGATTGAAAGTGCTTGAAGGCTAGCTAACATATGGCGTCAGTGTGCGGTCACAGCGCACTCAGCCACGCTCAAGAGCAAATGTGTGAAACAGCCTTAGCGTTTTCCGACCTAAGTTGCACCGCTTCACGGTAATTCAGCGATTGCCCCTAGTTGTGCGAAAAAAAAGCGGCGAGAGATGGCGCTGGTACGAGAGGAATGGCGGCGACACCTGGGTAATGATGGAGGCCATTGGCTGGTACCTTACAGATTAACATAACATGTTAATCGTTCGCACTAACACTACTTCAAAATGGAGTATGAGTTCCGAAGATAAACATTTCTGGCCCACTGAAGCTTGCGTCTACTCATGTTGTTTGAGCGCGAACATTAATTGAAATTCGTGTAACGAAAATTGAGCGTTCCTATGACAAACGAATATATAAACTCCCACAGCAGAAAAATGCATTCTTCTACTTTCAATTTGGTATCATAATCACATAATTGGTCTCTATGTACGCATGCGTCTGATATATATTTTTATTATTTTGTTACGTGGTGCTGCGTGCTTAGTATCTTGATGGTAATGAGAGCTGTTAAAAATGTTGTCGATTTGTGTTCTAAGAAAACCGACATCGACGTTTGGTGGGCAAGTTTATAAAACAAGAAAAAATAATTAATTTATTTTGTAAACGTTGATTCTGGTTTAATGTTAGAAGCTTTTGGTTTAATTTCTGTCTTCTTTATTTCATTTCTATTTTTAACACGGGCATGAGTATGCTACGTAGGGGGAAAACCGCACACATTCTAAAACCAAACACAAAGTCCGCCAAAGTTCTGACGGCTTTTCCTACACATTCCACGTTCCACGGCGTTTCCTCCTAGCATTAAAAACATCTGGTTTCTTCAATTTGTTCACATCGGACAGTAAATTAAAGAAGCACTGCCGGAGGCCTAACTCGTGTTCTCTGACACTTCTTTCATTTCGGCATGCCCAAAACCAAAACGCGCAAAAAATGCCAGCTATTAGAAAAAGCAAAGAAATCACTTTTTTTCCTTTTTTTTTTACGAGATGTAAAGAAGAGGTAAGATGGCTACGCACATAGACATAGCAAAAAGAAAGTGTGGGCGCGAAGCACGACTGATGTCATTAGAGAACGCGGCCGATAGCAGCATGACGCGGAAGCAAGTTTCCTTACAAGGCACGCCTGCTATGTAACGCAACCTAACCTAGACCCGCCCTAAACGTAACGCGCTTCGTAACCCAAATTCACGAAAACGACGCGCTTTGACGTCATATTGTAATCCGCTTAGCGTAGTGTTTCCCAAACTATAAGCCGCGATCCCCCCCCCCCTCCAAAAAAAAAAAATAAAGGGGGGGGGGGGGGGGGGGTCACGACAGGTTTACAGGCGGTCGCAATGCGGCTCTAATACCTGAAAACAAAATGCGAACTGAACAGTTTTTTCCTTTTTCTTTTGCGGTGGCGTCGATGAAAACAGAGCATAGGTCGCAGCTGAACGTCGAGCCGGGACTGAAAGGTGCAAAATCTAAACCGCACATTCGTCATAAACAAAAAAAAAAAAGAAAGAAAAGAAAAGAGACCGGGTTGCAACAAACAAGCTTACTTTAGTAATTAGAACAAATCATTCCTGATAACATAGGATTTCTTTTTTTCTGGGACGGTATTTGGTAACGTTTATTTACCCGGACTATGTCAATTGTCCGGTAAAATTGAAGCGTTAATTATGGGCATTACTGTTCATGCATGCCCTGAAATTGAAGAGCATGTTGGATCGCGAAAAAAACATCCGGAGGAAGGGGGGGGGGGGGGTATTTTTTGTATTTTCGACGGGTCGCAAGGTCTCAGAGTTGCTTTCTCATAAACTAACCTTTAAACATGTTGTTATATGTATTCCAATTGTTTTTCTTTTACCACTATAGTTTCCTACACTTAGATTGCGGCAATATCCAATACAAACCCCTGAGCAGCAATCAGGAAGCTAGGAGCGCGGACATACTGACCGGACACTTATCGCTTTCGGTGTCAGTCACGCTCCTGAGTGCCACGGAAAGCGCAAGGAACGCAAACCGGAGGAGATATCCGGGCATCTTATCACTGCTCGGCATCAAATAAGACTGAGTCGTTCGACGATGAGGACGCTCAACAACAAACCACGAGGCAACATAATAAATCACACACCCCGCGTGTTTTGAAGCCGTCAGTAACTACACGATGAAACATGTAAGGTAGTAGGCCCCTTTCGAAGGACTGCCCTCTGCTGGCAGCTGCGGAATATGTACGCAATGGTCGACTAAAACCACGACGACACTGTACAACGACGAAAGTAATCCCTGGAGAGGGGGAACAAGAGGGACAAAGGACAAACATGAATCTCCACACACAGCTAGGTGACTGGTGAGCGACCGAAAAAACCCGCCTGGTCCGGGTATCGAACCCGGGACCTCTCCATTACAAGTGGAGCGCTCTACCAACTGAGCTAACCAGGGGTTAGACGTCAGCAGAGCAAACGGGTTTTATCAGCTGCCACCAGTCGAACACCAACAGGGGTGAAGCTTGCAATTTAAGGTTATGACTATAATGCAATTAAATGCAAAGGTGCAAGCGAGCTGGACAAGAATGTCCAGCTCGCTTGCACCTTTGCATTTAATTGCATTATAATTAAGACACTGTACACTTTACGCGTTTGGTTGGATTAGAAGGTCAAAAAGGCGCCGCGCTGAAAAAAATGTGATGAGTGTAGTGACGCTGCACTTCCGACGTTGTTTGATAGGCTCGTCGGCATCTAGTGTTGGCCGCGTTCCAACGTTCGCAATCTTATGGAATGACTTGCACGTTCCACGATGTCAGTCGTTCCGCCATGTTGCGGTGGTTCCGACCTTCCAGTAGTCGACACGCGACTTTCGAAAGGGGTCTACTGACATACACCCCATGTGCAACACTAGTCTCGAATAAGCCTGTTTATGATGCATAAAAGAGTTTCCAGACCTACTTAATAGTACTCGCAAGAATATTTTAACCCTATCGTCTTTTATGTTTCATGCGTTTGTTTTCGTGTCAGTATGTTTTTTATACTTTGTGCACCACTAAAGTAGCATATGGTTGAGTTAAGACTCCCAATGAAATAATAATAATACAAATTTTAAAAATCCTCGCACTCATTAACAAATATTTCACTTAACACGGATAACAACGTACAAAAAAAATGAAAGCCGCTTACAACTCCCTGTAACGCCGAATTGGAGCGCAGCTCTTGAGGAGGAGGAGGGAAGGGCACTGGGGGGGGGGGGGGGGGGGGGGTTAAACTAACCAGGGGGGGGTCACGTGACCCCCAATGCCGATGATGTCATCACTGACGTCCCTGATGACGTCATCAGTGACGATGACGATGCGGGTACCGATGACGTCATTAGTGACGTCACTGATGACTTCACCAGTGATGATGACGATGACGATGCGATTGTCGGTGACGTCATCAGTGACGTCGCTGATGACGTCATCAGTGATGATGACGATGACGATGCGGATGCCGGTGACGATATCAGTGACGTCACTGATGACGTCATCAGTGATGATGACGATGACGATGACGATGCGGATGTCGGTAACGTCATCAGTGATGATGACGATGACGATGCGGATGCCGGTGACGTCATTAGTGATGATGACGATGACGATGTGGATACCGGTGACGTCATCAGTGATGATGACGATGACGATGTGGATGCCGGTGACGTCATCAGTGATGATGACGATGACGATGTGGATGCCGGTGACGTCATCAGTGATGATGACGATGACGATGTGGATGCCGGTGACGTCATCAGTGATGATGACGATGACAATATGGATGCCGGTGACGTCACCAGTGATGATGACGATGACGATGTGGATGCCGGTGACGTCATCAGTGATGATGACGATGACGATGTGGATGCCGATGACGTCATCAGTGATGATGACGATGACGATGTGGATGCCGATGACGTCATCAGTGATGATGACGATGACGATGTGGATGCCGGTGACGTCATCAGTGACGATGACGTCATCGGGGGGTCACGCGACATCGGCGGGGGTCACGTGACCTCGGGGGGTCACGCGACCTCGAGGAGGGGTCACGTGACCTCGAGGAGGGGTCACGTGACCTCAGGGGAGTCACGTGACTTCGGGGGGTCACGTGACCCCCCACGAGGTCACGTGACCCCGGTGGGGGGCTCGCGCGGTGCATTATGGGACATTTCCCATGATGCACCGCGCGGTTACGCCGACGGCGACGCCGACGGCGACGGCGACGGCGACGGCGACGCCGCTCAAGCCGGAAACGGGCCCCTAAGAGCTGCGCTCTAACATGCGATACCGGTCGTGCACCCAGGGCGCCGATTATTGCGGTGCATGCTCGGTGTCCACTTCTGAGATGCCAGAAAAAGTTGTCCCCGAGTACAGAGCAAGACTGGTTTCCGGTAAAAGGATCTGACACTGATCCCGTGCAACTGGGGCGCTCGTTGCTCACACAGGCTTACAGCTGACTTCTTGGAACGAAACATACATGGCGAAAGTCCTTGCAATGGCGAAAATGAAAATGCGCGATAGGCGGGCCATAAAATTGGGACCACTTTGCCGTTACACCTGAAACGCCATGCGTTTGGAACGCCTACAGCAGTAGCGAGCCCCTCAAATCTCCCGGGGGGTTTTCCGATTACCTATCAAAAAGCAACGCGAGAAAAATGTTACCCAGCCTCGCACTAGACGCACCCGCCCCACCCACTACCGCCAGGGACTATCAGATATCAAACGAGGCGGAAAATCGAATTCGGTTTAAATCACTTTAAATTCAACGCAAAAACGAGAAAACAAAATAAAGCACTAAATAACTGCTGTAGGACCGATCGGACCAACTAATCTTTGCGCAATAAACGAGGCCGCCTTCAAACTTTCCAGTTTGTTTCACCACGAGTACGAGCCCGGTCAGGGGCAGACTTGTGGTCGTTCCTTGAAAAATGTAACAGATTACAATTACAAATTACCGAGCCTCAAATGTAATGCATTACAGTTTCAAATTACTTTCGCTGAAAAGTAACGAATTACTTTACTTGTTACGTTACAAATTACTTTCACGTTACTTTTTCCGTCCACTTATCCAGAAAACGATAAAAAGAAATTTGATATTTTTCAAAAATGTTCTGCAACACTACTTTTCATTTCTAATACGCCCGTATTATAATAGTGCTTGTAAAAATAAAATATTGCCTTTAAGAGAAAGAGTGTAGGTGCGCTCGGTTTACCTGTAAGCTGACAAAGCACCGAAAGCTGCAACCAAACCCGCCATCCCGCTATTGCCGACGTGCGCGTTCGAAAGCGTCGCTGTGCTGACTATGACGTCAGCAAAGGATTTCTCATCAACGGCAATAAGAGGAATGTAAGAACTTTAATTTTGACGGTGTTGGCAGTGGTAGTTTGAGAGCACAATGATTTCAAGCGCATGCGCGCTTGCGCATGCGAGTTGCGCATGCGCGCGCGGTGTGAGTAGAAGTGAACGCACGCGAAGTGCACGCAGCTGGTAGAGAAAAAGCGGAGAGAGTAACGCGCAGCTGTTGGGGAGAGGGAAGGAGGAGAGTTGCGCATGCGTAGTGTGAGTGCGGACTACGACGCCGCGGTACATAGACCCGAGCAAGAGATGCTCCGCATCTAAAAGAGCGCTTGGCCCAATGGTCACCGTGCTTGGCTTTCGCGCGGCGGCCCCTGGTTCGATTCCTGGAAGCGGACACTCCTTTTATTTATTCTTTCAATTTAGTGTTCTCTTGAGTTCGACAACCTTGTCGTCTGATTGAGGTACGAATGTTCTACTCGCCGAACCTTCTATGCCGAATGTTCCAGAAACCCACGCGGGTACAAAAGGTGCTTCGCATGGCGGTCTGAGGACTGCAGTCTCGCTCTTGCGCTCGGTCGTGCTACTCCGCCGACCCTCGACGCCTTGGACGCCTCGACGCCGTTTGTATTTTTCTTTTGAGCACAAGTTCGCCTCTATTAAACGTTTAGTTTCCCACTGCACTTACCTTCGCTCTGCCTGTCATTCGTACAGACAATAAGGCCGTGCGAAGATTCCTTGACTACTGCCATACCATCGGCGCTTCGTTCGCGATTTCGCGAGGATTTTCGCACCGCTTACAGACCTCACGAAGGACGCCGAGAAGTTCGAATGGGCCGAGGAGCAGCAGCAGGCATTTGACGAGCTGAACCGACAACTCCAGACGAAAAAACAGTAAGTGCGCAGGCGAGCTGGTGGATGTTGATCATGATGTAGAATAGCCGAGGTCCGAAGTGTTCAAGGTCCCAAGTTTTCAGTTTGGGATTGAGGTCACCGTTTACGGTTCAGGTAAAGACGAGTGTGAGTAGGATTGTATAACAAAGGTTGACTTTGTGATGTCCGTGATCAGTGATTAAATTGTGGGTGTATAAGGCTTCAAGGAAATAAAACGCAGTAGCTGAGTTTGAGACGTTCTTTTCCCGTCTTTTTTCTTTGGCCAAGTTTCCCAGCTTTTACCAGAGTCTCGGGCATTCTACATCATGACCAACTCCAGACTCATCCTGTTCTTGGACACTTCGGTCAGGATGCGGAAACCGAGGTTCACACGGACGCAAGTAACGCAGGACTTGGCGCAATACTGGTTCAAATGCAAGGAGGCACCGAGCGAGTCATCCTCTATGCAAGTCAAACTGTCCAAGGCGGAGCTAAATTACTTCACGACTAAAAAAAGAACGTCTTGCGGTCTTCTGGGCTTGTACGGAACGGGCTCCAGTACTTGCACGGGAGCCCGTTCCGCGCTGTGACGGACCATTACTCGCTCTGCTGGCTTACGACCATCAAGGACCCTTTAGGACGCCTCGCTCGATGGAGTCTCTGACTGCAGGGGTTCAACTTGACTCTCGTCTACAAGTCAGGCCGCAAGCAATGCGACGGCGACTGCCTGTCCAGAGCCCCTGTCGAGACACCTCCCGGCAGCAGCGACGACAATGACGACGAGTGCTTCCTAGGCGCAGTGAACCCCGATGACATGGCACGACGTCAAAGAGACGACCCTGAGCTGCGCGTGCTAATCGAGCACCTCGAAGGACGAGGGAGTGCTATTCCCCGTGTTTTCTTGAGAGCCCTGCCGACCTTCGTTATTCGACAAGGTGTATTTTACAAGGAGAACTTCGGAGACAGCAATTCGCCATGGCTGCTGGTAATTCCTACCGACCTTAGAGAAATCTCCCAAGCCTGCCACGACAACCCGACGTCCGGACACCTTGGTTATATCTGTACGCTGGCCCGAATTCGTGAGAGGTATTACTAGCCCCAGCTCCAGAAGACCGTTCACCTCTATACACGCTCGTGCCATGAGTGCCAGCTACGCAAGAAACCGCTCACTAAGCCGGCAGGTCCCCTGCAGCTGATTACTTCCCCGACCGCACCGTTCCAGCAGATCTGAATCGATCTACTTGGTCCTTTTCCACCGTCGACGTTTGGAAACCGCTGGATAATCGTAGCCACCGATTATCTCACCCGGTACGCCGAGACAAAAGCCCTTCCGTTGGGAACGGCCGTGGAAGTCACCAAGTTCTTCGTCGAATCGGTTGCCCTTTGACATGGCGCTCCACAAGTACTAATTACAGATCGGGGGTCGTCGTTCATGGCGCATCTGACTCAGGAGATACCTCTTCTGAGCCACACCGAACACTGTCGAACCACGGCATACCATCCGCAAACCAACGGACTAACGGAGCGGCTCAACAAGACCATCGCCAACATGATTGCTATGTACGTTAACGTTGAGCACAGGACATGGGACGAAATGTTGCCGTACGTCACGTTTGCCTACAACACTGCAGTTCAAGAAACCACCGGAATGACACCATTCCAGCTGGTGCAAGGCAGAAAGGGCACAACTATGCTCGACGCAATGCTACTCCACGACCCAGCAGACGACGGAACCGGCGACGCCCACTTGATAACCCAACGAGCAGAGGAGACTCGGCAGCTAGCCAGACTCCGACCTCAGGACCAACAAAGTGTTGACGCTCGCTGGTACAACCTTCGTCGCCGCAACGTCGATTTCCAACCCGGAGTCAGGGTACGGGTGTGGATATACCGATTCGCCGCCGCGGTCTCAACGAGAAGCTGTTAAAACGGTAATTCGGACCCTACAAGGTGCTTCGTCGCCTCGGGGATGTGAACTACAAGGTGATGCTCGACGGAACACGGACTTCATCACGCCGCCCTCCACGACGGAAAGTCGTCCACGTCGTCCACATCAAACTGTACTACGCTCAACAGGACTGTGAACTGTGTTTTTGTAGTATACGCTCGATAGGACTGTATCTTACAACCTACAAAGTTTGCCACTCTTTTTGTTTGTTTTGCCGTTTTGGTCCCTGGCACGTTGTATCGAGACGATACGCTTTTAGAAGGGCGGAGCAATGCCACGCACGTCGTCGAGCGAGCGCGCGCGTGGCCGAATGGTTACCGTGCTTGGCTTTCGCGCGGAGGCCCAAAGTTCGATTCTTGGAAGCGGACATTCAATTTAGCGTTCTCGTAAGTTCGAGAATCTTGTCGTCTGATCGAGGTACGAATGTCCCACGCGCCCAGCGGTCAATGCTGAATGTTCCAGAAACCCACGCGGGTACGAAAGGTGCTGCGCGTAACGGTTCAAGGGCAGTCTCGCTCTTGCACTCGATCGTGCTACTCCTGCGACCTTCGACGCCTGCGACTCTACCCCTTTGTATTTTTGTTTTAGGCACAAGTTGGCCTCTATTAAACGTTCAGTTTCCTACTGCACTAACCTTCTCTAGCTTTGCCTGTCATTCGTGAGCGTCCATTATTTTTACTTTTAGCAATTAATGTAATAATGTATACGAAATTGGCGTATACACGAGAAACCCTTTTGGCAATTAAGCCAAAGCTATGGGTACCCAAGCGGTCGTGCACCCAGAGCGCCGATTATTGCGGCGCATGCTCGGTGTCCACCTCTGAAATGCCAGAAAAAGTTGTTCCCGAGTACAGGGCAAGATATGCTTTCAGTAAAAGGATTCAGGCTGACGCTGATCCTGTGCAACTGGGACACTCGTTGCTTGCACAGGCTTACAGCAGACTTCGAACGACAGATACATAAAGAAAATCTTCGCTGAGGCGAAAACGAAAACGCGCGATAGGCGGGCCATAAAACTTGGACCACTTGGCCGTTACACCTGAAACGCCGTGCGGGTGGAACGCCTATAGCAGTAGCTAGCCCCTCAAATCTCCCGGTGGTTTTTCCGATTATCTATCATAAAGCAACGCGAGGAAAATATTATCCAGACTCGCATTAGCCGCACGCGTCCCACCCAGCACCGCCAGAAACTGTCACAGATTAAACGAGGCAGAAAATCGAATTCGGTTCATATCACGTTAACTTAAACGCAAAAACGCAAAAACCAAATAATGCACTAAGCAAACGCTGCAAGACCGATCGGACCAACTAATCGTTGCGCGTTAAACGAGGCCGCGTTCAAACTCTGCGCTTCGTTTCACTATAAGTATTAGCGCAGTCAAGGGTTAGGAATACACAAAATACGGACACGCCTATATTAAAAACGCGAGCTGCACGCACGGCACATTCACTGCGTTTGATTGACTTCAAAAGCTCATATCAAAAAACAAAAAAAAAAACAAAAAAACACGGCAGTTGTAATATTAGCGTAGTTCAAGAATCTGGATTGCGCGAAGCAGCTAACCTTCTCACGCTTTCATTGAGGGGCCGACTGTCCCCGTCCCTTTCTCCTTCACCGAATCTTTCACCATAACATGCCTCTTCGTGAATCACTGCTTTTACCCCGTGGCAGATTTTCCCCCGCTTTGACCACTCTTGCAAGTTGCGGCCCATTTTTTCGTCAACTACTTCATACAGTAATTCAACTTTACCTTTGGCAATAAACGATTGGAACATCCTACCAAATAACATTGTTACCATAACTGACACACATAAATTGGCCGCCACTGTAACCACTTTCATTTATGCTTTATCCGACTAGTTCCCTCTTCTATTTTGTTAAAATTGCGTGCTGAAGTGTTCGATTAAGAACAAAAAAAAAAAAAAAAAATGTACCACTCCCTCGTGTAATGCCCGTAAGGGCCTTCAAGGATAATAAATGATGATGATGATGATGATGATACTGGGTCCCAACGCTTTGGGTTCTCCCAGCAGCTTGAATGTAACATTACGCGTGCGCAGAACTTCTGAGCTGGAGCAGGGGTACCCAAACGTTAGGGGCACCCAAAGCTTAGCTGCACGGGGCACCCAAAGCGTAAGGGCCCCCTTTTTTAAAAACTGTACACTAGCGAGTTCTAGAACGGCGTACGCAAAAGCTTTGCCAACGCGAAGGAATAGCGTCGTCGTCGCTTCGCGAGCTCCGAGCCCTTATCACATTTTCTTTTTTTTTTTTTGACGATATTTAATTGAGTGCGCCATTCTAAATCTCGTTCTTTCGCTTTTGGGTCATGCTTGTTTGGCCAGCTCGTAGCGTCCACCGCGTCTCGGATTTCGAATGAAACAAAGTATGTAGCAAACGTCAGGAACCCAGTAAAACGATTGAAGAAAAATGCGGTGATTAGCGAAGCGTTGATAGCAGAAACAGATGTCGTATATTGCGTAAGGCCGGTCCGAAGTGGCATGTGCGCCACACGCATGTAAAAAAAAAATATATATATATATATTTAAAAAACACACGTGCACGCCCCTTCTTTTTGTTACCTTATTAAACAACATCAAACAAGCTGTGTGCATATTAGCACGCCTTCTAGATAACAAGGCTGCAATACTGAATTTGCGACGTCACATAAAGAAGGCCAACGCGGTGCGCAGATTACACACAAAGGCTGCGTTCGGCTCGACTCGTGTTCTCACTGATTGGACACGAGTATACCAGCCGAGTGCTGACACAGCACTTGTGTCCAATATCCGCCTTGGCTGGCCTCCTTTAGATGACGCCAAAGAATTCAGCGTATCGGCCTTGTTTATTTAAGAGGTGTTGTGCGTACGAGTAGCACCTTCTAAACCCCTAGAAAGCGAACAGACCGTGCAAACCGAGGAAGTTCCGAGTTCGAGACTTGACGCGTCGTTCCGCTCCATCGATGAAAACAATAAAAAAAAGAAAGACCAGTGGAAGAAAAACAGAATCCAGTGCCGCCATCGAAGGAACCAATCAGACCGACGAATGAAAGAATGAAGAAAGGCCATTGTTACGCGAGCGAGTGGCGGTGGCACGCTTGATGAGGCACCGAGGTCTTCTACTTAACACCCGCAGTGTAGCTTCTTATTTTATTTTTTCGTCTTTCTTCGATGGCGTAATAGAAAAATCAAATGCATCGCGCGTGGTTGGCACTGCATAACTGCGAGGTCAATCCTCGGAAGACGCGGTGTAGTACTTCGCTTCACACGGGAGGCAGCGGAGCGGGTGCGCTACTGCGAAGGCCTTCGACCAATCGGTGGGGCATACAACCGGTTTTATCTGGAAAGCGAGGCAACAACGGCCGATCAAACGTGGACACTTTATATTCTTGTGCACCTCAAACACTAAAGATCTAAAGGAAAAAAGAAAGCAGCACTGCTGGGAGGGTGCTACGTGCGAGTGCGTTTAGATATGTGTTACAAGGTGCGAGACCATCGTGTCCTTGTTTCCTTCATCCAGCTTTTTTTTTTCTTTACATGTAGTTTGTGTAGTGAGTGAAAATACTGGAAAGTCTGCGGGCTTACGTGAAACATCGGTAAGAGTGATCAGGGTATTAGTGACATCAGTTGTGTCTTCTACTAGAAGAGTTCTGCCTCCCATCCTAGCGGGTGACTACCGTACTTTCTTCGGTGGCCAAAGGAACGGATATTTCGGAACTGTCACCACTGTCCGGGACAGTAAGAACAATGCAACTGGTAGTCTTTAGTAGGATACTTCAAAAACGTTATCCAGGCCTTCATTAAAAGAAAAAAAAAAAGCGTGTTTCACCATGTTACCGCTGAATGCCGTTATTCATTGGGGTCTTTTGGCAAACCGTTACCGTTTTCGCGTATCGGACTACCAGAGCCTAATACCCAATTCACACGGCAGCGTAGAGGTACCGTTAGCTGAGGTCCCTTAGCTGAAGGTACCTGTAGTAAACGGCGTTCTTGATCACAAGGTAAATAAACGGAGTGCCCCGTTTATTTATCGTGTGAAGTTGATGTCGATTGCGTTCCTGCTAAACCACGAGAGAATCACGTGATGAACAATTATTTCTCGAAATCGGTTTGACGCGCAGTTTTTTTGTTATTGTGTGTGAAATACCACATTTAAAACCTAAAAAAAATTATTGTGTTTACTTTTCCGGCACTTTATTTTATTTTTCTCTATGTCTATGTCTAACTAAATGAGTCTTGCTTTAAAACGTCCGACCCTTCTGGCCACATTGGCCCTAAGTCATCTGCGTTTACGAGTTTCTATTGCGTGGTCGGCGACCTTTTCTGTTTAGCAGCTTCATTTTTCTGCAAAGTTCTCACTGAAGTAGCTAAATAGTGCCCAGCAGAAAGGAACCACGTCGGAGTCTCAAGGTTACGCCAGCCACGCCATCGAAAGGGATGGACGACGACGAGGATAAAAGGTCCTGGGCGGGAGAGTCCGACGACTCGTCTACAACCTCGAAAAAGAGTTGCAGTTGTGGTCCATCGCGTTCGGGTTCGCAGCAGACATTGTTTTCCACGTGCCGCCGCAGTTACCTGCTAGCTGGAGTATGCGTTCCTCTTTAACGTATTATTCCATCACATTTGTGCTGCCAATCATTTCATCATTTTCAACTTGTATATATTGCATTCGTTATAGTGCATTAAACAAGATATATTCATGTATCTGTGATTTTTATTTTGAGTTCATGGGTCTGAGGCTACTCCCTGTAGATGTAAAGGGAGCTTGGTGAGCTCCGTTTAACATAGGACCTTCCTTAGCGAAACGGACCTTTATGCGCCGTGTGATTACGATCTACAGCTTTCTTTACTACAGGTACCTGTTCCAAAGGTACCTTTACGCTGCCGTGTGAATTGGTTATTAGAAGCATGCTTTTAAGCACCGCGTCCCACGTGGTCACAATGTCACCTGGGCGCGCGCTTAGAAGCATGCTTTAAAGGTTCCGGTAGTGCGGTACCCGGAAAACGGTAACGGTTTGCTTAAAGTTCATATTGCAATATTACACCAAGTTATTAAGGGGGAAATAAAACGCAGATTTTAATATATTGAGAAATTCACCTTCTGGGGAAATGTCAATTAGAATCGAGCTTTTAGACGAAGAATCTATTTTTTTTCTTATTTCTAGAATATTTGTGTTCTCTCTGGTTGACAGACTGTACACTGCTCAACACAGTCTGCGCGAACACATCATAGGCGGCTTTTCCCGTTTTACTCATACAGGGTATTAACTGGCATTAAATTTCATCGCGTCAGATGGTACCCCGATTTAACACTCTTCACCACACTAATGGTGCGTATCATAGCCTTTAAATTCCAGGGTAGAAACACACACAAAATAAGAAACTGACGAGTGTTTGTCCGTGTTAACGGTGCCTCACTACGCACAGTAGCAGACCGAATAAAAAAAAAAGTACCGACATGTTTGCCTTATTTCTTACTGGTACCACCCGCCGAAAATAAGATTTCGCTTAGTTCGGTCAGCACATTAACAGAAAAAAAAAAAAGAAAACGCATAATCGAATTCCATAGCATGCCTCAACAATCATTCACACACAATTTTAACACTGCTGTCAGGTCGTGCTAAGGGTAGCGAAGGAGTCTAGTTCCTACGTTCTATTTCTCCTTATCCACGAATGTACTTGCTTATTGCTTGGATAGACTAATCCCTGCGGCTGAAGTCCTTCGATCGGGCGGCAGCTTGCGCCATCTAGCCGGAAAGGTGCTAGATTGCGCGGACCCGCCAACTGGAAATCATCTGCAACTCGAACAAACACGCTCGCCTCGCACAAACCACCGGAACGTCACCAAAAAAAGAGAATCGCCTTTGAATTCGCGTCCGAGTGGGCTGACACCGTCAATCCTACAACTTGGCACAATGCCGCTGCACGTCACGAATCGCGAATAGACAAATTGGATAAGTGGCGCCCTCGTACCGCGGTATCCATTACGTCTTCTGTAGGTTTTGAGGCACCGCCCTCTCTTTCGAGCTGTAGTTTCACAACGTCGTCGAGCTATCCCACCCCCCTCTCTTTTCCTCGAGAAAAATCAAAATAAAATGAAAATAAAAACATACATAACAATTTATATAACGGGCCTGGTTACCGGGACCGGGTTCATCGAGGCCGCCCAGCGTAAGAATGCCGATCCGGGACCTCAGTGGCGCGGATTCAGGTTTTGCCCCGCTGCTGCCCACCGACCGCGGCGAGTTCGGACGCCAGTCGAAAGATCACTGTCCAGGCATTTTCGAGAGCCTGCCAAAGGTGCATGATGGAACTTCTATACTTCGTTTCAGCTTCGGTCCGAGCGCGGCCGATGTTATGAGCCGAAGGGCCAATCAAACAGCGAAAGATGCACAACATCATGGCGTACTCCGTCTCTCTGTGCGTGCTCCTCCGCCGCCTAGTCCTATCAAGCGCAGAGAGCACGCCATGACGCTGCGCTTTTTGCGCTGTTTGATTGGCCCTTCGGTTCATAACATCGGCCGCGCTCGGACCGAAGCTGAAACGAAGTATAAGCCAACTGCGCTCCGAGTATTGGTGCCCCATTCCTCGGTCATCTTGTGGGCGCCGCCATATTGGTACTTACTGCAGAGCGTGCGCAATCGGCGATCGCTACGATTCGAAGAGGCGACTTCCTGGGCGTTGGATACAGCGTCAAAATTTCAGGCAATGTCATCTGACGCTCATAAGCAGTCTGTTTTAACATTTACAGGGGACGGTGAGTCGCTCTGGATCGAATTTAAAATGAGGTTCGAGATATCTGGCAACCATGCACTCTAAGCACAAAGACGACTAGAATGTCGCCACCCTGACGCAGAGCTTACGTAGCTTATTCAGTACAAATCTAAAGTTGCAGCTACACTATTTTGTTTCTTCCAACCGGCATTTAAACAAATTTTAAAAGCTTTATTTTTTTAGTTGGTACATTTACCTTATTCATGTGTTTTAAATTGACTTTAAGTATGTAGTGGAAACGCAGGAGCAGACAGGGCAAACTTTATTTTGTTATGCTTTTTCTACCCACCCCAAACTTAAAACCTGCTCATACGTCCTCCAAAAGACACGATGTTCGCAGAAAAAATATGTGGCAACGCCCACAAAAAAAAAAAAAAAAATAGTAACAAAAATCTGGAAATGCAGTGCCAACACTTTAAGATTTAGTGACTCTAGAATACGTGTTGACTCTTGAGTGAGCGTGCGATTAAAAATAACGTCAGTGTCAAGCTCTCTGCATCTGAATCCTCGACAACAGAACGCCGCATGAAAAAATGAACGTTACGTGTCTTTTTGTTTTCTTATTTCTATCCTCTATAGTTTATACAATAATAATGGAAATAGAAGATCAGTCTTTGCATGGCTCAAGCGACAGGATGCGGTTGTTAGCCCCAATAGCGTAACAACCTTCCCGGCGTTTAGGATATGCCATGCCTGCTATTTTTTTTTTTTACGTGTGAGGTGCTATCAATCACTCCTTATCGGTGTAATCAGATACCTTTCCTATTGACTCCGTGATTACGCGTGCCATGCGGACGCCGCATTAAGTACACCGAAAGGTATCGCGTGTTATTGCGTACGCCGTCTCCGAAGCTCGAGATGAGGGCGCCTCCTTCATCGCGCATAGGAAACCGGTTTTCGAGACAAATATACCAAATATTTCAACGAAAGACTTTAAAAGAACTTTAATAATAGGGTGGTTGGGAAGTAAAATACACTTTCAGGTAGCAATCTGCCAGCCTCACCACCTCGAAAATTGAGAGGAAAAAAAAATCGTGAGCCATTCCACTCTGTGAAAAAGGACGACCAGCAAAGCTGTATAGCACGCAACAAAGAAGTGATACAAACATTTGAACAAAGGTACAGTAATGATTCTCGTGTATCGTGGGGTGCTGCGCTGGCTGGAGGGTGGCTTCTTTCCGGTGGCTTCAGTGACGCTCACGACTCGGTGGTTGATTAAATAAATATATATTTACAGATTATGAACAACTTTTTACAACACAAAACAATTGTCACGCTGCTGATGCCGCGGCAACCCAGCGCCAACAATAGCGCCTCGGCGCCAAATCCCTTGCCGCGCACGGCAAGTTCTCTGCCCCGCAGGACAAAGTACGCGGAGCCCTCGGGACCGCGGGAGATCACGACTTGCTCCGCGCACGGGCTCGTTGAAACTCAACTTTTCCAAAAAGGCGCACCGACATTCCGAAGGGAGGCCAGACCTCCCTCTCTCCCCCGAAGTCGCCGACATGGCCCCGACAAGGTCGCCTCCCCAATTACCTCGGCGGCAAGGGCGACCACCCGCGAACAGAGGTTTGTTTACTTCCCACGCGGGGAAATCTGCTTCCACTTTCGGGAGCTGGCCTCCGCTTGCCGCCAAAGGGAAAGACAAGACATCGGGCGCCTCCCAAGGACGCTTCGGGTGACCGCGCCGCCAATTCCCCGAGCTCTTTCGGCTAAGCCCCTTCGGCCATCCCTACAGGTACGAACACATTTATTTTCTTGATCGAAAGTCATCGATCAAGTGCAAGTGGTAACCGACAACACTTGCAGCGCACGAGTCCGCTTTGCAGGGTCCCACACATTGCAGATGTTGGTCAAGTCGTTGCCGAACCGCAGCTGATCACACGCCCTATACAGCTACACCCAAACTGTCTGTCCAGAAAGTCCCTTTGGAATTGAGCGCATGCTCTATTAAAGTTGTCCGATTTAGCAGCATGGTACATGCGTCTTTGCGCAGCGTTCTCCGCCCCACGACGTTCATCGGTGGTGTTTGCTGCCCACCGCCGCCGCTGACATTCTCGTTGCCGTTCTCGCCGTTGCTCTTCGTAGGCGCGTTGGTCTTCGGGACCATGAACTATACGCGGCCTCCCCATTACGACGAGAGAAGTGAAATTGAAAAGGGAGAACGGCAACTTGTCTTTCTGATTGTTACATATATTCGCGTGGACGACTATCACCGCCCCGAGAAGCCGGAGGAAACTAGACACGCGCGACGGGACCGCCACCCCTGGGAGAGCGGAAGGAAACTAGGCACGCGAGCGCTTGAAACAACGACAAAGAGAGGGCGCTGCGAGGTTTTGTTGACGCACATGAAAAGTCCCCGGAACCCTAGCCATAAACAGCTTCGCCGTAAAAAGGGCTAATCACGTGAACAATTACCTAACATGTACTAACCAACTTTTTAATTAGCGAATAGACATAAAGATATCTTTCCAATTAAAAGCCTGCTGAGCACCATCGAAAATGACTACATCCTTTCATACATCCTTATATTCTACGAAAGAGGCGAGGCGGTAGCTTCGCGTTTCGACCAGGTGGGGCACGACAGCCAGGGTTTTCAACTATGTCGCCTAACCAGCTTGCCGGCACCCTTTCCCTTCTGACAGGCGTTTGAATCGAGCGTTTTTTTTTCTGTTTTTTTTAACACCTCAAAATGCTGCACCAGCCTTACATCTTCCCGAAATGAGTTGACCCAGTGGTTTCGATGGTGCACAACAGGTTTCTAATTGGGGTCATATACGTTTCTTTTCACAAGTTAAAAACTTAGTTGCGCAGCTAGTTATTATATATATATATATATATATATATATATAAAAGTAAACGTACTTCAAAGCTTTTAGTGGAGTTTTATGACATATTGGTCGATGTTTCGGCCTGAGTCACGCTGTATATATTGGTTTTCCCTAATGGCCGGCAGTTTGTTCCCTGGATACAGTCACTTTTTTCCCAGCCAGCCTATTTTTTAGCTATCTATAAAAATCTTCGTTAAAATACCCGGTTTAAAAAAATCGAAGCTGTGACGATCTAAAAGATTACATCACCACTCCAGCGTACGACAAAGCAAACACAACAACAACAACAACGACTAGCATTACGCATTCCCGCGACAACACGATAAGAATGTTTTATTGAGCCAAACCAGACTCATGGCAGATTTATTTTCTTATTACGGTGCGACCACAGCCTTTAAAAAAACAACAACAAAAAAAAAAATACCTGCAGCACCACAAAAAAAAAAAGAAAAAAAAGAAAGAAAAATGTTTTTGAAAGAACAAAACGAAATGCTCAGTTTCTTCGGCACGTCCCGCAAATGAACTGCGTAGCTAGCCGAGGCGCAGCCCGCTCTGCTGCACTCAGAGTGCTCCCAATCACATTGCACACTAACCACCACTTCGTGGGACTTCACGGAGTCAAGGGAACGTCATGGGTGTCACGCAGACTTGGACGTAGTTCAACTACTCTACTCAAACTACTGTAGTTGAACTAGTTTTCCGAGTAACTTGGTAACCTTTAATTACAACTTTATTTGGGTAATTAGTAGTTTAATTTAACTACGTTTTTATTCAGGTAACGTCTACTCAAATTACAAACTACTTTAGAAATACAGTGCTAATTTTGCTCATCACAGAAGTTTGAGCGCAAAAATAAATAAGACGCCGGCAGATGAAGTGGCATTCCCGAACAAGGAGCCCCCTCACATTCCGTTCCCACGCACTTACACCCGGCAGCCTTAAAAACCGCATCACAGGCGTCATTGGGCCAAGGTGGCGACGAGCAACCAAAACATAACCCCGGCGCGCGCGCACGAACGCATGACGAGATGGTTAACAAGCCTTGGCTAACAAACCGTGAAAGACCGGGGCACTCCGAGGGTTGTTACTGCATTCTGAATACGGATAATCTGTTCATGGGAGCACGTTCCCGCTTCCGGCTGCAACTGTACGAGACGAAGCTTGTTCACGTAATCCTTCGCGTCCTTCCGACCTTCCACGCCAGGGAGACGTCCTCTTTCTCGTCAGGCGTGTCAGGCGTCTCAGGATACCGTAGTCGCCGGCGAGGATTAGGAGTCACCCTTGGGAGATCCTTTTGTTTGACCCGGCGTCAACAGCAAAACATACTTAGTTAAAAAAAAAAGGCAGTAGCGTAGCGCTAGCACTGCAACGAGACGCGCAGTCGTCCGGATGATCTCATCGTCGTGGCGCGAGACTTGAACTCTTGCCGGTCAGGTGCACTCGCTCAGCGTACTCTCGTCGTGGGAATAAAGAGAGCTAGGCCAGTCATAACAATCTCAACTTGCCGAAGAAAAAAGAAAAAAAAACAAAAAAACGAGGAGAGTTTGCTATAAAAGAGTCCAGAGCTGGCAGTAATGTAATTACTGTAATGAAATTACAGTAATTTAATTACTTGTTCCGGTAATTAGTAATGTAATTCATTACTTTTTGTAGCAGGTAATTTAGTAATGTAATGATTACTCCAGCGACGGTAATTGTAATTAAATTACCTAATTACTTTTTCGCACCAGGCATATTTTTTGTGTCCACAATACACAAGAGCGCTTTTATTTTTATTTTACTTTTTCTTTTTCCTTTACACCTTTCTAAACAACGCTCTTTGGCCGCCGCTATGTTGCTGATGCTAATGCGGCTGTTGCGACTCTTGCGCCCGCTATCAGCTAGACATTTTCTGCCACTCTCGTGAACTGTGAAAACCCGCTCAGCGCGATTCTCTACCTATGTTTTGCGGTTTTACATTCGACGTTTTCTGGCCCCTCTTGAAAGTTTCCGCTTACTTTTTCTGATGCATGCTGCGTACCCTCTCTGTGTTATCTTCCACTGTGAGAAATAGGGCTGGTAAGCGCCTTCCATTCGAGCTTTTCTGCTCGACATTCTCGGGAAACGAAGGAGGGGAAGCAGGTAGCGCTAAGGCCCCTGGTGGAACGGCCCTCGACGCGATTTTGCGAACACTGACAATATAGTTCTCCCCCCTCCCAGAGATAATCCGCGTAGGGTCCTCAGTCATCTCCAAAAATAGTTGTCCGGGTTGGGGTGGGAAACGGATCAGTCGCGTGCGTTCCTCTGTCCATCGGTAAACATGCAACAGAGAGTTCTAGCTGTGTGCCATGAACTGTGTAAATAATGTAAATAAAGTTATCTGTAAAAGGAAGTTATCAATAGCTCCTTTATATTTAAAAGTATACAAAAGTAATGCGAAAGTAATGTCATTACTTTTAAAAGTAATTTGTAATGGTAATTAATTACTTTCTGGCTGTGGTAATTTGTAATGTAATTTAATTACATTTCCGCAATTTTCAGCAAAGTAATTAGTAATGTAATTTAATTACAAAATATGAGTAATTTGGCCAGCTCTGTAAAAGACCCTCTAGGGCCAATGCAAACCTCACAAGTTTCGTCATGAACACCTAAAATGCTGACACTCCCTTACCCGACCCTGCACAGCCTGTTACTGAAATTCAACGCTGCCGTTCCATCCAGCGTGTCGGTGGAACGTCTTTTTAGCTTGGCTGGGGACGTCTTTAGGAGGAAAAAAGAAAAACTCTCCGATCAATTGCTTCTGCGAGAGAATAAACGTTCTGATGAACACCAAAGCCATAAAATAACTGCATTCATTTTAGGTTCGCAGGATTTTTCACGCATCAAAACTGTTCATTTTGCTACCACAAAAGTATAAAAAAGAAACTTCGGAAGTAACTACCAAAGTAACTCGCTACTTTTGTACAGTAGTTAGTAGTTTACTTAATTACTATTACAAATACGTAGTTTCTACTGTACTCCAATTACTTTTGGCGTCGAGACTCAGTAACTTAACTACCTTTTTTGAGTAATTTTTACATGTCTGGCTGTCACGTGACTTCACAGTGTCGATCGCGACGTTATGGCGTCACCCGTAGTAATGACATCATGTGCGGTAACATCACGATGCCACGTCATGTCGTCGCGTGACGTCAGGTTACACAGCAACGGTTAGCGGAGAAGTTTCCTAGTCACGACGACACTGCGGGAAACGCACGCGGGGGTTCGCTGTCAAAACTCACCAAAAAACGGCTTCAGGAGTAAAAAAGAAAAGAGAAAAAAAAAACACCCAATCAAAGCTGAACTTCAAAACTACGCACATCACTAAAAACGCTGCCCTTCGTGATCCCACTCTGAGTTCAACGTCGATACGCCAAACTCGGATCTGCAACCACACTGGGAACCGGGTCAAAGTCGCTGCTCGTACGCGCTACCCCTTTCTTCCACGTAGCTTCTTGTCAGAGCGTGAGTAGTCCATTGTATACCTCACACAAAAACATGGCCAAACTTCTGACCAGGTTGCATGCGCCAAGTACATGCGGCGAATCGTTCTCGTTTCTATACTCCGGGCTCCTTAAAGAGAGCTCCCGGGTCGCGCTCGTGAAAACGTGCGGTGTATAGCCCGACCTTGACCAAATGGCTATTCTGCCCTTCCCTCGATTTGTTTTCACCTTCCAGTTGGCAGCCGTTGCCGCACAAACGAGAGAGCTATTGTCTGCTCCAGCTTAGAGACGGCCCACGTTTGCCGACGCAATGCCGTTGAAACCTATAGTCGGCGCCTGCGGACTTTCTCAATATAAATATAGTCGAACACGATATTTATTGTACTCGACCCCTCTGTCTCATTATCCGGGTCTGTTTAGTATGGAAAGCGCGAAAGGCGGCGCCCCGAACCTTCCTCGTCTGGCGCGCGGAGCAGTGCAGAAACCAGTTCATGCCGACGGAACTCTTCGCCCCTCGATATTGTGGTGGCCGCAAACTTCGTTTGTCTTGGAGCAGATTGGAATTCTCCTATCGTTCTTTCTCTCCGCCTCTTTCTCTTTGCCTCGGGAAAAAAACGATTGGTTCATATTCAGCGTAATCGAGTCGTAGAGCAAGGAATCACCTGCTCGTATTAGAACTTGGGCGCTTTGGTGTAAACACCTTCTGTAGATAAAGTTACAGGGCAACAAATTGGTGGACAAGACAAATTTTTATAAAACACATGGGTGATTACCTATGAATGCGATAGCATTTATCGTTGCACATTGCCAAATTTAGCGGGGAACTGCAATGGTGCATAAGTCGTGACGTCAATTTGTCCACTAAATTTAGCGGAGAAACATCCGCTAAATTTACAGTCGTACTCTATAGAACGACGCTAAATCTTTGTCGTCCTTGATATCACCCTAGAGGTCGTTCTTGAGGTTGTCCTAGACGTCGTTCTTAACGGCGTCCTCTAAGACGACGTCCTAGAGGACGACATCAAAGGCAACATCTAGAACGACCTCTAAGACTACATCTATGGCGACCTCAAGGTCGACCTCTAGGAAGACCTCAAAGACGACGTCTTAGAGGACAACGTCAAAAGCGACCTCGAGGACGACCTCTAGGGTAATCTCAAAGACGACCCCTAGGACGACATCGAGAACGACGTCTACGACGACGTTTAGGACGACGTCAAGGTCGTCAGGTCTTTCGAAGAGGGTACGAATGGAAAGGAGTGCGTACTGCCGCTCCGCGTACGCGCGGCGCAGTGGGGAGCGAACACGGTGATCTAAAATGGTCTACTCCGCATACCTACTGCACATTAGGTGGAAAGATACCAGATAGACAGAAATTTCTGATGAGTAGCTAAAATTAGGGCACTCCGGCATTAAAAGCCGGAGTGCCTGATTTTCGACGTCCCTTACGGAGGGCTAGTGCGGGTCACATCTTCGACACGAGTGCTGTGTCGGCGTGCGGCTGAGACTCCTGCTCTAACTGAACAGCCGAGCGCTGACGTATAGCGTTCGTGTCCAATGTATTCCCCACGAACTGGAGCTCAATTTGCGGGCTCAAGATAGCCTGAGGTAGTAGGCGAGTGTTGGCACGTGCAGCCGGCTACGGAATCACGAGGCGCATAGCTCCCCACGTGATCTCACGATGTCAGGGGTACTGCATAAATTTAAACTCATCTTAATCATTTGGGTAAACCACATGAGGATGGGCTCAAAGCTTCGAAAACCACCCAAATTATTGTGTTTCTAAGCATAAAAAAAAACATAACGCACGCATATTGCATGCACGACCTGCATCTTTTGTTCCTCGGTTCATCAGAATGACCAAGACAAGTTAAATTATTTTTTATAGTCGTGACTAGGGCACAAAATTTTTCAGATCCCGCCCGGTATACAAAGAGAAAATCCGCATCATCATCAACCACAATGCTCGGGATGTGTTGCCAAGGTCCCACGGAAGAGCCCCAATAAAAAAAACAATACGCCGATAGCAGTTCGCGAACTCTCACTACAATGTCTGCATTCGCGTTGCCATTTACGAGGATGCCAACTATTTATATCGGCCGATCGTCGCCCCAAACGATAATTTTCCCACGAGACGCTCCCCCCGTCCGCCCGCACCGCCACCTCCGGGGAGGCTTCCAGAGACTATTTTCGAAAGGGGAAGCGGCAGAATTTGGGCCAGCGAATCAAAAAAAGGCGACAAATATTTCAAAGACATCACGGGCCGTCCGATGGCTCTCCCACACTCCACGGTTTGTTCTCGAAATTCCTCGCGTCCTCTTTAGTAATTACGATTACGGGACCTCCGGCAGCAAAGAAACGCGCGACAACCTCGAAAGTGAACGCAACTTGACAAAAACCAAAACCTAAAAGAGAACTCCAATGCCAGTCTATTTTTGGGAACGCCAGGATTTCCGTAGCCTTAACGACAGGCAGGCAGCGAAACAAAAAAGAGCAGCCGTCGCAGACGTCCTCTCGTGCACCGACGCGCTTTCTAGCGTACACGGAAACGCAGCCCTATCTAAATCCTGGACAGAGCCGCAGTGACTATACGTGCGGGCCGGTCTTCATGACGGCCGGCGGGCTGCTCCTCGTTCGCAGTGGTTTCCTGGTGCCACGAGCTCAGGGAGGGATGTGCCTTGACCGAAAGCCGCGGAGGCTTTCCTCCCAAGGACCAAGTCGGAAAGATAGCAGCTCTACGACTCATTAGTTATCTTCAAACTCCTTGTATGCGTCTCACTAAACACCTGTTCACACATACGGCGCTGCGCCGCGTCGGCAATGTCGCCGTATGTGGGCCGAGTTGTCGGTGTAGCAGCGACGCGTCGGCGCTCAACACGGTGGAACAGCACGTCGGCGATAAGTCACGTGCAGGCATGGAGCTGCGTCAGGAGCCGTTTTCCAGCGCCTATGCGGCGCTTTCTGTGCGTGAACCGGCCTTCTGTGTAGAATAATTCATTTATAGTCGCAGCCACACTGCCCATATATATCACACAAAAGACGGTGTCTGCAGTGTGTATTTTTGTACGGTCAATGAACAGTCTCCACCGCGGCCTATTGATTCGTGCGCGCGTGCCTTCGAGCGTCGTTTTATTTCCCGTGCTCGTAACGTGGCCCCGTAATGTTTCAGAGGCGCACGGCGCCCTCTATACCCATGGCATGCTTACGTTACGGCGCTGCGGAGGTGTTGCACGGCGCAAGCGCAGACGCTTCCAGTCGCGACAATCGGGTTTTCTGCGCAGGTGCCGTTCCCACACCTATATTGTGGACAAACGAGGGCTTTGTTTGTAAACAGCACGTAAGCCTACGACAGCTTTCGCTGTGCCTAAAGTAAAGAAGAAAAAAAAACAAAAAAAAAAAACGAAGCGATTGCCACTGCTTTTCGCCACAGGTTGCTCAACGGTCGATTGTCTCCGTCAGTAAGTGGAATTCCGTGGTCACCGGAAGTGAGATCGTTCTCCCGCGCATGCTCGGAGAAAAGCTCCACTTTTTGTCCGCCAAAGAACGGCGGCCAACCTTGATCTCCTGAAGCCACGAGGCAGACACGCCGTGGACACTGGCTGTAAATATATACGCACTCAGGAGCAGTGTTGTACACGTTCCTCGTTCCTTCTGATTTTTGGAACGCGTTCCCGTTACACGTTCCATAAATGAAAAAGGAACTCGTTCCCGTTACAGTTTTAAAAATGGAACGTACCGTTACATATGCGTTACATTTGTATTTTTTGCTAATTACCATATTTAGTTAAATCAATCAGAGTTTTTTTTATCTATCTCATTAATAGTCAACATACGAGCTTGTATGTCGTGATGGAAGGGCACCAGGAGTAGAAAACACGCGGAAGTTGGGTTTCATTTGTTGATATATTCATGTTAAAAATCTCAGCTATTAACCATGTCCATGTTTGTAGTGGACAATTCAGACGAGCCAAATTTAATGTACTTTTACCCAAGATTTCACAAGCATTTTACAACAACCTCACAAGCTTCAATTTAACAGAGTCCCGTGTTAGAACTTTACAACAGTTGCTTCAAGATGTTGCTGTCCGCAAGACAAGCAAGTGAAGGAGAGGGTATAGCTTTTGGAAAGTCAGTCTTGAAAGCTACAAATACTTCGTTCTGAAGGTTGAATTTGATGTTCAGTTTGAAGGTGGGGGACAATAGAATGAATAACGGCTATTTTTTTGTGTATCTTTTAAGTGAATAATGTTCGGGATACAAGGGTGAGTCCGATATCTGGCAATCTGTGATGTTGTTGTGATTGTAGGTCTCGTTATTGAAGTTCAAAAATGGCTGTAGTCGGAATAAAATTTGTGGGTGTATGAGGATTCGTGGAACCAAAGAAATTAGCTGAGTTTGAAACAACCCTCTTTCTTTGTCTTTTCCTACGACTAAAAGTTTTGCTTTTTGTGCCGCAGTTTCGGGCACTCAAAAAAATATCAATGCCCACCAGCTCTCCTGCACCCGAAACTGTTAGTAAGCGAGGACCACACAAAATAATTCATAAGATTAGTAGCCAAAAAGTTAACGAGATCTAGCACTTCGTAAAGGTATTGTTTTTGTACTTTCATACTTTCCCTGTTAGAAATAAAATAAAAATGACCCCACTGGACGAAAAAAAGGAACGCCGTTACTCTTTCCGTTCCAGTAAAAATGTAACGCGTTCCCGTTCCAGTTCCAGCGATGCAAAATGGAACGGCGGCGTTCCTTCGTTCCTCCTAAAAGGAACGCGTTCCAGGAACGCCGTTCCTTGGAACGTCGTTCCGTACAACACTGCTCAGGAGCCACGGAAACAGTTTACGGTGGCCCAATAGTGGCGGCCATCGAAGGACGTCACACCAGCTTTCCATCGAGCTGGCATTGCTGCTAAGCGCGTACTTTCGGCAGCGGACATTTTGCGCCACCGAATTTTGCGCGTCTGAACAAGAAGAGGTAGGACTGACCGCCAGCACGGTGCGATGACGTCAAGAGAAAGTCACGTGTTCAAAATGTCGGCTTCCGATCGTAGGTTAGGGGCTAGCTCCCCCGAGATGACGGGGGGGGGAAAAAAGCAGCCGCGAAAGAGATATTAAATTAAGGACACGAGGAAATCTTTATTTGGCCACCGCTACCGCTGAGACAAAAAGAGTGACCATGTGGGAAGGAGAACAGTTCAATGAAAAGGCAAGGGGGTGAAAAGAGGGGATAGGGGCGAGAGAGGGAATGGAAGTGGACAGCTCCCCTCAAGGGCAAGCCGTCGCCGCGGCTTGCTAACGGGGGGAGGAGGGGGGAGAGGAATGTCCCAGAAGTAGAGCAGAGCGTTTTCTCTCTAATCGCCAATCTGCATCGAAGCCGCTCGACCGCTCCCGGAGGCTACGCCGCAGAGAGAGAAACGCGGTCGAACGAGCTCGCTCTCCACGTCGACGGCTGCTCCACCGATCGACGCGACAACTTCAGACACACAGGCGCGCGGGAGAAAACGCACGCGCCCGTCCGCGAGCGCGTGGGAGAGTGCGCGCGATGCTTCTCAAGACACGCCGTAGTCGCACGGGAGCCGCGCACACCCTATTACACCTAAGCCGACAGTGTTGTGGAAGCTACGCATTCGTTGGAACCAGTCAAGTATATGTCTTTCTTTCACCACCTGACCACGCGGCAGGTTAGTCAGCCCCAAAGTCTGTCTCGTGTCTGCGCTATGGGCGATAAAGTGAGCGAGTACCGTAACACTGAAAGCCCGAGGTCTTCAACCTGCATCGAGAAGTTGAAATTACACTAACGCACGCCGGTACGATGCCCATCCAGATCCGAAAAAGGCAGGGGGTGGGGCTTGAGCCCAGGGTCTCTGACAGGGGAGTATTCAGGATTGTCAATACGGGGGGGGGGGGGGGGGGGGGGGGGGTACATTAAAGGGTTCGTGTACTTTTGTGTATGGAAATCTGTGTGGATGTTGGATTCAACCTTGGGGGAGGGGTGAGGGAGGTGGTAGTGGTGGGGGTGGGGTTGTATATATCACTGATTCCTAGGTTCTGCAGGGCGAGTTTTTTTATTGAGCTGCGTCTTCGTTTCTTTGACTCTCCGCTCTCCGCTACAGAACCCCCCCCTCCTACCTTCATCAAAAAACGGTAGACGGTTGATTGGCCCGACGAGTGCGTAGTATCCACGGCACTGTCGGCTTAAGGGGGGTGAAGGAAGTTGACCTTGATGCGAAGCGCGGCGTGCGTCTGCGCCCAAAGGCTGTGGGATGAAGAGAGTTTGTGTTCTTTCTGGTGCCCAACTTTGGCGGAGAGGAACTTTCTGGGACGACGATAACGGCGCGAGATGAGCGAGATGAGCGCGCTTATCTCGATCAGCCGCGCGGGGGATGGGAAAGGAAAAGACGGCGACTTTCGGTGCACCCGGCTATAAACACACAACGGCGAGGAACGAAGGGAGGGTACCTGGAGATAAATAGGGGGGGGGGGGGGAGGGGGGAGAAAAGAAGGGGAAAATAGGCTTCCTCGCGGTAATGCAGAAACGAGAGTTCGTACATCGACGTATACACGACGCGAACCAGATCTCCGAGAGCCTGTTTATTTCGCGCATTTAGAATCAGTTGCTTTTTGTCCTTTTTCTTATTCTTTATCAGCGTAATACTAGACATTCGGAAACGTTGCTCTAGACTCCGTTTCAGAATCAACGGTCTGAGCTAGTCACTCAGAGTCGGAGTAAAACACATGACAACCTGCCGTCCGAGGACACCAACACCACGTAGAATAACCAAAGCCTGCGATCAGCGTCCTTGAACCTTACAAAACTTAATCACACTAAAATAACGCAAACTAAAAAAAAAAAAAACCATCTGAATCTGATTTAGATTAACATTACACAGAACAGCCAAAACATTGTGCGCTAGCATTTTGACATCATCACAATGAGATCGAGCGAGGACACAGACTAGAAACGAGTGCTACGTCAGTGTTCGGCTGGGCCTCGTGTCCAATCAACACGTCGAAGAGAAATCGACAATGGGCACGGGTCCAGTTGTTAAGTCAGTGCCGTCCGATTGATGCCGTTCCATGGAGAACGAGAAGAACGTTCGCGGGCTTGACTATTCTAGGTGGCGTTGGTCCAACACTGAGCGTCCTTCGACGCATTGATTGAACACGGGCCCCAGCATGACACCATATTGCCGCAGCAGGACACCAACAGACACCGATGGCCCCACAAGGCACCAATCGCCCCAGCAGACACCGATGACTCCGGCAGACACCTAAGGCCTCAGGAGACACCGATGGCCCCAGCATGACATTGATGGCTCCAGCAGGACACCAATGGCCCCACAAGGCACCAATGGCCCCCGCAGACACCGATGGCCCCGGCAGACACCTAAGGCCCCAGAAGACACCGATGGCCCCAGCAGACACCGATGGCTCCAGCACCACACCGACAGACACCAATGGCCCCACAAGACACCAATGGCCCCAGCAGACACCGATGACTCCGGCAGACACCTAAGGCCTCAGGAGACACCGATGGCCCCAGCATGACATTGATGGCTCCAGCAGGACACCAATGGCCCCACAAGGCACCAATGGCCCCAGCAGACACCGATGACTCCGGCAGACACCTAAGGCCTCAGGAGACACCGATGGCCCCAGCATGACATTGATGGCTCCAGCAGGACACCAATGGCCCCACAAGGCACCAATGGCCCCCGCAGACACCGATGGCCCCGGCAGACACCTAAGGCCCCAGAAGACACCGATGGCCCCAGCATGACATCCATGGCTCCAGCACCACACCGACAGACACCAATGGCCCCACAAGACACCAATGGCCCCAGCAGACACCGATGACTCCGGCAGACACCTAAGGCCTCAGGAGACACCGATGGCCCCAGCATGACATTGATGGCTCCAGCAGGACACCAATGGCCCCACAAGGCACCAATGGCCCCAGCAGACACCGATGACTCCGGCAGACACCTAAGGCCTCAGGAGACACCGATGGCCCCAGCATGACATTGATGGCTCCAGCAGGACACCAATGGCCCCACAAGACACCAATGGCCCCAGCAGACACCGATGACTCCGGCAGACACCTAAGGCCTCAGGAGACACCGATGGCCCCAGCATGACATTGATGGCTCCAGCAGGACACCAATGGCCCCACAAGGCACCAATGGCCCCCGCAGACACCGATGGCCCCGGCAGACACCTAAGGCCCCAGAAGACACCGATGGCCCCAGCATGACATCCATGGCTCCAGCACCACACCGACAGACACCAATGGCCCCACAAGACACCAATGGCCCCAGCAGACACCGATGACTCCGGCAGACACCTAAGGCCTCAGGAGACACCGATGGCCCCAGCATGACATTGATGGCTCCAGCAGGACACCAATGGCCCCACAAGGCACCAATGGCCCCCGCAGACACCGATGGCCCCGGCAGACACCTAAGGCCCCAGAAGACACCGATGGCCCCAGCATGACATCCATGGCTCCAGCACCACACCGACAGACACCAATGGCCCCACAAGACACCAATGGCCCCAGCAGACACCGATGACTCCGGCAGACACCTAAGGCCTCAGGAGACACCGATGGCCCCAGCATGACATTGATGGCTCCAGCAGGACACCAATGGCCCAAGGCACCAATGGCCCCAGCAGACACCGATGGCCCCGGCAGACACCTAAGGCCCCAGAAGACACCGATGGCCCCAGCATGACATCCATGGCTCCAGCAGGACACCGACAGACACCAATGGCCCCACAAGACACCAATGGCCCCAGCAGACACCGATGACTCCGGCAGACACCTAAGGCCTCAGGAGACACCGATGGCCCCAGCATGACATTGATGGCTCCAGCAGGACACCAATGGCCCCACAAGACACCAATGGCCCCCGCAGACACCGATGGCCCCGGCAGACACCTAAGGCCCCAGAAGACACCGATGGCCCCAGCATGACATCCATGGCTCCAGCACCACACCGACAGACACCAATGGCCCCACAAGACACCAATGGCCCCAGCAGACACCGATGACTCCGGCAGACACCTAAGGCCTCAGGAGACACCGATGGCCCCAGCATGACATTGATGGCTCCAGCAGGACACCAATGGCCCCACAAGACACCAATGGCCCCCGCAGACACCGATGGCCCCGGCAGACACCTAAGGCCCCAGAAGACACCGATGGCCCCAGCATGACATCCATGGCTCCAGCACCACACCGACAGACACCAATGGCCCCACAAGACACCAATGGCCCCAGCAGACACCGATGACTCCGGCAGACACCTAAGGCCTCAGGAGACACCGATGGCCCCAGCATGACATTGATGGCTCCAGCAGGACACCAATGGCCCCACAAGGCACCAATGGCCCCCGCAGACACCGATGGCCCCGGCAGACACCTAAGGCCCCAGAAGACACCGATGGCCCCAGCATGACATCCATGGCTCCAGCACCACACCGACAGACACCAATGGCCCCACAAGACACCAATGGCCCCAGCAGACACCGATGACTCCGGCAGACACCTAAGGCCTCAGGAGACACCGATGGCCCCAGCATGACATTGATGGCTCCAGCAGGACACCAATGGCCCCACAAGGCACCAATGGCCCCCGCAGACACCGATGGCCCCGGCAGACACCTAAGGCCCCAGAAGACACCGATGGCCCCAGCATGACATCCATGGCTCCAGCACCACACCGACAGACACCAATGGCCCCACAAGACACCAATGGCCCCAGCAGACACCGATGACTCCGGCAGACACCTAAGGCCTCAGGAGACACCGATGGCCCCAGCATGACATTGATGGCTCCAGCAGGACACCAATGGCCCCACAAGGCACCAATGGCCCCAGCAGACACCGATGGCCCCGGCAGACACCTAAGGCCCCAGAAGACACCGATGGCCCCAGCATGACATCCATGGCTCCAGCAGGACACCGACAGACACCAATGGCCCCACAAGACACCAATGGCCCCAGCAGACACCGATGACTCCGGCAGACACCTAAGGCCTCAGGAGACACCGATGGCCCCAGCATGACATTGATGGCTCCAGCAGGACACCAATGGCCCCACAAGGCACCAATGGCCCCAGCAGACACCGATGGCCCCGGCAGACACCTAAGGCCCCAGAAGACACCGATGGCCCCAGCATGACATCCATGGCTCCAGCACCACACCGACAGACACCAATGGCCCCACAAGACACCAATGGCCCCAGCAGACACCGATGACTCCGGCAGACACCTAAGGCCTCAGGAGACACCGATGGCCCCAGCATGACATTGATGGCTCCAGCAGGACACCAATGGCCCCACAAGGCACCAATGGCCCCAGCAGACACCGATGGCCCCGGCAGACACCTAAGGCCCCAGAAGACACCGATGGCCCCAGCATGACATCCATGGCTCCAGCACCACACCGACAGACACCAATGGCCCCACAAGACACCAATGGCCCCAGCAGACACCGATGACTCCGGCAGACACCTAAGGCCTCAGGAGACACCGATGGCCCCAGCATGACATTGATGGCTCCAGCAGGACACCAATGGCCCCACAAGGCACCAATGGCCCCAGCAGACACCGATGGCCCCGGCAGACACCTAAGGCCCCAGAAGACACCGATGGCCCCAGCATGACATCCATGGCTCCAGCACCACACCGACAGACACCAATGGCCCCACAAGACACCAATGGCCCCAGCAGACACCGATGACTCCGGCAGACACCTAAGGCCTCAGGAGACACCGATGGCCCCAGCATGACATTGATGGCTCCAGCAGGACACCAATGGCCCCACAAGACACCAATGGCCCCCGCAGACACCGATGGCCCCGGCAGACACCTAAGGCCCCAGAAGACACCGATGGCCCCAGCATGACATCCATGGCTCCAGCACCACACCGACAGACACCAATGGCCCCACAAGACACCAATGGCCCCAGCAGACACCGATGACTCCGGCAGACACCTAAGGCCTCAGGAGACACCGATGGCCCCAGCATGACATTGATGGCTCCAGCAGGACACCAATGGCCCCACAAGGCACCAATGGCCCCCGCAGACACCGATGGCCCCGGCAGACACCTAAGGCCCCAGAAGACACCGATGGCCCCAGCATGACATCCATGGCTCCAGCACCACACCGACAGACACCAATGGCCCCACAAGACACCAATGGCCCCAGCAGACACCGATGACTCCGGCAGACACCTAAGGCCTCAGGAGACACCGATGGCCCCAGCATGACATTGATGGCTCCAGCAGGACACCAATGGCCCCACAAGGCACCAATGGCCCCAGCAGACACCGATGGCCCCGGCAGACACCTAAGGCCCCAGAAGACACCGATGGCCCCAGCATGACATCCATGGCTCCAGCAGGACACCGACAGACACCAATGGCCCCACAAGACACCAATGGCCCCAGCAGACACCGATGACTCCGGCAGACACCTAAGGCCTCAGGAGACACCGATGGCCCCAGCATGACATTGATGGCTCCAGCAGGACACCAATGGCCCCACAAGACACCAATGGCCCCCGCAGACACCGATGGCCCCGGCAGACACCTAAGGCCCCAGAAGACACCGATGGCCCCAGCATGACATCCATGGCTCCAGCACCACACCGACAGACACCAATGGCCCCAGAAGACACCGATGGCCCTAGCAGACACTGATGGCCCCAGAATACACCAATAGCCCCCCGCAGACACCGATGGCCCCAGCTTACACCAATGGCCCCACCAGACATCGATGACACCCACGTGTCATCGGTGTCCGCGCTCAATCTGGCTGTGATGACGTCGAAACGAGTGCACGGGCTTTAAAATTTTTATTGGCGATGTCAAGTGCACGCTTCCTGCGAAGTACCACGTACTGTTCACGCGTACTTTGGCCCTTGGCGAAGAGCTATGCTAAAACGGAGCAGAGAAGTTTCCCGTTCACTTTCCCTTAGTTTACTCTCGCTTTCATATCTGTAGCGATCTTGGTTCAAACTTACCGTTCGATCTTTTCCTGCTCCCAAAGCACCCTTATCGTTCAATCGAGAACCCATCGTTTTACGCTTCAGTCATTTATCAGGATGTTAACGTCCCCACAAGAGGCGTTACAGTAAAGACAGCGGGAAGCCGAAAAATAATGCGTCGATAATTACAAACAGGCCATCGATCATGTACTTATGACAGAAAACAGACGTTTGAATATCATCATATGCAGTAAAAAAATATGAAGAGTCAGGGTAAGCTGCAATTTTGTAAGAACACAGCTCTTATAATCGGTGCTCCTAATATGTTCATGCTGCGTTGGCGAGTAGGGATGTTTGTTTGCATGTTTAGTAGTGGGATTGGACCACCAACGCTCAGGGAACCCGATCAATCGTCCCCAGTCTGGACACTCATGTCGCATCGCTCGACTCTATGCGACTTGTACGAGAGTTGACGCGACACGATAATCTCAATGGATGTACGCGAAGAAAATAAATCGTATGCGAACACGAGCTCTAATGCTAAAGAGGAACGAATAAAGATCTCCCGCAAATAACTTCCTCGCGGATCCCCGCAGCGAAGACAAGGGGCGAAGAAAGTTAAAAGACAGAAATATATGCAGAAAAAAAAAGCATCAGGAAGAGATTCTAGATGCATTCGCGTAGAAAATGGAAAAGGCAACAATTGTTGCTGAATAACTGTCGTGGGCACGTGCCATGCACATATTTGATATTATCTGCAGCAACATCTGAAAGGTTGCTCGGCGAGCGCAAAGCAGGAAAGACGAGCGAAAAGGCAAGTAATATTTACCCATAATGAAGAGCGTATCCAAGCGAGGATATCTCACCCACCGCGCGCTTTTCTCTCGTAGTTTTTGCAATTTCTCGAAACCAAGATAGGCCAATTTTTTTTTATTTTTTTTTTAGAGGGGCTGTTGGAGGGGCATGATTTTGTATTTTGTTGTTTACATTGGGGTGGGGGGGGGGGGGCATTTAAATGTCTTCCCATGACGCGATAATTTTTTAACCATTTCACGTGGTTTATGATTTATTTATGCAGCGCGGCTCTTGGAACAAAATTTACATATTTTTCGGGCTAGTCCGCAACACTATCTACATGCGCTGCAAAAAAAAAAAAAAGATTGTTTTAATTAATATAAGAAGAAATAGATTGTACGATATTCAGTAGGCGACAATTCGTAGCAAAAGCTCATTTCCTTAATTTTTTATACGTACCGGGTGTTCTACTGAACAACGGTCAAACTATTCCTGTTAAAGCTTCAGATTGCACAGGAAAACACATGGTGCTGTATCAGTTATTGCCGTGAGGCATTATAATGCGGCTTTAGATAATTAAGGCTTTAATTAGACTTAGGTAGGTCAAGAGTCCCCGAGGATAATATTACAGGGCGTTTTTCGTCGTCTTTTCGAAGTCTTGAAGTGTGAATAATCCGTATATGGATTTTTCACACTTGAATGAATGAACCGTATCTGGCCAAATGATAACGAAAATTTGCAAAACGCTACCAATAAAACATATTGGAATTCTAACAAAATAATGTTATAAATTTACTATTTAGTAATTTAGTAACCATTGGCTCGAGGCCAATACTCAATCAATCGGTGACGGGAACAGCCGAACTGAAGCAGTGTCCATAGCAGAGCGATCTGCGACAACTCTGTTGTCGAACATGAAAGAACGTCCAGATTCCCGGACAGGTCAACATGTAAGAATAATTCGATATTCACAAATTACACCTATTAACAATCGGCACTTTTTCTGGTACCTCACATCCCTCAACCTTCGTATAGAACAGTTGCGAATACCCGTATCAGAAATGTGTCCCTGCGACTGTGGGAAGGTCACTTCCGCCCGCCGACAGCAAGTATACAAACGAAGGTTGTGTCCACTTTTACATTCATCGGTCGTCAAATTCCAACAGCCTCCTGAAGAGCGTTCCTCATCGCCGATGCTGAAATCGAGCAATCACACCATCTCAACTTCGCCGCATCAACTACAACAGAGTATACCCCTATTACACGGGCACCCTTAACCGCAGTTCACCAATTGCCTTTAACTGCTGTTACGCGGAACCACAGATACCGCACTATACTCTCGGACAGCTATTTCAGAAGTGAAGAGCGCCACTGTTTTGATGGGTGCTCAAGATGCTTAAAGGCCGACGATCAGACTCGTGATTCTGCAAGGCAGAAGATCCTCCTCACCTTGGGGAGGAGGAAACAAGCAATGGTGGACAGGGTAGGAGAGGGTAGAGGAGGAAACGAGGAAAAAGTGAAAAGCGCGAACTGGTCGTCGGTCTTTAAGCGCACGTGCGCCCATCAGCTCTGCGTAGCCACGAAATGTTGTCCGCAAGTATTGTGTGCCAACTGTGGCTTAGCGTAACCACAGTTAAGTGTGCCCATGTAACGAGGGTATTAGTAGGGCGCTAATCCGCCTCCATTGGGTCAGATTTCCAGGCATCGACCGCTGACAGAAACAGATGGACGACCAGTAACGCATCTTCGACAAAACCGCAACAAGCGTTATTTCTTTTTCGAAAAGAGTCTCACAGTAATCGAGCCCGTTTTTAATGTTTGTTTTTTTGCTTCCGGAGCCCCAGGAGATGTGCAAGAAAAACTATTCCTTCCTCTCTACCTTTAAAGGGACACTCCAGTGAAAATTGAAACACACCCGTCGGGTTCAAAAATGGGTCGAATATGATCCACAATATCCGTAAATGACAATTGCACGTTTGTATTTTGAGCCTGGTGGCTGTATTTTTCGTTATAAACGGCCCACTCTGGCAAGCGCTCGGAGAAGGCCTAGCGGAGAGCACGCGACATCTGCCGCAATCGTGACGCAGTTCGTCTCGGGACGAGCAAAGCTGCGGCGAGGCTGACGTCGAAAGGATGTCCTAGTCGTTCCAGCCACCGAAGCGGCTGCTTTCGTACGAATTTTGAGTGACGGGTTAATCTTCTATAATCTTGTAGAGGGGCAATAGCGACTTCTGGGACACACAAAGAAGATTCTCGGGGAAAGTGGAGTTCCACCTTCCACCTCTTCTCTCGTTGTGGCCGGAGGCGAGACAAACTTCGTCACTACCTGCCAAGGTTCCTAGACGGGTGTTACAAACGAAACGTTAGCGACATCCACCAGGTGCCCTCTGCTAATCGTTTAATTCGTTTTAAAATTCCTTTTGGCGTCATTGTTCACACGATTATGGTGTGTCCGATGTGATACTGCTCCTTTGAACACACGTAGACCAAAAAATAAGCGCCGAAATGTCGTTGCAGTATCCCTTTAAAGGAGCTGTGCAACGATATTCAATTGGAATGTTTTTCTCTCTACACGAGCTTACTGTCACACCTGGGACTCAAGGATACTCACACGCAACGCCATTGGCCAAGAAACTCCTTTGTTGCGGTGTAATTTCAAGGACAAAAGCGATCATTTTCATTCAATCTCTCCTTTGCAAAATTTGATGACGTAGCTCGGGGATCGCAGTACACCCAAGTGACGATATTTGAATGCGGTTCATAGATTGGACCCGAGCATTGCGTGGGCACTCGACTTGGGCTCGTGACAATTGCTAGCTCGAGAAGTATTCGGGTTGTGACCCGTGTCCAATCGCTGCAGCGACGACAACAGCCGAGCCATAACAATGTCTGGAACTCAGCGCGTGTCCTGCGCTTTGCCAACCCCAGCGCGCGGCTATGGTCAACACTGGCGGCATATAGTCGGCTCCAGATCACGTGGCCGCTTGTTCTGGCTGCGAGTTGAGGGGGTGAACGCTGCTCGTTTTTCTTAAATTTTTTTCTGGGACTTCTATCGCGTGGGGTGAAAGACGAACGCGTGTTTCATAGGTCATTAACGTTACGGATCCGTTTTAAGCGGTATTTGTGCACAGTACAAAAATTGTTGCATCGCTCCTTTAAGGCCATCAGCTACAAGTTCTGATTCTTCCGTTGTTTCTCATTCGTCCTTCATTTTTCGTCGCACGTGGAAGTATTTCTGGTAGCAAATGCTTGTCCTTTGTTGAGCATAAAATCCTTACAAAAACAGGTCTCAACATTCTTTTTAATTTTTTAGAGCGCAGCTCTTCGGAACCCGTTTCCAGCTTGAGCGGCGTCGGCGACGGCGTAACCGTGAGGTCACGGCGCGCTCGAAATGCGTGAAGAAAGATACCGAGATGCGCAAAGAAAGATACCAGAAAGATAAAAGAAACTACATTGTAACGCGGGTCCTCTCGCATATTAATAATTCAACACTCTATATAAAAACGAGTTTTTACTTTTTTTATTCAAAACGTTTTGACTCCTTGTTGATTCTGATTACTTTCTTGTGACTCTAACTTCCTGTTGACATGATCAACAGAAAGTTTGTTGATTTTGTGCTGAAACTTTTCTGAGGATTTTTTTCAGCCTGAGTCAAAAGAAAAGCTGTAGACTTTGTATTAACTTTACGTTGATTTCTTTTTTTCTTTTCTTTTTTTGCTGTCTTCCTGTTGACAATGTTATCAGAATGACTGCAGCGTTCTGTTTACTTCGTGTTGAAAATGTTCAGTTGACTCTTTGTAGCCAGAAAAGAGTTTTAGCGAGTCGGTTTTTTAACCTACGGTTCCGAAATCACGAACGGTGCAGCTGGTTCAAACCGTGCGTAAAATTTGACATATCTTAGGAAATCGTGAAGCTGGCGCAACCGTGCAAACAATGATGATGATTGTGTTTGACCGTGGCGCCATCTTCTTAAACATGTGAAACATTCTGCAACGAGTTAATCTGTGGAGTGCAGTGTTTCCGGCGTATGACTGATGTAAACAAGACGGTCGACGTAACATTTGCCGGTCAGAATTTTAAGGACTGCGAAGCTAGATAGAGTAAAACGTATCTGAACGACCGCAAAGGTACGTGGTGTATTTCCGTCATCTTGAACTTTAACGATCGTTCACATTGTGTGCCGCCGAACCAAATCATTTTGTCTGCCCGCGGTCGCCCGCAGATCGCAGAAAGTTACTAGCATGCGCAGTTTACAGCATTCACGATCGCTTACCATTATGAGTAGTCGTCAAAATGATTTGGTCAAATGAAGCGGACTAGCAAAATGGCCAATCACCTCCCGCTGTCCTAAGCGTAACGCTCGGCTGAGTCGGCGAAGTCAGTCACCAATCCGACCGCCATCTTTTTTTTACCCAAGTCGTGTACCCTAGGTTAGGTTGCCTATAGTTGCGGTGACGACTCCAGCGGCCGTAATAGGAGAAACGAACGAGAAGAGCCTCCCGACGCTTCGAACGACTCGAGCGCGAATGCGCAGTGACGTCGCCGATGCGTTCGAGGGCGAACCGTTCTTGTGAAAACGACGTGCTAAAACTCCCTAATGTTAATAGAAAAGCTATGAACTTTCTGATGATCTTTTTATTGAACATAGTACACATCGACTCGATGTCAAAAGTCACTAAGTTTCTCAATGGTATCTGACAAGGCGAGAACGGTGGGGAGGAGCTTTAGTTGTCCCGCCGCCAACGCAAGCCTACTAGTCTTGACAACGCTTCAGTGTTCGTCCACCTCGAGCGTGCGCGTGAAGTCAAAGCACGACGGAAGGCATGGGTCGCGTGCTTTAGGCCAGGCGCTCGAAGGACACGCCCTGCCGTTCTCACTTTGTAAGTGACTATAGTGACTTTAGTGACCATATTAAACTAGTCAACTAGTAAAGAAAAGCAGAAGAACTATTTGAGAGTGGAGAAACTGCCTTGGTTCGCTTCGCCCTGAGTGGTGCTATGTAGAGAAGCGATCACATTTCTTCTAGGAGCCGTTTTTTCTGGATGCTGCTTTAGCGGCTGCGCCGAATTATTATTAGTTGTGCCAAAGCTTTTTTTGTAAGAGATATCGTCCACGAACTTCGAAACAATGTCTTTCCTTTGACAGACTCCCAAGGAGGAGATCGGATACTTGGAACCTTAATAAATGCTGAAGTGATCACCGGCCAAATGACTACCTTCAATATGTAGGTTATATATAAGGCGCTAGAGCTGTCAAGGGGACGGTGATTCAAGTGTTCAGTGCTTCATGGTGTCTGTGTCTCTGTTCGTTTCTAATGTGTGGTTGTGGGAGTGATCTCGAATACCACAGGGACATCGTTTCCTAACATAATACAAAACAAAAATAATGAAAATTTCGTCTGTTCTTGTTTTACGTTATTTTGCTGCAGCCAATTTGGAGCAGAGTGAAAAGCCGTATTAAGCCTCCAAAACTTTGTTGAATGAATAGCTAAGCTGTAAGGAGCTTTTTTCTTTTTAAACGGCTGTAGTTTTTCAAATGAAAAGCTACAGCAAAAGCACCTCGGAGGCGACAAAAAGTCTGCTGATTTTTTTGTAATTAAAAAGTGGGCCAAAATTAATTAAACTGAAAAGCTAGAGAAAGTCAGATGAAAAGCTATTTACAGTTTATATCCTCTGATGACTTTTTTTAACAGCCTTTAAACAGAAAAGCACCACAGTTTTTTGTAAGGGCACTGTCATCACTAGTATTACTATTTTTAGTCCCCTGATGCCTTTGTAAATATGTAGAAACTCCATTGCGTTCTCGTGTACATTGAGCTTTCTTTTCTGTCGTAACATTTGCATATTGTCAGCATTAGTTGTATCATTCTAATTAGTCTTTTGCGCTACGAAAATGAGCCAAAGTTCCCATGAGCTTTGAATAGTGGCTGATGAGTTTTCCCGCCACACGTGTTGTCAAAGGTCATAATATGATCAATATTAAATTTTAAATTAAAGCATATGTATTAATCCGCTTATGTTTTTGTAATACTTATTTCAGCATTAATTTTGTATTTAAATGCATATAGGTGTATTCATATATTTTGACTACGTTTATACATACTTCTTTCCCCCCGGCACCCGAGAGTGCGACATATCCCTAATCCGGCCCCTTAGCCAAAAGGTTTGGAGTCATGGTTTAATGTATACGATCAGCTTGACTCTCCTTTTTCACCTCCATCAAAAGTGCATACACATCTCAGACGCAAAATAACGACTTTTTCTTTCCTTTCGAGGGCAATGAAGAACAGATCTCGTTTATAGTAGGTCCGTTCTTGAGCACAAACACAGACTTACCGTCGCAAGGGTCATCGACCGTTTAGTGACAATCTTACTGGAGAGAGTTCTACAACATTTACCTCCCCCCAACAAAATAGCACCCCGATTCTACACTACAAGTCCTAAAACCCGTACCCCCCCACCCCCCTTTTCAAAGAAGGTGCGCAGGAATTCTCTCTTCCCTTCTAAATGGAACATCAACAGCATCAACAATAACAACGTCAAACTAAAAAAAAACACAAAAAAACGTCATCATCATCATCAACAGCAACAACAACCTGTTCCTGAAAAATAAAGCTCTCCAGAGGGTACAGCATATATGGTGCGCGTCCCCAAGATTCTTCGGAAGGAGCGGTGAATTCCATTCTCCAATCCCAACCGATCCTGTACAAATCTTCGAGCCGACAGCCCGCAGAGACCGGACAAGAGCGACGAGGGGCAGGCTCCCGGGGTGGGCCTCAATGCCAAGTCAGCAATGACTCCATTAACAGGTCAGCGGTGAGGCAAGCAGGCGAGGCGAGCGACTGTCGTCCGCAGATGGATGGCCACGGCTGCTTGCGCCACGTCCCTCTCGGGGCCACACGACGACGACGACGACGACGACGTTGCAAAAGGGTCACAATGCAAAGTGGTCCGCCTCGTCCATTGTCTCTCAGCCGTCGTTCCACGCACGCGGTCTGAGACGCTGCGACGAGCGTCGCATGGCTTTGATGAGCCGCTAACCAGCTATAGGGCCGTCTTCGCTCGGGAACGGACTCCTCTAGGCCTAGTAATTAGCCTTGCCAAGGCTATACCCCAAAACGCGCACCGCTGTGGGGGCGTTGCGAGGAAAAGACACCTCAGAGAGTCCGTCCGCCGCGAGGTCGGCTGCATCGCTGTGTCATTACTTTTTTTTTTTTTTTTGTTGCGTCTCTAAAAATGCCTGGTGCGTTTGTTAACCAGCCATCTCGACTCGCGAGCGTCGAGGCAAGGAGATGCAAAGCTAAGTATATACCAAGGGGTGCAAGCCCCAATCTCGACCTGAAATTAGTTGCATGGGTGTCAATACGGCGGGGAAAGTTAGGACTGCCTTGAAATCTTGAGGTCTAGACTGCAAAGGGGGTAATCCTGGAGTCCTAGCTGAGCATCGGGTTGCACAGTCACCGTAGACCCCGACAATTTGAGAAACGCAGGGCGTGCGTTGGAGAACGCGTCTTACTATCGCGCCTGCCTTTAACCGTGGCGGACGACAAAGGTTAATCGAGGTTTTATGCCACTGACCCCGTTTAAAAAAAAGAAAGAAAGAAAAGTAGAAGGCGGTGAATTAATAGCATCTCAACGCTACGTAGCCATGGGTGAAGAATAAATATCAAGATGGTTTGAATCGCGATTTAAAGCACGCTTCAAATCATGATTTAAATTAGACCAGTTTTACTACAATTATTCTTATCAAACCTATCCCGCAATATAATCTCAGAAATATTTTTATTTACAGTGTTTCCATCATGTGATGCTTTCTATGTGTATTTGTTTTCTATTTAATTTAAAAAAAAATCGAACATAGAAGATTTATATGGTCCCGTAACGTCCTATTGTAAACGAATCAAAACACCCAATAAAAATAAATATATTTTTAACTATCAAATGAATCAGAACCTTTCCTGTTTTAGTATGAATGGGTTTAAATAAATAAAATATATTTACTTATTACCAGTGATTGATTGGACCGGTTGATCAATCAATCTGCCGTGTTTGAAACTACATCTATGAATAAAGGATCACCATTTTCCAGCTATAGTGATTTAAGTGAGATTAGTCATAATTAAATCAAATAAACCCCATGGAAACTAAACAAATCACATTTCATTAATTTTTTCATAACATTCACAATTTTTACTGTAGTCACCAGGCAGTAAGATTTGCAGTATCAGCCAATGAGAACATAAAAGAACAAATTATGAAGGCAAGCGCTTGATCATAAGAAAGAGTCACGGCCTGCGTAAGTGACTATAGACCTTTCCAATGTTTACAAAATCCCAGTCCAGCGTGCGATCTTCACAGCCCAGCACGTTCGTGTTCGTCGCTTCGGAAAGCGAGCAAAGCGCGCTCCATACGCACGAACACTCAAAATGGCAGTGGCCACACGCTCTTTTTTTGGGAAGGCTGTATACAGCCAGCGAACAAACACCATGCACAGAGGAGGCACAAACGCACGTAAACACTGAAACGCCATCGAAGATTGAGAATCTTTCGGCACGCTCTTCTCATGCTCGAGATTTCTTCTAATCAAGGAGACCTCCACCTACGAAGAATTAATCGTCCATTCTTCGCGCGCCCGTTGCATCATTTTCGCATTACTGCGGAGCGGCGCGTGATTCGTCAAGGCAACGCTGACACTTGGACCGTGCTCCAAGGACGGTGTTGAACGTTTGGGACGCAGACGAATGAGCGGAATGCAGCACAGTGACGGCCGGCAGCACGATAACATTCGTCTTGTAGTCAGGAAGTGTTAATCGATATTGGAAAGAACCAGCACTCGTCTCCGTCAAATGTACCACCAAACTAAGGCGACTCCATGGCGTCTGAAAGGGACGAAGTAGAGTACCGATGAATAAACGCTTGAGAGGTACAGTCACTGGCAGGGTGAGAACGACAGGGGAGAGTTTCTGTTGTCCAGCCTCCAGCGCGAGCTTCCTACATTCGTTAACGATTCGGCGTCTGGCGGGCTTCAAGCGTGCGCACGCGCAGCCAAAGCACGGCCGAAGGCAAAGATAGCATGCTGGAAGCCAGTCGAGGACTCGAAAGAATCGCCACAACACCGAGCTCTGGTCATAGTCTCCTTTATACTCACTAAGCCGAGCAGCTCGACGACGGAGACATAGAGTGCCCGGTTGCAGATTTGGAGCGCGAGAATCTGGTAGCACAGAGCATCAAATAGCCATTTCTCGGGGAACCTGGACGTCAGCGCATAGCTTTTGCAGCGGCGACGACCGGAAACACACTTGTTCGCTCGGGAGATGTGTGTTTCGGCGTCTCACCGCAGCGGGGCGCCAGTCACGTGGCTCTCCTCTCATCTGTTGTCCGTCGCTCCACCTTTTCCATTTCGGCGGCCGCTTCTCGTGGCGATGTGCCAGGCTTTGTCAGTACATAGGAGGCGCCTTTTTAGTTGAAGGACGTAACATACCCGTTGCTAGTTTCTTGTTGGTTGGTCGCATGCATTACTGTGGCCACTCGGCATCCTAACAACGCAACTCTTAATTTAATGTGCGTTAATTTTATATGTGATGCACGTATATATGTACAGTCGGCACGGAATGAAACGCGAACAGTGGGTGCATGGTTTTCGCTAGATGCTGCACCACCTGAACCAGATGGGAGCTGCAAGAAGATGGATCCTCCTTCGATGTGTTAGACTCTTGCTCACTGAATCCAAACCTTTGGTGTTGCGTCTCTAGGTGACTCAGCGTGGGTCGAAAACCATGCGCTCCTTGTTCGCGTTTCATTCCGTGCCGACTGTACTGTTGTGGACAATATAAACTATATATAGCAGCCGTCTATGCTTCTTTTTTTTTCGGGCACCTGAACGAGAAGTGTTTAGGTCTCATCCTTTGAACGTTTTGACAAATGGAAAGATGTTTGTGAGATCCCAGTTGTGCCGAAATTCCAGATTAGTGCAGCACATATTATCCCGGAGCGTACATATGCTGTTCACATTCATGAGTAGGCAAGTGAACTGTTGTAGAGTTGTGACTATAACATGTGTCTTCTCTTGTTTCTGGTTTGTTCTGACTGTGACTGCTTCGTGTTTTGGAGTGGCACACCTGCAGTAGCATGTTCAGTGTGTCTGTCCACTTTCTACAATCGTCCCGCGACAACTTTATGTAGTTTCTTCATCAAGGTATCCCTTTGAAGAGTGTTCGCTACGCGGACTTGACATACGAGTAACTCGTGTGTTAAAAAAGTAGCCGGCGTCGCAGAGGAAGCAGCTGATATTTTTATACACGTTCTAATACATACACGGTATGTTATTTGAACTCTATCAGTAACGCGTCCCTTTCTAACCAATAAAATCCATCCCAAACGATAGAAGATACAAGAAACAAACATTTCTTTACAAATTCGAGAAATGTAGGCCTGAAGCTGAAAAAAAAAATCGGCCTGGTCCGACATTTTCCTAGCAAGCTCCAAAAAGTAAACGCCAACGACGCCTACAATCTGCAAAATATCGAGGTCGAAGTTCCGTGCCGAGCATTGATACAAGCTTCCGATCGCGGCTGCACCCGTTCAACAAAAAGACGCTTTCGGGTGTCTGATCGCACGAAGGCCAAACGCTAGCGCGCGGCCACCGCTCTTCTTATCGACAGACTTGGGCGCGAATTCAATAGCAAGACTAACGCAAGACGGAAAATGAACTAGAAGTAACGGACACCCGAGATAAAGCAAGCAAACGCACAAGGCCGCAGTATAATCAATGAACATACTAATCAGTTAAAGGGGCGTGGTGGTACGCCGCTAGGGACCATAACTATTATCGGCGCCGAGTCGAACACCGACCATATCAGACACCGACCACATGAATATCCGGTGTCTTAAATTTTTTTAATGATTAATTGAAGACAATTAGCAACTCGATCGAAGGGTGCTGGCCGCACCAGCGTCAATTTTAAAATGATCTTATCGCCGACAATAAGGACAGAGGAGGCGTTTCGAGGTGAAAACAAGGATTATCATAACTCTTTACACACTTTCCCACCAGCGCACAAGAAAGTTCTTTAGGTCTCCAATATCAACGGGGACTCTTAAAAAGCTGTTAAAACATTTTCACGTAGACCTACGAAATCAGTTCAAAATCACTTTGTATCTCTAAAAACCGGGCACTTCCGTGCTATTTGTAGTTTTTTTTTTTCTCAAACATAAAATGATTTTTCTATATCATTTGAAGAATTTATTAAAAAGCTGGGATTGTCCCTTTGTAGAACCACGAAATAAAACTGTAGAAGAACCTACGGTAGTAAAGTGAGGATATATCCAGTAACAGGATTGCAGCTTACCGATGCTACTTCTAACGAGGTATGGGACGCACAGGTAACGAGTTATATAAGGACGTATACGATTCTAATAATTACAAAATCGCACTGTGATATTTACGACACAGCTCGCGCACGTTTATCACTTCGGAAAGCGAGCAAAGCGGGCGCCTTACTCACGAACGACGCAAGTGACACCGGCCGCGGAAATACCTGTTTCTGGAATGGTTTATAATAAACATTAGCGTAAATCCAAAGCAAAACTATAATTTTAAGCGGTACATATACTTCCGATAAATTTCCAATTTCATTGATCTCGCTCGTTCCGCTGGTGTTCAATTGCTGCTCTGGTTCCTGCGGAGGGTCGAGACCACCCTGAGGTTTCGTCGAATGCATACCAATATGACGCTACAGAGAAGCTCTAATAAAATAGAAGAGTTGGTTACAAGTTCATCCTGTAGAAAACAGAATCTATAGAAAAGCGCGAAGAAGCCACTAGAAAAAAAATGAAAGCCGTTTACAACTCCCTGCAACACCGAATTCGAGCGCAGCTCTTGAGGAGGAGGAGGGCAAGGTACTGAGGGGAGGGTATACCCCTCCTCCCTCCTCTTCACCTCGTGATCCTGCCTGCTCCTCCTCCTCTCATCCTTCAACCTCCTCCCTTCGTCTCCTCCTCCTCCCTCCTCCCCCTCCTCTTCAAGGGGGGCGTCACGTGACCTCGGGGGGGGGGGGGGGGGGGGGCTCGTGACCTCGGGGGGGGGGGGGGGGGGGTCACATCACCTCGGGGGGGAGGCGGGAGGGTTACGTGACCTCACGGTTACGTCGACGCCGTTCAAGCCGGAAACGGGCGGCTCAGAGCTGCGCTCTAAAAAATTACACCCATGAAGCTGCAGTGCCGTTGCTCATACACCACACAAAAGACACAGAGTTCTCCGCAGAGACACGGAGTTTCTCCGCAGACATAATGACAAGTACCATCATGTCTGCGTAAGGGCGTAAATCAGCTTGAAAAAAATGATAGGTGTTTCATGTAACAGAACCCCATTTCATAATTAAAAATTGCATACTGCTCAAAATAAGGGTGCTGATATCGTGCATAGCTATATCTAGGTGCGTGTGTGTGTGCGTAAGACTGCGTGAGACACCCGTTTTACACTCTTGAGGGTGTAACATCTGCTAGTGAGTACGCACGAAGAGTAGCATGATTTTTCGTAGTTTAAGCGCATCCCCAGCCTCATCGGACCTTTGTTTTATATATATTTAGATATAAATAGGTTTTGTATTTTTTTTAGCTGCACTCAGATTGCGATTCCAAGTTTGTGCCCACAAAAATTTGCGTTTCGTCTTCAGAAATAAAGAAAAAACGAACAGACAACTTCGATAGTTTACTTGTCACATCTTGAACAAAACATAATCCGAGGTTATTTCACGCTAGTTAACATGCTTATACCACAGTAATCTAGTAGTAACCACCCCCATTTTTTTTCAGTGTTGATAACATTTCTATTTGAGCAGAGCATGATCAGGAAACGTGAGCTCAACGGTCAGAGAAAACCAAAAAGGGACAGACAAATTTTGAGTTTAAGAATATAATGAAAGGAATAAAAAAAATAAACGTTTTTCCTGTCCGCCCTCGCGTTAACACCGCAGACTAAGGGAAAGGGGCAGACGCAAGCAGAGGAAGGTTCAGATCGACAGAGCTGGGCAGACAAACAGGCAGCGACCACCACCTAGTACACTCTTTTTCAAAGCGCCTTGCTCGTAAAGTCAAGTTACACACCGAGGAAGACTGCTCCTCCCAAGGTACAGAGTGCGGCAATATAGGCTCAGCCTTCAGAACTGCGGGTGGAACTAAAGCCACGTTGAAAGGAGGATACGTTGAAAAAGAGGTTGAAACGAACTGCCACAGTTCCTATTGTTACAAACTAACAGCCGGCTTCGTAGCTTAGCATATACCGGGGGAACACCATGCTGAAGATGCCACACCTACACGCCCTCGAATGATTTCGGCGGGATACCGCAACAAAATAAATACAAATCAGGGTTTCCTCGTGTGTTCTAAAACCGCTGTCACATTGCTAATACGTCATACAATAGCAAGTTTTCAGACAGTGTCTCAGTCATGTTTTTTTATTGTTTTTGTCTCTCGTATAACAACGGTCCTATCTCAATAGTAAAATATAGTCCTACAGAAATTGCCCGCGGACATGTTGGAGACGTACAAATGGATGAAGAAAACATATGCTTCGAACACACTTGAGGTTGGACGGATGGATGGATGTTAATGGCTATACCCTTTGTAACGGGCGGTATCTTGCGCCACCTAGCTTAAGTCTAAGAAGAACAAACATATGATTCCCCCCACCCTTTTAAGCCAAACGTATTACTTAACTATCACCACTATTTCCTAGTGCGCAAATCGTTTTATTCTTCATCTTGTCTACAGCGAATAGTGTGTTTTTCGTATGATCTGTAAGGTCATGGCGGGGACAATTCCAGGCGAGCGCGGGCGTCCCCCGCAAAACGAGCACCCGTAAGCGATTGTATAACTAGTCCGGCGCGACGGGTGCGTCGCCTCCACGTTTACGGGACCAGCGGGTGTCGACGCGACCGACGGGGTTAGCCAGATATGCGATCGCCATCGTAAACTTTAAAAGCGGCCCGCGTGACCGGAGTACCTCCGAGCTGCGGCCCCGAAACATCTGGACTTCCGCGTTTGCTGAGAGCCTGGCAATGAGCGCCCATCCGTCCACGCCGCGACAGCCTGCGGTGTTCTGGCGGGGCCGATGAGGCGACGAGGCTCGAATTCGTTCGAAGGAATGTTTCTTGAACGGAAAGTGAGTCCACCTTGAGACGGCGCCTATAATGTCGGAGAGCTATAGTTTTACGAGTGCATAGTACGACGAGACGTAACCTGCGGCCTTCAACTCCCAGAGGGCGAAAGAGTTAGTAGTACCATGGCCGCTCTGTGCTGGTACCCGCTCCGCTGGGAACGGCCTGCAACGTGGCTCTTTTGCCGGGGAAAACGAAAGTGCTCAAGGCGGCCGCAGTGGTATTTGGGTGTCGTGGCTCTGAATAGCGGCCACAGTGGAAGTCACTATATACTTGGAAAGTAGTTTAGAGGTCCCTTTATGGTCGCCATTTTGGTTCGTGGAATGAGCAGTTTGTCCTTGACCTCTCCATTCTTGATGAGCCGATCCGAATTCGTGGTGACAGGTTGCTTTATAAAGACATTTCGTGTAGGCTTGTCCAAAAAGAATCGGGACTAATTTCTGCTATCGAAGGAGACATGCAGGGCGGTTTCCCTAATCAGGGACATTGGTGGGGGATTCTAGGCATATGATGCGACCCGCCTCAGTCGCCTCTGAGCCTTCGCAGAGTGTGGATCGCGCCCGGAGTGAGCAGTCATTCTGTTGTGTCGTTGGTAATCATGACGTGGCGCACGATTGAACGGCGGTTTGCGATGAAGTTTTCTGTGACACTGAACAAATTCCGGTGCTGAGAATGTTGCCATTATCTGTGAAGCGTACGGAAAGGATTCCATGTCATAAACACGAGTTTTCGAGTGACGCAAGACGTTTAGAAAAGGAAGGGAGGACGGCGAGGAAGAACAAAACGCAACATCGGTCGACAAGCCGAAATGAGGAACATGTGGCAAAAGTGAAGAAACTTTTGGACTCTGATCGACATGTGAGTGTGGGAATGATTGCGCGAAAGTTGAGTTTACAGAAATCCAGCGTGCATTCAATGGTATCAGACGGCTTGCAGCCGATGAAAGTGTGTAACAAATTGGCCAAATGCGTCGAGCCACGCGTCGCACGTAAGGGAGTTTCTGGCGAAGCACAAAGTGGCAATGCTGCATCAGCCTCCCTATACGGTCCAAACCTGGCCCCGCCCGATGTATTTCTCTTCCCTCGGATGAAACAACGCAAAGGACACCATTTCAGGACTGTACAAAGAGTGCAAGCGGCATCGACGCAGTGCTTGAATGAGATACCGGTTTGCAGATTTCCAGGGGGCGTACCATGCGTGGAAGAAGAGCTGGCAACGGTGTGTTGACGCAGAAGGATGTCATTTTTAGGAATCCTAACTAATTTTACGTATACCTGCATTTTGTTTAATAATGTTGTCCCGATATTTTTTTGAACGGACCCTGTACTCAAGATATGTTTCATCGACACGCATGTAAAACATGCGCACATGTTCGCACCGCCACCACACGCGGCGTGGGTGCTTAACGGCATTGAGAAATAATTTCCTTGACTTGAAATCCGTAAGAACAATATCATTATGAGGGATCTGTAGATATCAGCATTATTGATAAGATGATTACATGCACCATCGGGTTCAAATGAAATAGCGAACAGTGACTGAACTTGGAGCCCACTACAGGCGCAACGTCCAAGCTTGGGTTGGCGAGGTTCAAACACATCGGAGTAGGACGCACGACCTTGGAGCGTCCTGCTCCGATGTTTTTGAACCACGCTAAGCGCAACGCAAGCTTGGAAACTGCACCGGTAGTGGGCTCGAAGTTCCGTCACTGTTCGCATTTCATTCGAACCTGACGGTACAGTGCCAAAGACGCTTATATTGGCGAGGAGCTTTCAGTAAGATGACAAACATTAGCGATCTTGGCGCGACTGGTGCAGAACAACCCTTTCGAAGCTTTGATGGGACCGTAACGGCGATTGCCATGGCAACAAAAACCAAACAGCCACTCGCCTTGACATTTCTCGGTCGTCTGTAGACCGACACGCTGTTTACAAACAAGCCCGCGTTTGCCCACACCAGGTGTGGGCACTGCTCATGCGCAGAAACCACATCATTTGCGTGAAGTGAAGCGTCTGCGCATGCGCAGTGCCGTCGACAGCGCCCCCGTAGCTGCGTGACGTCAGGGCCGCGTGTTGGTCTATTGGTTAGTGTCTGCTTGTGTCCGCGGCTAGCAGGCAGGAAAGGCCACGGCGCCACTTTCCCAGGATACAGTGCTTTTAGCCACAGTCAAAGCCCATGCATGAAATTCAGGCTTCGAACGCATCAAGAGGGTGTAGTCCCATAGGCCGCGTTTACAAATGTGCTTCCGTAGCGCATCGAGTCGAGATTTGACTCTTTTTAATGGTTGTAGATGGATAGAAGAGGAAGAGGTAGGGAGACGGGGTGCGTGTGATTGGTCCTTGCTTGAGTCGATGAGCTGCGAACGCATTCATGGCTGGGTTTACGTGAATGCAATCGTAGCGCATCGCATCAAGCAGATACCAGTGACACGCGCCCTGTCTGTCCACCTCTTCCTCCTCTACCCATCTACTACAAATAAAAATAGTCCAATCTCGATTCGATACGGTATACGGTCGCCCATGTAAAGCTGCAGCCAGCGGCTTGCGGCGAACGCGCAAAAGCGCGTGAGGCCCGGGCAACGCAAAATCACTGCACGTGACCGATCTTCGCCTCCAGCGACGAGCTCAGGAAACTCGGCTAAATCGCTGTTTGTATGCATCCCATAGGGAAGCGATAGGCCCAAGCGAAGCGGCAGTGATAAAGCACGGGGCCGTAATAGCAAAAACCCGCGATCGCATTTTTTTCTTCTTCTTCTTACTTCCCCGGGAATGTATTAGCGTAGTGCAGTGTGCTTACGCCGTGCTGCAACGTATGTGACAGTATTGGGTTTTCAACGTTAATCCACATGGCTGAGGAGTCTCGAAGCGCCGACCTCGCGTTATCAAACCAATTGTTTGAAAAACGACAAGGCATTCTGGACAATAGTGAAGTTAACTTTCTCCACAGCCTGGCTAAGCGGACAAAGTGCGTGTGCGTGTGTGCGCATGCTTCCGTGCGCGCGTGTGTGTGCGTGTGCATGCGTGTTTGTGCCTGCGTGCGTGCGTGTGTGTATGTGCAAACGTGCGTGCGTTTGTGTGTGTGAGTTTGTGTGTGTGAGTGCGTGTCTGACTGTTTATTGGGCCGTACGAAGTATCTAAAAATTTCACCAGCACAACAGTCGAGCTGATCAACTCTGCTGAAGTGATCATACCACTGAGGCCGTATAGGCCAACAAGCTGTTCGCAAACAAGTCGGCAGTCCGTCCACACCGGATGTGGACGCACTGCGCGCACGCAGAAAAACGAGATTCCGGCGAGGCGAAGCGTCTACGCACGTGCCGTGCCGACAGCAGCGCCAGCAGCGTCAGAGCCGCGCGTTGGTCTATAGACTCTATACTGTCAAGGGAGACAGAACCATACAGGAAGCGGCGCAATATGTCCAGCTTTGGTTTTTTTCACAGAGCGTGGTGTTCACCCAAAGCTAGGCTCACTGAATGTGTTCATTTTCACGTCATTCTTTCTCGATCGAGCGCGGGCACAGTTTGGACGCCAGAGTCACCGAGAGCTTCAGAAACGCAGGGGGAAATGTGCCTTATGACGTTCACGTTTTCTGCTCCATGATTGGTTCTTTGGCGCTCCTATTTGTCTGATCTGATTGGCTGCGAAACTATGATAACATGTTCAGGACTTACCACAGTGCCTCGCGTTTCCCAAACTGCCAGCGACTACTGCCACTGCCACCTAGAAGACAAAAGGCCCGCTCAGGACGTCATCGTTGGTGGATCCCCCGACCCGCCGCCGCAAGGTGGCACACACACCGGCGACCCCCGTGGGTTTAGATCTCGGTTGCATTTTTTACAGCTCTCCAATGGTTTCAAACGTTCAGCAGCCGCAGCCAGGTGAGCTTACATTCAGAAAGATATATGCTTTTAGTCGCCATTACTCTTTCCTTCTGGTATTTCTCCTTCTCTCTTCGCTCTAACCCGTCTGGACTGTTTCGCGATCATACATACATACATCCACGACTAATTCAAAGAGCAATGGGCGTATCCCCCATTCTTAAACCAAGGTTACAGACTACCTCCGTGGAAACTTTCCTTCGTTTCATTTTAAGAGTGTCTTTTCCTTGTTCAGATTTCGAGTCATGTATCAGTTCCTTTCGTAGCTACATAAATGTCCATATTACCGTTTAAAAAAAATATTTTTTTTTGTCCGAGATTTAGTTTTGGTATTCCATCTAACAAACGAACGAAGGAAAAAAAAAAGAACAGTAATATATATTGCACTCTCAGACACAAGGGCGAGATCGTAAAAGAACGGCAGAACTTTCAACGTGATCTTTCTCAAAAGGACTACAAATTCAATTTATGAGTCTTGGAATTACTGAAGTCACAATCTCCATAACCCGATTCATTAACTTAAACTAAATATTTAAAACTTCATTGCCGACCTATCGATGACTCTCCACCTTGACACAGAGTGTATTAATTAGCAGAAGCCTATGGAATAAAAAATAAAACCTTGGAGCAAAAAAAAAAAAAAAAAACAGAAATTAAATCATCTGTGATTTGTACTGTACCAATCGACGATCGTCACAATGAATTCATAGGAATAGGGCTGGGAACTGGATCGAATATCCTACCGATTAATCGATGAATGTTTTAATCGTGATTATTTTTAACCGGTTAAATCGGACAAATATTGACAAAAGTAAAAATTCAACGCTTTCTTACGCAGACGTGGCCGCGTAAGCGACATGAAAGTGAACAGCCCTCTTGTTGTTTTTGACGCTCCTACAAATTTTGGAACAAACTCTGTTCCAGAAGAGGGCTAGAACGCACCAGAAGAGGGCTAGAACGCAAAGTTTAGACCCCAAGCCACGTACCATTTGAGATGTTGAGAGTTAATATAGCTTAGGGAGCCGTAAAACAGGCAAGAAACCAGGTAAGGTGTTCGCCTTCATATTGCCGGCGGGTGTACACCTGTATGAAGGCAAACTTTAGGTGAAAGCTTGAGTGAAAGTAAACTGCAGAGACGAGATCTGTAACTCCGAACAAGTGGTGAAGGTTGTACGTGCCCCCGAGACAATACAACAACGTGCGAGTGTCCGTTTAGCGCAGCAGAAACTATTGTGAACAATCAGAACATGTTAGCTATTGCCCGATAATATACCAACGGACCTCTTTACCTCTGCGGCTGAAATAATAATTTGTGAGCATGGGCGTTGAAATAAGGGTAATGGCGCGCAAGCTAGCTGGTGCGATCATACTCTAAGACGCTTTGCAGCAGTTGTGCATAGGCGCCGCCATAACCGATTCAATTTTTTTTAAATTATTATGTTCACTTTATCGGGCAGGTGATTGCCATTGTAGGCTCTACCGTGTTCTTCTCCCCAGCAATGGCCTTTGTGGAGGCTCGTCAACGCCCGCTTCACTGACTCGGCATCTGGATAAGACGAGAGAAGGTCAGCAATGGCGGCTGTGATCTGGCGCATGCGCAAAGCGTCTTTACTTATGAAACCCCAAACAAGGGAACAAACTGACAGGAAGAAAAAATAGCATAACACAAATTTGAGACGTCGCTGTGTTGTCCCCTTTTAATCTTTCTGATTGTTCCCCTGTCTCGTCTCGGAGTTTATAAGCATTCGCTCCCCTTTATTATTATTATCTTTTTTTTTTTTTTTTTTTGCTTGGCAACAAACTAATTAGTGACCAATGGGTAGCCCCGGCACATTTCCGGTTCACGTATATTTTCTAACTTTCTTACTCATTATACTTTTATCATAAGAGAGAATTACGTTTGACAGTGCTATGAGTGGCCACTCCCAGAAGATCGCGAGTATATTTTATTCCGCATATACTGCGAAGTCCGCCGTCTCGTTCAGAATCGGAAGTGGTTGGGGGCTATTCGCATATTGGCGCAACCAGGTTTCAACTCACGCGAGAAAGAGCGAATAAGTATGGGTGTCTTCTCAACCACACATCAAGGTTGATTTAAAATCCGAAGTTATACATAACGCAGCTTATTTTAAAGTCAACAACAAAAAAGTATGTTTCTCTTTTTTATATAATTATGCGTGGCAATAAACGGAACTCATTATTCGATTAAAAGGTGGTGATTAATTAAATGAAAAAAGTTTAATCGACGCTCAGCCCTACTTAGCAGTGGTATACACAAGCACCATTTTTATGTTTATTTTAAGTCCCCCTTTTTTATATTTTTGTAAAACATGTGCCGTTTTTGCTCGAGTAGTAGCCGCACTTTTTATGAATAAGGCCCTTGAGTAAACTTTCTTGAAGAAACACACATACAGCCAATCATGCGTTCTGCATAAAAATAATGCAGCTGATAACAAGGTCGAGAACACGATTCACCATAAAACCCGAGCAGATAGCATTTTCGCGTGAAGACGTTATCTCTGTCCCGAAAATCGCTGCTATCTTTCTGCCGATCGCGCTGGTTCGCTATCCCCGTGCTCCGCGGGAAAGCAGACCCACAAGAGCGCGCATATTACTCGAGCAAATACGGCAATTGTATGTGCATTGAATTCGGTAAATTACATAGTATAAAATTTTATTTAAAAGGCCAGTATATCGTCCTGCATAAACGTTACATTTGTCTTCCGCTTGCCTTGCACGGCAGGCATGTGAGAGATACTCCTTTCAGACTGGCTCTTTTAGTGCACTTCAACCAAGTGCAACTTCAGCTCACCGAATGCCACTTTAAGTGTTTCGGTGCCACACGGCATAAATTGGTGTCAATCGGAAATGATGACTGTAACGATGGGTGAAGTACTATTAGACAGCTAAAATGTTAAAGTAAAGGCATAAATGTCTCAGCAATATCAAGTCTTTTTTTTATATATATATAAGTACAGGTCAAAAGACAACGTTACATTGACACTATTTACGCCAATTGGATGATTCTGATCGATCATCATAAGCCAATATGAAGGAGAAGAACATAAGAAAGAAGAGGCAAACTTACTTGAAGCCAAGTGTGTTCTCCAGAAAGAAGCCGTGTGGCACACCAGACAAATTGCACTAAGGCGAAGTGCACTCCTTTGCAGTGCACTAAATTGGCCCTTCTAATCGGGGTATAAAATCAACTCGACTCATTTGACACGCAACATATTTACTAAAAGTTTTGCAAAATTAACCCAATTTGTTGAGGTATTAGCCAAAGATAAGCTAGGGGGCCAGAAAATATTCACAAAACGCTGGAACACAATAACACACCGACACAATGATAAGTGAAAGCACTAGCCAGTTTCAGAACCCATTTATTTGAAGGGTGATTACACCTTCAGTATGCGGCATGCTCTCCAAAGAAAGCGGTAGAACCCTGAACTCTTCCTGCCTGTGACATAAACACACACACGCGAAAAAAAGCCGGAAAGGGGGTGTGAAAAACGGCACAGAAGATAACCCATGTGCCAAGCACGCCAGCAAGGAGAAGACAAAAGAAAAACCGGTAATGTTTCTTCTCAGCGTAAAAGTACGTGAAGTCCATTTTACCCGTACTTCCTAAGATTAGGAAATAGACACAAAAAGAAACATTTTAGCAATACACACGGGTCAGAGGCCAAGGAAGCTAAGCGCCGGAGCTCATCTTCCCGGTTACGAAAGCCGCAGCTGCACGTTCCTTCAAGAAAACCCTTTTTACGCTTAAAACGTTAAAAGGCGCGAACAAACAGGACGAAAAAAGACACACATACGACACGGACAGGCGTCTGTCCGTGTCGTACGTGTGTCTTTTTTCGTCCTGTTTATTCACGCATTTTAACCTTTTAATTTATATGAACTAACTAGCCCCAAGCATCCTTTTTACGCTATTGGTATGGAAGGCGGGGGTGAAAAAACCAAACCGCCTTTTTCACGTCGCATAAACTACTCGGAGCTATAACTGTGCCCGCGATGATAAAGTTATGGAACGACACGTTCTCGGACTACAAATGTAAAATAAATTACAAAACATTTACTTGAAAAATAAACTTGTCTAAATACACGAAGATGAATTGAACTACGTGTGCAAGGTGCCAACCAATATCAGACGCCTTGTTCGGATTTAATATGTACGATGGTCGATTAGCCTCTACGAATAGGAGGTATTCACTCGACGCCATATTTGAGGGCGATGTTTAGAGCGATTTCTGAGAAACACAGGACTTTCGGACAGACTCTAAATGACTGAGAACTTTATATGAGACTGCTTACATAATTCACTAGATAATAATCATCCTCATTGCCAATTTTCACCTCATATTCCTGCCCCACTGCTATGCCTTTCCTTCCCCCTCTCCCTATCCCCGGTGCAGAGTAGCAAACTAGAACTGACGTTCGGGTTAAAATCTCTGCCTTTCCTTCATAAAGCACTACTACTACTACTAGGAGTACAATAAATGATTTATGAGCACGAGCTCCTTGCCTCGCATAAGGCGGCATGGTTGCACGAACGTGCCTGCGGGAAAGCCCCAAATATTAGCTGTTCACCGTTAAAGTATGTGTAACGTTTGCGACCCTAGATCTAGCTCTCATAAAGGTAAAACGGGCCAGATTATTACATTTAAACGGAGTCTGAGCTCCGATGTGTATAGTCCATTTATGAGGAGCAGCAAGGTTTTATTTACTCCTCAATCAAACGTCGTTTGTACTCATGGCGTCGTTTGTAGTGTAATCATTACAAACGACGTCTAACTATAACATCTTTTTAAGCGTGTAGACAACCTGCAGTCACAAGAACTAGAGAGATAAGCCCGAAAACCCGAAGTCTATCTAAACTAAATAAGCCTTTCTGGCGTCATTAAAAAAAAAAAAAAAAAAGGAACCCGTTTAATTTTTAGTTAAATGATCCCAAACTAATTAGTACAGATGACGGCTTCCAAATGTTAGATGCAAGCTGTCTTTGGTCGTGCATCGACATTTAAATAATCGCCTTCTTTGCGCTGCGATATTTGTCTATTGAAAGGAGGAAAGCGTTCTGTGGTTGTGCAATGGCTCCCTTCTGCTGAACATCAAACGCCTTGCGTGCATCCGTAGCCCAGTGACTTGGCACGTTTCGCCTCGGTGAACAGCGACGGAAAGATGTATCCCAACTTACGGTGCCGGAAATGCTGCATAAGTCTACCGCACTAAACCCCTGCGTTTTTGTCTTTCGAAAGAAAAACAAGAAGAGAAACACAGCGCCCATGCTCCACGTGGGAGGTCCCGGCGCTCAGTGTGATCCGGCGCAGTTTGGACAGATACTTGACAGCTTCGGAACGCGCAACAACCCCCCCCCCCTTCCCCCCCCCCCCCCCCCCCCCCCTTCGGGAGGAAGGTCAGGCATCACAATTGACATCGACAGCGAAGGTGTAACGCCAGACCCTACGGCGATTTTTTCCTATATGCCCCAGAAAGGTTCGAAGTGCTTCGGAACAATTCTAGCGCATTCCAGAAGAGTACGAATCGTCTCAGTTATAGACCAGTCACTGATTGGATGAAAACGGCGGGGGGTTTTCTTCCGATGCCCGACCTTCAGATCGCGCAACAAGGCGCCCGACCGAAGACAACTTGCATATATGTAGAAAAAAAAAACACGTTTACGGGGTACGTGCAATAAATAACATCGTTTTAGTAAATCTGGTGCGACGACTTTTGTTCAAGTTTTCGTTTGCATTCTCGCACACGTGTCATTTCACCATTTATTAAAAACACACAGGCCGAGAGGAACCATGAGACGGCTGGTAAAAGTAGCCGGTGACTACACTTATAAAAATGACGTATCTGCCCAATGACAGTCGCAACCCGAGACGAAAAAAAACAACAATAACAATGGGGAAACCCACAATGTTAAATAAAGGAAACGGGCATAAGAAGTGGATGCTTCGAATGCCACCTTCGTCTCCAAGAACACAACACACACATACACACACACACACACACACACGCACACACGCACACACACACACGCACACACATACACACACACACACACACAAGGGGAGAGGGGATGTCCAAACAAACGCTCTGGCTCACTCGTCAATGCCCAAGTAGAATGTTTCTTGTCTCCCGCAAAAACAAAACGAGTAAAAATACGCCACATAAGAACATATAATAAATGACAAAAAATCAGGATAACATAGGCAATTTCACACACGAAAACACACACGCAAAAAAAAGCAAGACAAATATTTTGTTACACACCGAGAATTAATTATCGGGGCTCATTGGGCAACTTTCTTTCCCTCTTCGACAACTTTTTGTTTTCTTTTTTTGTAGTGTATTACGCCCCTCTCACGGCGGTATGCCGGCTCTCTTATTTCCAGGTAGCTCGGGGGATTTGGCAGATGCCTCGTCGATTGCGAGCTCACTCAAACGCCCCGAATCTTCCCTTTCCACTTCTGAGCAAGCTCTCTAAAAACAGCGTCTTAAGTAAGACTGCGCAAGGGAAAGCCTGGGAGCGCGCAAAAGCGCCTGAGACTCTACTTCATGTGCCACTAGCTTTGCGAAACTTTACTTTCATGCAATCCTATATCTAAAACGCTGTTTCTGTATTCACTGATAAGAGGAGAACAGCACGAACGTATCGTGAGTTTTGAGCGTGCACCCGCGGCCAAAGCACAACGAAAAGCAACGAGCGCGTGCCGGATGTCGAGCACATGAAAGAGACGCGCTGCCGTTCTTACCCTGCCAGTGACTACATACAGCAAGCCGGCCCTGGTTCGTTATCGAGAGAGGAGGAAACAAGCAGCGACTTACACCTCGCCCACCATCGAGGCGAGGACACACAGCACGACTGACGCAACGACGCGATCGACCAGTGATTGTCCGCTGGCGCGCGTCCGAATAGCCTGTAAACCGACAGTGTTTCCACCTGTCAAACAACAAAACTAAAAAGAAAAAAAGAAACGAAAGGAACAAGAACGTGGCACTCGGACGCGTGCGCTCTCCGTTCGGCCATAGCCTCCTCTACACTCACAAAGCCTGGCAGTTCGACGACGGAGCCATAGAGTGACCGGTCGCAGATTTGGAGCGCGAGGATCCGTTAGCACAGAGCATTTCTCGGGGAGCCCAGCGCACAGCTTTAGCAGCGGCGAGGACCCGAAAACTTGGTTTTCGAACCCGACGACAAAAGAAGCGGTAGCGCCAGGAACGCGAGGACCACGAGCGGTCGTTCCATTTATTTTTATTTTTTTTTTATTTTTTATTTATAACATACTGCAGACCAAGATGCTCCAAGCAGGAATGAAAAAGAAAGAGTAAATAACACACCGTACATGACAATATACAAGCAATACCTTCGACAGGAAGTGCAAATAAAAAGCCACCAGCAGCAGAAGAAAATGTAGCAGTGAGAACCTATGAAGTTATGAACTGGGAGGAAACGGCTAACTGAGTGGGAAGAGAATTCCATTCACTAGTCGTCCTCGGGAAAAAAGAAAATTTTAAAAAGATTGGTGCGAGCACAGTTAGGTGCCAGTAAGTGTGGCTGATAATGTCTGGTCTGTCTCGCAGTAACGGGTACTAGGTATGAGTGCCGATTAATAGCAAGCCTATCATTTGCAAGAAGATACAAGAACTTCAGCCTAGCCTTTTTTCTTCTTCCATGTAACAAATCAATTTGGTTTATTTGCATTAGTGAGGAGGGAGAGTCGGATCGTTGTAATTTATCGTGAATAGATCTGACTGCCCGCCTTGGAACTCGTTCTAGTTTATTTATATCGTTTTTTGGTAAACGGGTCCCATACAATGCTGGCCTATTCAAGCTTAGGTCTTAGGAGTGAGTTGTACGCTTGTAATCTTACATTAGAGGGCGTATTTTTTTGTTTGTGCTTAATCAATCCAAGCTTCCTAAAAGCAGCAGATGTTATGTTGTCTATATGTTTAGACCAGCTCAAATGTTTGTCAAATGTCAGTCCAAGATATTTATAATTATCTACCTCAGAACCGTTATAGTCCCTTATTTTGTACTGAAAGGATTTTTTTTATTCGTGATTCTAAGAAAACAGTTTTCTCAAGATTCAGGCTTATCTTCCATTGGTGGCACCAATCCTGTATAGACGCTTTACACACGCGCCAGATTGAGCCGCCATAGCCGCCCTTCTCTTGTCTTACCGAGATGCCGAGCCACTGAAGCGGGCGTTGACGGGTCTTCACAAGGGCCTATGCTGGGCACAAGAACACAGTAGCATCTAAAATGGCAATAACCTGTCCTGGTGCCCTAAACTCGTCAAACACAAAGTTGCGGCCGAAGTTGACGGGGTCCCCTGATTGGCCTATCATGACGATGACTTGGCGCTTTTTTCGCCGACGTCCAATCTGCGCGCTCCGTGAACTTTCTGCTCCAACTTTGTGTTTGACGAGTTTAGGGACCCTGCTGTGGTAATGATGAAGCGAAGCGAACGGAATAAGAGGGAACAAAAACTGAAGGTCAGTTATGGCGGCGCCCATGCACAGCTGCTGTAAAGCGTCTATAGCTTGATCACTCGGACACGTGACTTCTTTAAACAACGCACAGTCATCCGCGAATAAACGGATGCTCCCACCTGGGGCAACAATAGAAACAATATCATCAGCATATATCAAAAACAATAATGGCCCCAGGACACTTCCTTGGGTTACTCCGGAAGTCACATCAAGCATCTCTGGGCAGCCCGCACCAACCTCTACATACTGTTTACGGCCACGCAGATGGGAGCCAATCCATTTTACTATTGCTGGATCAGGACCAATACTTGGGAGAAGTGTGATTCGGCGTCTCGCCGCAGCGGGGCGCCGGTTACATGCCTCTTTTCTCATCCGCTGTCGGCCGCTCTACCTTTTCAGTTTTGGCGGCCGCGTCTCGCGGCGCTTCTCCAGGCTTTGTCAGTACATAGGAGGCTATGGTTGGGCGTGTCTGCTCGGGACCTCGACAGACGCTGGCTCGAACACCGTGCCAGAGATCGGTCTTCTTCAGCGCGTTCATCTTGCCGCCGTTTAGGCACAACACTAAAATCAATGACGGAGCTGTACAGTCTAAGCGACATGCGAAGCGCAAGTGCCAAGTTCTACATTACGCGGCACACCCAATAAACGATTGTGAAGAAAAAAAAGTTCCCTTCGGAAAAAGCTTGGGAAGTCGGGCCCGCGACAAGCTACCGCGCTTAGCGAACAGTCATATGGTGGCACCGCTCGCAACAAAGGAAAGAAGAGGACTTTGTCTGGCGACGGCCGGACTGGAGACGCGCTTGCTGTCTTACTGCGTGTCCAGTGAGGCATGATAAAACCCATGTTTTTGAAACGGCACTGGCACATGGCACAACACATCGAAGGGCTTTGGCACAAGGTGGGCTCTAAGCGGCACTGGGTGGCCGGGAGCTGCGCCACACCGGCGGCTGCAGTCAAAGGTACACGAGTGCGCGTTTGAGCGTCGATAAAAGCTGTGCACGCGAGCTCTCTCCCTCTCTTTAGAAATGCCCTAGAAGAAAAAATATAGTCGTTAGTTGTTTATACAGCAGGAGTTTAGTCTGCCAGAACATGGCGACATTGCTACGCACTGTAGATGAGCCATTTAGCCAGTGCAGTATGATTGCTAGCCTGGGATCTTTAACGTGCACCACGCAGTAGTGATACACGACCGCACGCCGGTACGATGCTCATCCTGATCGAAACGGGAGAGGACGACTGCATCAACGCGTTGTCACTCGTTTTATCTCCAAAAAAAAAGATCCAAATCGTTTCCAGTAAATTTCAATAAAATGTGTATACTTATATGTTCATGTTTTTACAAATAAAATTTAGTTACCAGTCGCGCTGTGTGTGATCGCTCCTACTGTTTGTACTTGTTTTTCTGCGGTTTTAGGCAGGTATTTATTATTTGTCCTGCTGGATCGCAAAAGCATGTCTCATGAAATAACCGTGGTGTACAGCCGGTACAATTTGCTTTCTATGCAGGGAGTTGCTCAGAAAGCGAGAAACGAAGAACCCCGCCTCAAGGTTTTTTTGGGGAAAAAAATATCTCGACTAGCTTTGGAATCTCGTTTTTACACACCGACATTCCAGAAATTGTCAATGCAACGTGAGTTGTACAGCGGCGCCTACAGAACACCGCGAACGACGATCAGAGCAACGTCCGCCACGTGCCCGATGGCCCGCGTCCAGCGAACGTCCGACGCGTCACCGATGATTTACGACCGTTATAAAAAGTTGACAAGAAAAAAAAGAGGTCCATTTCAAGACATTCCTTACGTTCTTTTCAACAATCAAGAAGGCACAACAAGCTAGCACAGGTAACTCGCAGCCTGCCAACACGGACCGCTGGAAAGGCTGACCCAACACTGTTCAATTCCACGCCAGGCGAAAGCCTCCTCTCTACAGGGAACTTCATGTGCAGTCCTTAAACACACATTGCGACCATAAAATCCCCAACAATGCCGCCTTTGAATTCGAACGACATACGTGACGCTCCATTTCTAGATAAGAAGCCAAAGAAAAAATAAAAGAACAAATGTCGACGATAGGATAATTAGTATCGCAAAAAGCGTACTATCCATGAACTCAACAAAGCCCATTAACGTTAAAACACACGCACGCACACACACACATACACACACACACAAGGAAAACTTACCGAAGCAGTAACGCTTTCAGGACTAAAACTACGGGAAAATAAAGAAAACGAAAAACAAGTGCCGGTCCAATACGTCGCCTTTAATAAAAAAAAAAAAACGAGTGTGAACGGTCTGGAATGCGTGCAGTGCAACGCGATGGCGCAACCTTGCGAGAGGAAAAACTTGCTGAGAATCGTGGCGTGGGTTAGGTAAGAAGCGTTCTCTTGTTCGCTCAGTGGCTAGCCAGTAAGTATCACCCAGTTCAGAAAGCCCAAAAGAGAACGTCGGCCCTGCTCATCCGTGAAAAGAATAAAATGCCCGAGAAGGGAAGGCATTTTTTCTCGGCCAGAACGGAGGAAATAACGTGTAAAACATGACATCTTAAAAAAAAAAAAAAGAATAGCAGTCAGAACGATACGCTGGTTGCATGTTACATTGTTACCCATACGCTTCATGGTCATCACTTTATTGATGATAGAATGTATACGTACTGTGGTAATGCAAGTGCTATAACATAACGCCACAACTCCATTGTGCCCCCTCCCTTTAACACCGTGTCGTTTAGAAACTCTTTTCTCGTTGGATGTATGGATGAATGATACTGTCTATCGACGAACGCTGCAAATAGAGAGTTTTAGTATATCGTTCCGATACCCCCGATAGCCCCGATAACGATACTATGCATGCGCAAGGGAGGCGGTGGCGGAGTATCGGGTATCGTTATCGGAGTCATGGGAACGATTTACTAAAACTCTCTAATAGTGCAGGTGCGCTTGCTTTTCTCCCTAGTATTTTAAATACTTGAGGGTGCTCTTACTTCTAACGTATCCACCGACCTGCTCCGATCCCAGGGCTTGCAGTAGGTTGAAAACGAAGATGCAGCTCCACTTAGACATAAATTAAAATGACTGGCCTCCCGGACGTGCAAAAAATGAAGAACAATATTGCTTTTGCCGTGGCCCTGAAACAAAACGCGAGTTCAGACGAGGTTATTGCATGTTTCTGGTCGATTAGCTCGTTACCGTTTACTGGAAAAGGTGGGGGGAGGGGGGGATTTAGTGTATAAAACGGGAAAGGGTGTTTAATGGCTATGCGAAATGTTATTCTCCAGGCAGGGAAAAGACTCACATAGCCGAAGGGGAGAGGGAGGGAAAGACGTGGGCGTCCCGTGAGCTTCGACCGTGCACGCACAACCAAAGCACGACGGAAGACCATGGGCGCGTGCTGGAGGTCAGACATCCCGAAGAGGCGCCCTGCCCTGCCACTCATCCGGTCAGTGACGATCGACGGCTAAACGTCAGCTACCCTTTCACAACACTCCAAGTGTTTTTTTTTTTTTTTCTTGTTTTAGTTTACTCTGCTTGTTACAAGAGCAAGCTCCTTGTGTTTGATTCGGTTGTTCGAGCGTTCTCGCAGCGGGAGCACCTGTCAAAGCTACCCGTTCGCGCTTCGCTTGTAATCTTTGCGGCTAGTTCATGATAAGTTCATACGTAGTATAGTACTAGAAAAGCTCATTAGCAGAACAGCTCAGTAGTAACACAGTTTGTTAGCACACTGGCTGAGTAGTGGACCAGGCGCAGCTCGGTAGTGGGACAGCTCAGTACCAGAACAGCTCACTAGCAGAACAGCCAAGAGGTAGAACAGGAGCTGCTCGGTAGCAGAATGGCACAGTAGTAAAACAGCTCAGTAGTCGAACAGCGGAGAGGTAGAACAGGAGCTGCACGCTAGTAGAATAGTACAGTAGGAAAACAGCTCAGTAGCGGGCAGTACTAGAACAGTTGAGTAGTAGCACAAGAGCAGCTCAGTAGCAGGGCAGCTGGGTTGTTGCAAACACAGTTCGGAAGTAGAACCGCCCTATAGTAAAACAGTTCAAAAGCAAAACAGCTGAGTAGTAAAACAGTTCAGTGGCAAAGCAGATGAGTAGTACAAAAGTTCAGTAGCAGAACAGCTCCCCAGTAAAACAGTTCATTGGCGGATATGCTAAGTACTAGTAAAACAGCTGGAGCTTGGTAGTGAAACAGCTCAGTAGTAAAACAGTTTTGTAGCGGAACAAGCTGACTAGTAGAACAGGAGCAGCCCGGTAGAAGAACAGCTGAGTAGTAAAACAGGTAACTAGTAGAACGCGAGCTGCTAGGTAGTAGAGCAGCGTAGTAGTCAAAGTGTTCATGAGCAAAACAGCTGTGTAGAAGAAGAGGAGCATCTCGGTAATAGAACAGCTCAGTAGCAGAACAGTTGAGTAGTAGAGCAGAAGCAGCTCAGTTATGGCTGATTTACACAACGAACTAATCCGCTGATCACGTGACGACACGTTCTCGGTTCGTCTGTCTCCAAGGCGTATTCATACGAAAGGAACAACAAGCAGACGACAGCCAGGTCGGACCGAACCTGTTCGCTACCCCACAGTGCCGCAAAATTCCACCATCGCACTGTGGCACCGTTGTCCAAGAGCGAAATCGACGTTTGCTACCGCGGAAAAGATCGTGCACCACTGTTTCGTACAGAGCGAGACAGAAAACCGCGACAGGCCTAACGCAAAACGACTAGCTTTACTAACTCAAGGCACGACAGTGAAAAAAACAAGGTCCCGCTCGAGGAGGCTTTGGCGTAGAAGAGACGAAGTCCTGGCCTCGCGGAGGGGCATTCGGAGATGCCTTCACGCACAACACTTCAGTACACCACGACTACAAGAAAAGTTTTGCAGGGTGAAAGGATGATTGGACCTGCAAAAGAGATCGCAGCGTGCTGATGAGTTTTGTCAGAGGATCCTTGACACGGACACGGAGGAGTACCGGAACCTGCGTCGCGTCAGCCGGCAAAGTTTTTGCAGCTTCTTTCAAAAATCCTGCGACAACGTGAACCAGCGAACGCACAAAACACAACGACGCACCTTCTTTGTTTTAATTGACTAAAAAAAAAAAAAAAAAACACAGAAAACGTTGCACCGTTGCCAGACTAAACGCGTTTCGAGTCCATCACCCGCCGAAAATCCGCGAGTAAAATGTGGCGCTCGGCCATTTCACTCCGCGAGTCCGCGGACGAGGCGTGGAACGCAGGAATCGGTGACGTGACGGTCACTTGGTAAACTATGACGTGACGGTCACGGTGTAAACGGTCCGTCGACGAAAATCGCGATTCAGCCCGTCGTGTGAATCGGCTATTATAGAACATCTCGGTAGCAGAAGAGCTGAGTAGTAAAACAGAAACAGCTTGGCAGTAGAACAGCTGTCTTAAGGCAGCTAAGTAGCACAACAGCGCCAGTCATTAACGAAACCCTACTCGGTCACATTAGAGGAAGTGAGCAAGCACCATCTGGATAAAACGCCACCCGCTGTCGCAGAAATCAAGTCCGAAAAGTCGAAGTGGCAGCTTGTCTATACGCAAGCCTTCATCGGTAATTTACCGTCAAGTCACTAAGCAATTACAAGAAAGCGGGGCATGAGCAAGTGGGAATGCTTAGAAAACAGCGCGATCCATAACCGAAATCTCGTGGTTTCGTGTCTTATTTATCGCCGGCCTTCGCCCGAGCGGCCTAAAAAATAAAAAAAAAAAGAGGGGGGGGGGGGGGGGGGGGGCGAATTGCACGGAATGGAAATATTCGCTACACAACTCCAACACAATTGCTACGCAAACTCTGGACAACACAATCTGCGCCCAATCTCCGCACGTATTCCAAGACAAACAAACAAACCAAAAGCGCCGGACTAAAGAAAAAACTGTCAGTTGCAGAAACTTGAGTTCGGGCATTAAACGGTCCTGGCCTACCACAACAATATCAAACGGGGCCGACACGAACTAGCCATGATCCGGTGGCTTACAAATGTCGACGGCACGAGCGACTTCGCTCGAGGGAAACTGATGGAGAAGACTTTAGGGACTCATGACGTCGATCGAAGCGCCTCTTTTGGACAGGACATCTCAAACGTGCCGGTGCCTTCCCTGCCCGTGATTTGTGGTTCGTTCATTTCATTGTTCAAAGAAAAATGGCCGGGAGTGGTGCGTATGCCGGCCTCCGCTGCGGCGAAAGTGAGTGTTTCGGCTATCATTTGCTAGTAAAATTCGCAATTCTCGGCCTTTTAATTTTTTTTTTTAATTAGGTTTGAGCGAGTGTAGATATAGCCAGAGCGGCCTTCTACAATTGGTGGAAAAAAATCGCACCAAGAAGCACACAGCAGTCAACAAAATCAAGTTAATGTTTTGTATCAAGATGCAACTTCTAACCCCGTTTCGCCTTACAATGGACCACAGAGGGCGCCACGAGAAACGGAAGTCTAACCAATGCCACCCGCGCTCAACTGCTGACGCTGAAGGAGGTTCTGAAGTTTTAGGGTGTATTATATGTGTCAAAGGGTGTAATAATACACCATTATTTAGAGTGGAGTTATTTAACCTCATACCTTCCTATTTTTTTTTTTTTTTAGTTTAGATAAATTTTACAAAGACTTGGCCACTTGGCCACAATATGGCCAAGCGTCGTTACTTATGGTTGTCAGTTATCTGAAGGTTTATATAAAATCTCAGGAAACGTTTTTCCGTCCTAAACAAATTCACGATAGAGAAAAGCGATAATATATTAGCTTCCTAGAAGCGAATCTAATGCTGAAGAAGTCGCGCCTTTTAATCATGACGAACGGCATTGGCGTCTGCTCTGCGCAAGCACCAAAATGGCGGCACCCACAACAATGTCGGTGAACAAAGTGCCGATACTCTAAGCGCTGCTCATTTAGTAGTTCTAGTGGCACTATAGTCAAACATGCCAAAAACCAAGAGTGTACAAGATACACGAATAATTCACTCAAATAGCCTAACCGAGTCCTACTTAAATTATGCTATTCAAAGTATTAGCCCTAAAGAATAATTATTGGCTTCAGAAATTCGACTTCCTCTATGAGAAGTTCGCAATGTAAACAACCGGATTCGTCCCCAATTAAAATCTCTCTGTCTCTCTCTCACATGGATAGATATATAGACGCTTTCAGTCAGCTGTGCATGGGCGCCGCCATAACAGACCTTCAGTTTTTGTTTACTCATATTCCGTTCGCTTCACTCTTATTGCAACTTCAGGTGCTACTGTGTCTTTCTCCTCAGCATAGGCCTTTGTGGTGCCCCGTCACCACCCCCTTCAGTGGCTCGGCATCTCGGTAGGATACCAGGAGGTCGGCAATGACGGATCAATCTGGCGCGTGTTTAAAGCGTCTCTCTCTCTCTCTCTTTCTTTATATATATATATATATATATATATATATATATATATATATATATATATATATATATTGTAACGTGCAAAAGGTCCAAGCATAGAAAAAGAGGAGGTGCACTGTGCGCCGAGATCGAAAGGCGGGAGCTTGATAGTAGAGGTTACGCAAAAAGGGTGGCAGCGGTCCTCTAAGCATGAATAGCCGCTCCCAGTCACGAACAGCAGTGCAGCCCTGGGCCCATGCCACCGAGCAGCTCTACAGTCGGTTGGCCGAGAAGAGTTCGGCCGATACCGCTGGCCTGCTCGAGCAGTTCGACAATTGTCTCGCCGCCCGTACCAAAACCGTGGAGCAGAGTGTGAACCACCAAATCGCTTATGGTTACCACCACTTCTCGACTCTAAAAGTACGCCTGCAGCACCTGAAACAGGCTCTTCCCGGCCTCCCACCAGGAAGATCGGGCGACCTTCCCTGACATCCGGAGATGTCTCCGACTTTTCTCCGACTTCTCTCCGCTATGTCGACGAGGCTGTGAGACAGGTGGGAACCGCTCCTTCGCATTGTGACAGTATGCGTTTGAAGCCTCCGACTTTCGCCGGTCTTGGTTTTTGGAGGTCGTTCATTGGACAATTTGAGACGGTGGCTCTACACAACGGGTGGACTTCGGCTGACAAGGCTGCAGCCCTAATCGCTTAGCTACGAAGAAAAGCAGCCGAGTGCCTCAAGATAAACCCGAACCACCAAAGGGCCTCTTCTACAAGCCGTGGAGGATTGTCTTAAAGGGGCGATGCAACAGTTTTCGTACTTAGCGCAAAGACCGCTTAGAACGGATCCCTGACGTTAATGACCTATGAAACACGCGGAAAAATACTAAAGAAAAACGAGTAGCGTTCACCCCCTCAAATCGCAGCCAGAACAAGCGGCCACGTGATCTGGAACCGATTATATGCCGCCAATGTAGATCATAGCCACGCGCTGGGGTTGGTAAAGTACAGGACACGCGCTGAGTTCCAGACATTGTTATGGCTCGGCTATTGTCGTCGTTGCAGCGATTGGACACGGGCCACTACCCGAATGCTTCTCGAGCTAGTGATTATCACGAGCCCAAATCGAGTGCCCACGCAATGCTCGGGTCCAATCTATGAACCGCATTCAAATATCGTCATTGGGGTGTGCTGCGATCCCCACGTTGCGTCATCAATTTTTGCAAAAGAGAGATTGAATGAAAATGATCGTTTTTGTCCTCGAAATTACACCGCAACAAGGGAGTTTCTTGACCAGTGGCATTGAGTGCGAGTATCCATGAGTCCCACTAGTGCCAGTAAGCTCGTGTTAAGTGAAAAACATGCCAACTGAATATCGTTGCAACGCTCCTTTAATGATGCCCATCTTCAACAACTCCACCTAACAGCTCTCAAAACATATCGCCAAAACACAGAGTCGCTCCAAGAACTGGCACTAGCGAATGAGAGATTGGCTGCGAAAGCTCTTGTGGGATGTTTCGAAGCCACACTCTATCTGATTAGTACTTCAGCTTTCGTCGATACCATCAAAGAGGCCGATGTCCAGCGCTATGTTCGTCTTGCGCGACCTACCACGCTCAGCGCTGACCTAGGTCACGCATTAGAAATGAACGCGGCAAATAGAGCAACTACCTTCACCGTCAGTCAAGCAGATCGGACCCCGCTCGCTGGTAGCCCGCGAGACAACCGCCGTAGGTA